>NC_052635.1:24227891-24530921 GCF_016161935.1 Mauremys reevesii | reverse complement strand
TCTTACTTTGCAAACTTCCTTAAGTCCAATTTGAGTCTTTTCTTCGGGAAGAATTCTTTACGTTTAAAGAAATGTTTTGTTTAATTACAAATTAATAATGCTATTCTAACTTTTTTCTTTTTGAAACCAGTCTTATCCATTGTAGGTACAGTAACATGACCAACTGCATCTAAGATCTAACAAATAATGATTTTTAATTTTTCAGGGTTAATACGAATGAACAATCCTACAACTGTTATGATGTCCCAGAGTGGAAATGTTTCCTCTTCTATGATGGCAAGTGGAGCTAATGCAGAGCTGCAGCCCAGGACACCGCGACCTGCTTTACAGTCAGGTAAAAAAAAAAAACATTTACAGTAATAGCATTTCTCTGTCACTATTGCTGTTATGCAGACAAGGTGGGTGAGGTAATATCTTTTATTGGACCAATTTCTTTTGGTGAGAGAGACAAGCTTTCAAGGTTACACAGCTTACAAAGCTCTTCTTCAGCTCTCTGTAAGCTCAAAACCTCATCTCTCTCACCAACAGAAGTTGATCCAATAAAAGTGATTACAACAACACTGCATACAACTATTGCTATTGACATTTTTTTACTGCAAAGTACTTCTGAATTCTTTTTCCTTCAGCATACAGACACATACATGAGTACACTCTGAAGGATAGCACCAAAATTTGGTCCTGGGCTGTCGTCCTACTTTTCTAACAGACACCCCTCCTTGAATGATTTCTTCACTGGAAGAAAGAATTGTCATTACCTGGAAAGGTTTCTTCTAATAGGTTTTAAACATTATAAAAACCTTTAGTAACACAAATCTTGATGACCATTTTCAGAATTGTTTCTTACTGTAGTACTGTTAAAATATTTTTAGTTGCATTGGGAAAGGAAAGCTTCCCCACACTGTTTTTCCTCCTCTCTGCCTGGAGGGATCACCACTCAGGGTCAGAGAATAATAGTTTTTGTGGGCTGTCAATTCTTAGGGTATGTCTACATTGCAAAAACACACCCGCGGCAGTGCGTCCCAGAGCCCATTATGACAGGTTCCCCTCAGGCTGCCACTTGGAACTGGGTTACCACTGAGCCCACCTGACCCACCAGTCTGGGCTCCCTTTCACTCTGTGGTGCTGTGATAAGTTGCCAAGCTCTCCTCTTTCGCCAGCATACACACAGATAGGGACACACACCCTGCAGCTTCTCACACAGCTACTGAGATCAGCTCTGCCTGGGAAGGCTCAGCTAAGGCACCTCCCAGTTGCTAAGGCATGCACTCCCCTCTGGACTGTAAACCCAAAGTTATACCATCTTGCACTGCACAGGAAACTGTACAGTGTAAGCTCCTAAAATTCGCCCCTTCCCTCAATGTGGAGAGAGAGATGCAACAGCTTTCTGCCCCAAGTTATAATTTCCCCACACGCTGGTTTTAGACAAAATAAAACAAGTTTATTAACCACAAAAGATTGATTTTAAGTGATTATAAATGATAAACAGATCAAAGCAGATTACCTTAGTAAATAAACAAAACCGCAAACGGAGCTTAACACACTAGATAGGTAGGATATGAATTAGCAAATTCTCACCCTGAGTGATAAACAGGCTGGCAGATTCTTAAGGCACAAGCTGCCTTGGCTTTGCAGCTTGGCTTTCCCAGGTTTTCATACACAGGCTAAAAATCCCTCTAGCCTGGGACCATCACTTCCCACAGTTCAGTCCTTGCCCTTCAGGTGTTCCAAGTGTCTGTTTGTAGGGAGAGTGAGATCCCATCATGATGTCATTGTCCCCCTTTTATATCTTCTTCCCACTTGCTGGAAAGATCTTTTGCTGTGACCTGGGTCAAACAGTTCCCATTGTGTAATGCTATCTCTGAGAGGTTTCTATTGCACACAGTTCCTGGGGTAATCCTTGTGCTTGTCTGCATTTCTTCAATAAGCTATTAACATTGGTTGGTCTTTTTTACTGTTGTACCCGAAAGGCTGCTTGTGGGTGTTTCCAATTTCACAACATATTTCATTAACGCATTCATAGCCAAACTTCACATATGACAATAGCATATAAAATCCAATGAGACATTAATTGTCTAGCAAATCGAGACTTTTAGAACAATACCTCAAAAGGCCTTACATATCCTAATTAAACGACCGTGGTGAATATTGGGGTTCCAGTGTGTCACACCTGGGTCTACAAACTTGGGCTTGCGCTGCAGCTCTGAAAATAGCCATGTTGATGTTCCTGTTCGGGCTCTGAGACCCACCCTCCTCAGAACATCCACATGGCTATTTTTAGCACTGTAGCCTGAGCCCTGCAAGTCCAAGTGTGTAGACTCAGGCTCTGAGACTTGATGCCATGGTGTTTTGTTTTTTGGTTGTTTTGTTTTTTTTTTCCCCCAAAGACATACCATTAGTCTCATTACGGAGACCACCAGCTAGGGTGATGGCATTTTTGTGATGTGGATCTGTCTACCTTTGTCTTTTTAGACTGTACACTCTTCAGGATAGGGGTGTTTGTGTTTGGAAACAGCTAATATATTTTCAGCTTTGCTACTATTATCTAAATAAGATATTTAGGCATTTAAATAAATGGCCTGATTTCCGTTCTCTGTCTCCCCCCACCCAAGATGCACCTCCTACTAGAGTCTCCTTTCCTTGGCCTTTTGCATTAGAATTGTTACTTTATACACAGCCATTGGTGGGCATGGTACTTCACAACGTGATAAGGTCCCCATGCTGACGAGCTTACATTTTGATATAGTTAATTTATTATAGATTCATATATAATTATCATGAATACTATGGTAGGTAGGGCTAGGAACAGGACGTGTAGGTTGAGGCAACTGTAAAATGAGAAGCAAATGGACCTCTTTGGGAAGTAAAATTTTTCAATACAAGTCGACTGGAAGTTGAAGGACTGATTTCTCTGCCTATTTTTGCCACTTCAAGTTGTGTGAGTTTAGGACTATTGAGGCACAGAAAGGTTAAGTGACTTCCCCCTTTGTAAAATAGTGATTATTCTTGCCCAGTTTTGTAAAGTGTGTCTAAAATCCTTTTGACGTAAGGCACAATGCAAAGCAAAACATTATCACTTTTCTTTACAGAAAATATTTCCAGAAAATAGTTAATGTTATCTAATTACACTGTCTTCATAATTTCTTGTTATTCCATCTTCCCTTCAGAGTTGGGAGATTTTTTGCGTCCCATTAACTATATATAAGGCTTATATAAAAATAGGTTATTGGAGACTACAGTACTGTATTTATACCTTTTACAATGCTTATGATTAGTTTCTTAAGGTTGCCAGAAATTCTGGCTTCTTTTAGTGTAGTAATTATTGTATAGGTTGGAAAATTGGAATGCTGGAATGTGAATTTTTATTGGATCTCAAGTTCAGAGGAGAAAGCAAATGCAAGCAAGTAACTTACTCTTTCTTGTTTTTTATCTTTGGCTGCAGTATATTATTTACTGTCACATTTGTTTGCTATTTTAATAGATTCAATGGATCCGCTCTTGTCTGGACTAACTATCCAGCAGCAAAATCATCCATCTGGCTCTTTAGCACCTCAGATTCATTCAATGCAGTCAGTTCCTGTAAACAGACAAATGAACCCCGCTAACTTTCAACAACTGCAGCAACAGCCACAGCTGCAGCCACGTCCCCCCCAACAACATCAGCAGCCACAACAGGGTATTCGACCTTCATTTACCACCCCAGCTCAGGTTCCAGTTCCTCCTGGTTGGAACCAGCTGCCTTCAGGAGCACTTCAACCTCCTCCAAGCCAAGGAACAATGGGTACATTAGCAGTAAACCAGGGATGGAAAAAGGCCCCATTGCCTGGACAAATGCAGCAGCAACTTCAAGCAAGGCCATCTTTAGCAACAGTCCAGACTCCCTCCCACCCTCCACCTCCATACCCTTTTGGAAGCCAGCAAGCCTCTCAGGCTCACCCAAACTTTTCTCAAATGAACAACCCTGGTCAATTTACTGCTCCGCAGATGAAGAATCTTCAGGGAGGGCCCTCACGGGTTCCTACACCACTACAGCAACCCCACCTGACCAGCAAATCTCCTGCTTCTTCTCCCTCCTCCTTCCAGCAGGGATCTCCTGCATCTTCTCCAACAGTTAACCAAACACAGCAGCAGATGGGACCAAGGCCTCCTCAGAATAATGCACTTCCCCAGGGATTTCAACAGCCTGTCAGTTCTCCTGGTCGTAATCCTATGGTGCAACAGGGGAATGTACCCCCCAACTTCATGGTGATGCAGCAGCAAAACCAAGGTCCACAAGGTTTACATCCTGGCTTAGGAGGTAAGAAAATCAGACCTTTCTGTCATCAAAAATAAATTACATTATAAAAAGACAGCTATAACTTATATCAGACCGTTACTTAAAAAAAAAAGTACTTTAAAAACCCTATCCATAACTTGTCTCAGCTTTCCCCTTCCAAATTGCTGATGTATCCCCATGACCCTCTCCTCACTTCTCTTGCTCCATGTCATCCCCTTCCTCACATTTATACTCTTTGCTCTCTGCCTTCAAGGTATGCTGCTGTATTCTTTTCTAAAATTCATACCTCCTTTGACGTCACCTGCCTTGCTATCTTCTTCCTTCTCTTTTGTCTACTCATGCTGCCTCAGTTTTCTCCTCTTTAACTCTCTTCTTGATCTTCTGCTTGTATTGCATCACTCCAGATACTACCTTAACTAGGGTCACTAAGGACCTGCTTTTGGCCACATCCCTGTTCTTGTTGTCTTCCACCTGTCTGTTGCCTTCAACAGCCTCATCCTAGACTTTTTCTACTCTTTAGGCGTTTGTAGTTTTGTGCTAGACTGGATCTCATACTTTCTCTGAACATTCCTTCAGCATTTCCCTAAATGGCAGCATTCAGTTCATCACATTTGTTCCCCTCAACATTCAAGCTATTGCTAAATCCTGCTGGGTTTTTTTATTTCCAAAAACATCTATCTAACTCAATCCCTACTGCTAAAACTTTCGTCAATACTCTAGTAATGTCCTTCCTTGCCTAATGCACCATTCACTGTGGCTTCCAAGGTTCTCATGTTGTACACCTCAAGTCCATCCAATAGGCTGTTTCATGCCTCTTGCTCCAACCAAATCTCTCATCTATTTAGTCTTTGCACTTTGTATCTGATTTCCTTCTGTGTCAGATTCAAATTCTTCATGCTCTTGTTCATGGGCCTGTGTCTTGTAACTTCCCTCATCTCCAACACCCACAGACAATTTACCCTTTCTGATGCCCGATCCCCTTTTACCTGGAATAGCCTCTGTGATCCCACACACTATGGTCATCTCATTCCTCATCAGGATTCACTACTTCAGATAGGTAGTCTTAATGTTGATCTCCACTCCTATAATCTTGTCAAATATTTCCCCTCAATTCTTAATATGTTAACTTAATAAAAACATAAAATCCTACTTTCTAATAACTGTTTAAACATTTCACATAAAGACAACCAACTAGCAAGATATGTATATAATTTGAACTTATTTCCAGATCTTCTTATTGTCCACGGAGAGGACATGGGTTACTGTAGCCTCGCCTGGTTTAAATTGACACAGTTCTATTAATTTCAGTGGAGCCACACTGACTTACACCTGCTGAGGATCTTGCTTCTTATCTCTTTCCTTTGTTCATAGTTATCCCTTGCTGTATTACGTCTGAATTAAATTGTAAGCACATCAGGGTGAGGGGTAGGGATCTGTCTTTGTTTACATAGCACCATATACTCTGTTGCTTTATAAATAATTCAAATATATGCATATATTCATTTTATTCAATGTTTACTTAATTTAGCATAGTACAAACTTTAGATTAGATTTAATATATGGCAAAAATTATGTAAGATTCTACTTTTCTGAGTTCTGAATGATTGAACTTTAACTCCTGCTAAACTATTAGGAACTGACAGTCCTTCCACAGGTTATTTCAAAGAGTGTCTGTTCAAGATTTGCCCCTGGGTCTCAGACTTGACCAGTAACCTTGATGTCATCAAATATTAATGATGTTATAAATTTATATATATATATATATATATGAAAGTTATATATGTGCCAATGATTTATTTAAATGTGCTAGAATGTTGTTAATTTGCAAGGAACTCAGTGGGGCCAGAGTGTCAAATTGTGGCTTGGTACAGAGGCTTAAAAGAGGTGCAAGGCTCCCCCTTATGCCCCTGTGTGCCAGCTACCCACATCACAGGATGTGTAAGAGGAGGAAGTGGGCTGTGCAGAGTCATTTACACCACCCCTCACTAAGGTGAGTAAGAATTATTGCAGGGACCATGTAGAGCCTTGGCTCTGTTACCCCAATACACCAACTGGCATAGCTGTGCTGGCACACCAGCGAATGTGCACTGTGCCAGGTATAGACTCAGCACGGTTACTCCCTCTTGGAGTAGCAGGGGAAACGGGAAGAAGATTGCGACCTGCTGAGTTATAGTTGCCCTCCTGAGTTACGCCAGGGGCAGCACAATGCTGCACTACCCCTTACGCTGGGATTAGATCATGACTACAATTAGTAGAACTCACTAGTTCTCACAGTTTAAAGGTTGTGTGTAATCTAGCAGAGTTACCAACCTGAAAAATAAGGCTATTCACTGTAAATAAAGTAGACACATTTATTTTGTGTATATATTTTGTTGTATGAAGTAAGACAAATGTAGCCTGATCAATGGGAGGAAAAAATTGTAAAAATAATTTGTTTAATATGGAGCTGGAAGACCAAACAATTGTGAACATCTGAGTTAAATCTATCACTGAGTCTTTTTATTAGATTGTGCTTATTTTGATATATAGGGATAAATGGAAAGCAATGATGGCTAAATTACATCATCTTCTGAGGCTAGAAGTTGCATTTAACCCCCCCCCAACTACCCCTCCCTCCAAACACACACAAATAGTGACAAAAGGTGTGTGCATGGTGCCTTATAGACAGACAAAGTTTCTGTCCCAGGGAGTTCATAATCAACACTAAAGACCACAAGAAATTGCCACACACTCAATGTGTATTATGACTGTATACCAGGCGTCATTAGGAAGGAAAAGACTCAATAAAAATAAGGAGATTAGAATACCGTAAAGCATCATACTTTGTTTTCAGTTTTTACAAAATCTGCCCTTTGTGAATGAATAATGGTGTATGTAGAGAATACAATGTAGGTAATCACAACTTGATTCAAGATACAGTAGCTTCTTAACCAGGTTTGTTAAAGCAGACAGCTGTTATGAACTGCTCAAGGTTATAAGTACACGAGCACAAACATCTTTTTTTCAGTAACTTAAAGTTACTATAGTTTTGTTTAATCTTAAGTAACGTTGCCTTTTTGGAAATTCCTAAACTGAAGATGAGCAAGAACTGAGCTGCTAGAATATTTTGATTTTCATTGGTTCCTGTTTGTTGCCGCCTGTCCTTGCTAACTTGATGGGAAGAGCTACTGTCAGTCTGCACTTGTGTAACCAAATTACAGAAACTAATAAATAATTGTTTTGTTTTAAGGAATGCCCAAGCGCCTCCCACCTGGCTTCCCCGGAGGGCAAACTAATCAAAACTTTATGCAAAGTCAGGTGCCTTCAACAGCACCAGGTACACCTGTGAACAGTGGAGCCCCTCAGCTACAAACAAGTCAAAATGTGCAACATACAGGTCCGTGTCAAGTTTATTTTCTCCTGTATTCCTCAACATTTGTTTGCTTGTCTTAATATTCTGTAATTAACTTTTACTCCTGTAATGTAGGCAGCTTTGTACAGCACAAATGTTCTGCTCTTGCCAATTTTATATAATTTCTGCTAGCTGGGGCTAGGAATACTGCAGAAGCAGCATGCTTAGCTTCCAGGGTGACAGCAAGCACAGGAAGTTCCTCATTTCTCAAACAACCCCATCTGCCATTGCTCAGAGTGGTGTTGCTTCTGGGCTGCAGGCGTAACTGCATCCAGCCTTCTATGTCTGAAAAGAAGATTGTGCCTCAACACTGGGTCTCTGAGTGTAGAAATAGTAAAGGAGAAGATCCATAAGGGATATCCTCCGCACAAGAAGAGTCTTGGGTCAAGTTTAAAACAATATGTAGTATCTTTGTTTTAGAAGAAATATAATCCCGCATAGTCTCTAGTAAAACTTTTCATCTTCCAATAAACTTTTAAAGCTACTCCTGTTTAGAGACAGTCACATTGTTGTTTCTTTTGATTACAAGAAATTTCCTTTTTAATGCTTCAGTCACTTGCCAAATATAGTCCTCTAGGGCAACTTCTCTTCTCAGTTCTGCAAGCTCTGATAACGTCATCTTGTCAGTATTCCCCATATGTTGCTGTCTTTATTATATAGCTTCAAGATTTGAAGCTTGTTTATGTAGGAACAAACACACTTTTACTGGATTGGATTAAGTCCTACCCCTTTTCACTTCCATATGACTATCTGCTATAGTGTCAAATGTTGTGGCAGAAATTTGTGAATGCGTTGACAAATATTTTAAATCACTGGTAACATAAAATAAATGATAAAGTAACTAAATTGGTGGGTTTCTCTTTTAACTAAGTTATTTGTTTGTCTAATGCCAGTGCAATTTTTAATGTTTAATTTTAAATTTTCATATTTTGCAAGGCGGTCAAGGATCTGGCCCTCCTCAAAATCAGATGCAGGTACCACATGGCCCACCAAATATGATGCAGACCAGTTTAATGGGACTTCATGGAAATATAAACAACCAGCAGGCTGGTGCTAGTGGAGTTTCACAAGTTAATATGGGCAACATGCAGGGACAGCCTCAGCAAGGACCACAGTCTCAGCTTATGGGAATGCATCAGCAAATTGTATCCTCCCAAGCACAAATGGTGAACATTCAGGGTCAAGGATCTCTAAACCCTCAAAACCAGATGATACTTTCTCGAGCCCAGCTTATGCCACAAGGCCAAATGATGGTAACACCCCAAAACCAAAATCTTGGTCCTTCACCACAAAGGATGACTCCACCCAAGCAAATGATTCCCCAGCAGGGCCACCAGATGATGGCAACACATAATCAAATGATGGGACCTCAAGGCCCGGTCTTGCTACAGCAAAACTCAGTGATGGAACAGATGATGACCAATCAGATGCAAGGCAATAAACAACCATTTAATAATCAAAACCAATCTAATGTTATGACGGGGCCAGCTCAAATAATGCGAGGACCAACCCCAAATATGCAAGGAAACATGGTGCAGTTCACTATGGCACAGCAAGGCCCTGTAAATGGCAATCCTTCTCAGGTTATGGGAATTCAAGGACAGGTTTTAAGACCCACAGTACCTGGCCCCCACATGTCTCAGCAACATGGGGACTCTGCTACTACAACAAACAGTGATGTAAACTTGACACAGATGTTACCTGAAGTTCCCATACAGCAGCCAAATATGGTGCCTTCCCACTTGCAGTCAATGCAAGGAAACAACAATAATTCGGGAAGTCATTTTACTGGACATGGGTTACCTTTTAATGCCTCTTTTAGTGGACCACCAAATGGGAATCAGATTTCTTGTGGACAAAATCCTGGTTTTCCAGTCAATAAAGATGTCACTCTAACAAGTCCACTGTTGGTAAACTTGCTACAGAGTGATATATCTGCAGGACATTTTGGTGTGAACAACAAACAGAACAATCAGAATGCCAATAAACCCAAAAAGAAAAAGCCTCCAAGGAAGAAGAAAAATAATCAGCAAGTAGAACAGACTAAGTAAGTTTAACATTTGTCTTGCTGAAAACAAGAGAACATGTGTGTGTAGCCCAGAATTTTGCATGTTGCAGCAAAAGTATTTTTGAAGAAAGATTAAATGATAAAGCAATGGTAGTTCTGCCATAGCAGCTCTGCCTCATTCGGGGTGGAAGGGTAGGGAATTAAACTACAAAAATTTAACTGCCTTACCCATGAGCCCATCCTTTCTTTTCCTACAATTCCCTGGTTCATTAACTACATGCTTTCCAACTTCATTAACAAATGAAGCAGGGGCCCTACAGACAACACTCTCTTTCACTACACAACCCTAATTTATCCCCAGAACAGGTTCATCATGTGCAATGAATGAGGCAGGGGTCCTGTGGAAAGAATATTATATGATTGTGTAATTTAAGGGTGCATCATAATGCATATGTACGAGGGGGACAAATCAAGGCTGCAGAAGCAACCTTAATTTTGGCATTTCTTAATTGCTGACCTTGCAAAGTATCTTTTTAATGTATTTTGTGTATGTATGTTTGTACAGCAGTCTCAAACTCCTGATGAACTCTTCAAAACATTAATCCTCGAGAACCAAAGCAACTGAAGTGTTACAACAAAAGCGGCTTATAGTGGAATTAAATGCACCAAGTATAGTATCGTATCCCAGTATCAGAGCATTCTCACAATCTTCTGAAATGTCTGAATCTTTCCTCATTCCGTAGAAAGAATCACACTTTCAGTTAATATAATGACATTCTTGAAAAGGATCCAATTTATTTGTTGCAAATAATTGTTTTCCCTTTTATCAGAATGTTTCGCATTTATCCAGCACCTGGTGTCTAAAGATTTCCAAGTGTTTTACAAACAGTAGTTAATTATTACTCGCTATAGGAGAGGAATTTGTTGATATCACTTCAGCCACCAATGAGATAAAACACAGCAGCTGTTTAACAGCAGTCAGTAGCACTATACGGCAATTTAAAATAACAGAAGCTTTAGTTGCCTGTCTTGTTTCCCACACCAACAACAAAATAATAATTCAGAAGAGAACAAAAAAGTGACACGTTTTCTGAAAAGTAAAGTTGTTAATAACATTACTTTAAAGAAAGCCAATGTTAATATTTTGTTTTCATCAGTTGCCACCTTGATGGTCACTGGACTTCATTATGAGCCTAGAAGACATCAATTTATGGATTTGTAAAGCTGTCCTCTAGAATTACAATGTCACATAAAGCTATTTGTTCTCTTGATAGCCTTCTAAATAGGGAAGAAAAATTCTACTTGCACCTTGTTTGTATTAACCAGTGGCAATGATTATTACTAGCTTTGGATTTGTTTTACTACTGTACTGTATTTTTTTTTTTTGCAGTAGTGCTTTGATATCATTTCTTGGCTTTTACAAAGTACAGTTCCATAACCTTTATACAGCATAGAATTTTGATTCTAAATTTTGTTTGGCTTAGTATTGAGCAATCAGTAGTATTGTAAGAGTATGGCTATATTAGGATGTTGCTGTATTCCCTTTTTATTCCAAACTTTTGCCTTGCTGTCCTTCAGCATAGTTTACTCTGATAGCTAAAACAAGTTTGTTCTCCTTTCTGCCCTTCCTTTCCATCTAGCTACTTGGAGCTGCTTAGAGAAGCTTTCTTTGTTTTTCTTGAAATCAGTCCTTTCAGTGATTGCCTAAAATTTTTTACTCTTAACTTACTTGGCTTGTATTAACTCCTTATGCATCAAGAACAAGAAGGATTTCTTTGCAGAAAGTTTTTCTTTAAGAGCTGCAGAGCAGTTTCCATTCAAGCCATAGGGAAGAATTTAGAGCAGTGAACTTTGACTAAAAACAGTACTAGTGTGATCTGCACTTTTTTATTTTTATATATGTATATATAAAGTTACCATTGCACCTAAGGAACTTCATCATGTACCAGGACATTAATATTAATATTAATTTTAATATTTTAAAATTCAAAGGACCCTGTGGTGCTAGATGCTATACAGACACAGAACAAAAAGATGGTCCTTAAAAAGGTTTTCATGTCTCCTTTTTCTTTTGGAAATTACACTTGTATTAATTCAGTGGCCAAAAGTTATAATAGTTATTGGTATGTGAACTGAAACCATATTAGAGTATGAAAATAGTTTGTCCGACATGCAGTTTTGAAGATAGGTTCATGAGTGAGCAGAACACTTGAATGAAGATTTATTCTAACAGAAATATTTGACCTGCAACCTTAAGAGGTCAGTGTAGGAGGATGACGAGGAGTAGCGGGAGATAAAAAAAAGGACTACTTCATAGGATGACTACATAGCTCAGCTATGAGAAATTTTGCTCATTAGTGCAAACTTTTTAAACAGGCTTAGTATTACTAAATATAAGTTTAATTAGACATTTGCCTTACAGCTCCATGTATGTTCCCCTGTGTAGGGATAGTGCACATCAAAGGCACCAACAGGATGTAAATAATAATGCAGTATATAAATCTGCACCCAAGGCTTGCCCTGAGATTTGTAGAACTCTGTATGAGGCAAGTTCTGTGGAGATGACACCTGCAATAATATAGTATACATTGGTGAGAAGGATTTAGCAGCTATGAGGTAATGGAGTGATCAGCACTGCTCGGCAGAAGGGCGTTTAGGAGGATTTTGTCATTTGATAAAGGGTCAGAGTGCTTTTAACTGGAAGGTGGAAGGGAACGTTCCTGGTTATACTCAAGGTGGTGGGTGTGGGGAGGTCATGGCATCCCAGAATGCATGGAAAACCAAAGATTTTTACCACAACCGAATGCTGCAAATGTGAGCCCTCATACAAAAGGGTGGGTCACTTTAGAGCCATGTGTATGCCGGATGCCTAGGGGCTGTTGCTGCCTGTGCCTGTCCTCTGATCTTACTTTTGCATGTCTTAATTCAATTTTTTTTTAATTGCTGTATGTATATTGCAGCAGTGCCTACTGAGCCAAAGTGAGAGTGGGGCAGTGTGGTCTAGTGGATAGAGGACTGGGCTTGGGAGATCGGGGATCTGTTCCAAGCTCTGCCACTGGCCTGCTGAGTGATCATGGCCAAGTCACTTGACCTCACTGTCTGTTTTCCCCTGTATAAGATTGGGGTAATTATGAAAGAGCACTGGATAACAGCTGGATTTTATTATTATTTATTATATTCTTTCTCCTTATGCAGGGGTACTCCCTGCCTTTTGTTTCTCAGAATAGGATTTTTGAAATTAAATGCATTTCAGAGCTGAAGATCTGTAGTGAAGGGTTTGCATATTCGGAAACATTAGGTTCAGATTTTTGGATTTGTCATAATCTATTACTGGTTGTTTTTAAATCCAAATGAGTGTGGGTGAAATTCAAATAACCAATATTTCATTCTGCCTCTCTAGTTACATACAGAAGTACTGACGTGGATGGTAATCATTTGTTTCTTTGGCCTAATCTACACTTAAAATTTAGGTCAGCGTAGCTACAGAGCACTGGGATGTGCCAAATCCACTCCCCTAAGCACTGTAACTTTGCTGACCCAGCCACTGGAGTAGATGCAGATAGATTGACAGAATAAGGCTTCTGTCAACCTAGCTACTCTTGCTCAGGGTGGTGGTGTTCC
Source organism: Mauremys reevesii (assembly GCF_016161935.1). NCBI lineage: Eukaryota > Metazoa > Chordata > Testudines > Geoemydidae > Mauremys > Mauremys reevesii. Next base: position 24,517,628 of record NC_052635.1, on the reverse strand, counting down.
TACAGTGACCCAAAACCCCTTCTGTCACTGTAGGCTGTGTCTACACTACAGGGTTATGTCAGCATACCTTTGGTGTCGTAGCTGTGGCACTGTAGTTCCCATAATGCACACATGGCCTTAGTGTGCATAGTGAACTTCAGCCATATACATTATTTAAGGTTCAAATAAGTTATTAGTCATTGCTATACACAGAGCAAACGAAAATCTTAGCTGTGTATTTGTAAAGCTCCCCACAACATACTTTGTAGATCAGCAGTTCTCTGATGATCTTTAGGAACTGACTTACAAACAGGGTTATTTGGTTGGGTTTAAGGCTCTTTTTTGCATAGAGATGCCATGTTGCTTTTCTTACCTACTATAATTCAAAAACTTAACATTTCTGGTTAGCTACCTAAGTGTAGACATTTATGAGAATGTTTATACCTGCCAAAATTATGAATAGCAAAATAACCAATTTAACAAATGGTACATTGCATTATATACCATTATACTAGCTCTAATTGCTAGCATCACAGTCCCTACCTTGCAAGCTCCCTACATCTCTCCCTGGCACTAGGGCTAGTTGCTGAGGAAGGGAATGGATTCCACTGACATTCACTTCCAGTTCAGATTATTGGGGGAGTGGGGGGAGGGCAGGGAACCTCTTCACCACTGTACCACCTCCCCTGTTTTGCTGAAGTGATCTCACTTTAATTTTAACTTGGCGCTTTCATGTAGTTAAGGTTCTCCTCATCTTAGATGTATATGCGTAGCTGTCAAGCTTCAGCCACCATCTCTGCCCTAGCTTTCTCACAGATAGGTGGTAATGACAGTGAACACCCTCTGGGTATGTTTGATGTCCACAGAATTGACTGTTTTCTGTATTAGGAAAAGGCTATTTTCAATGTCTGTGAAAGGAATAGAAACAATAGCCAGACTGACTATTTTGGTACTGCTTCTGCAGAGTTTAAACATGTATAACTGAGTTCCTGGTGACTAAGTTGCAGAGCCTCTGTATCCACTATTCACAGAGCCCTACATTCTGGATAAATAGCCTCTGAAGTCTAGTATCTCAACTAATTTTTTCTGGAATCTTGATAGAGGACTGTGAGATATGGAACTAATCTGTTATGCGTATAATATGGGAAATTAAACTCTTCTAACAACCATAGTTACACTATAGCTGTCACTGTGTTGTTAGAGAACTATTCAAGCAATCTGGGGACATGGGTTCTGTTTTCCTCTACCCCTGTTTGTGTGTGTGATCTTGGGCATGTCATTTAACCTGTCTACCTATCTGTGAAATGGGAATGCCTACCCACTTGAGTAAAGCACTTCAAGATCTATGAATGAAAAGTACTACATAAATGCTAAGGATTATTTATTTTTCAATCTTAAATAATTCAGGAAAATTTAGAACAAAATTTGGCACTGGCTCTGGAACCGCTGAATGTTCATTAATTACTATTATTTCTGTGTAAGTTCTTCAGAAACACGTCCAGCTGGCCTGGAGGAGACTGATCAGCCACCGTTGCTTGGAGAGCAAGGAATAAATTTAGACAACACTGGCCCCAAACTTTCAGATTTCACAAACAGACCACCAGGTGATGATAAGTTCTTAACATGATTATATAATGTAGTAAACAAGTATGATACATAGTCTTTTTTTGACTATGGGAATATTATATGTGGGGATATATATTGTTTCTTAACAGACATCAGGCATTAGCAAATAATTGGTGCTTGTTGTCTAAATGTTTTGTTTTATTTAAAGCTTTAAGCTGTATTTGAACACTTATTGCCAAATTCTGCTCTGCATTATACCTGGAAGTATCCTATTGAATTGAATAGGATTATACAGGGATAACATTTTAACCTGTGAAATTTACTATAATTGTTTGGCCAATATTCACTTTGCTTTCATGTTTCTGTCAGTGAAACTTAGAGATTTGAATTTGATTTGGAAATCCATTTTGGACTTGCTTTTATTATTTTACCTGTTTTTTTTTCTTGGTGCTTGTATTTTTAAGTCTTTGGCTTATTGGTCTTATAGGGCATAGAGTCAGAGATAACATTTGTCTTTAAAGACTGATTTCTTTACCTAAAAGTAGAAGTTTTTGTCTATTTTATTGCTTATTTTTGAAAGATGATATTGATGGAGACATACTTGCTCACTGTCTTTTTTTTATTTTTTTAGAAACGATCTAATTGTTAACATTTGGGCCCATAGTACATCAAATTGATATGTTATGTATTTCTTAAATAATGTCATGGAGAAACTAGAAGTACAAGTAAAAGACCTAATTGGATTTATCCTCCCTGCTTATACAGGATAGAGACCGCAGCTAGAGGATATTTCAGATGTTAAACCATAATGGCCATTAGCCAAACAGCAAAAATGGTGTGCTGGTCCTATGTGATATGGTGTGGGGTTTTGTAATGTACCCCTGAAGCTGTCAAATTTCAGTCACGAGTTTGCTCTTCAGAGTCCCACAGTTGCTGTTAATTTTTTTCCCATTTCAAAGACGTATGTAAATATAGGCTATGTTCAACTCTGCCCTTGTCAGTGAAAACATAGCTATAAAAGCCACTGCAGAGACTTATTCTTCAGATGAAGTAGACCCAGAATGGTAGCCACTGATTTCTGTAATAAAATTACATGCCTCCTGCAATTCAAGGTCCTGGAAGTCAGCAGTATGTTAAATGAAGCATTATATATAAGCCCCTTCAAGGCACATGTGGGTTTTTTGTTTGTTTGTGTTAAATCTTTTCCCTCAGTAAAATGGTTCTTGTCCGGGGGGGTTGTAACCCAGGAGTGAGTATAAACTTGTAGATATTAATTAAAGAAAACACTGTCATGTTACACTGATACAAAAGAAACATTATTTATCTGTTGGAGCTGGTCACACAAATACTGTTTTTTCTGACATTTCTAAGAATGAATAACTTATAGGGTTTTTTGGTGTCTGTTTTTAGGTTATCCATCTCAGCCAGTTGAACAAAGGCCTCTACAGCAGATGCCACCTCAACTTATGCAACATGCACAGCAGCAGCAGCAGCAGCCACCACCACCACCCCCACCCCAGGCACAGCCACAGACTCAGCAGCAACAGCAACAAATGATGATGATGCTTATGATGCAACAGGATCCTAAATCAGTCAGGCTTCCTGTGCCACATGGTGTTCATCCACCTAGGGGCCCTTTAAATCCAGAAACTCAAAGAATGCCAATGCAGCAGAGTGGTAACATGTCAGTAATGGTTAGTTTACAAGGTCCTGGATCAGTACCTCCATCTCCTGATAAGCAAAGAATTTCTTTGCCAGGCAATCCTCCTCTGGGGAATAGTGCAAGAAAGATGGTTTACCAAGATAATGTACAGAATCCTTCCAGTTCACCACTGGGAGAAGTTTCATCAGTACCCTCTCTCCCAGAAGGAAGTGGAGCTGACGGGCCACCGGCATCAGGGGCTCAAAATAATATGACCTCTCATTTAGTAGTTTCACAAACTCAGTTAATGATGACGGGGCCAAAACCTGGACCTTCTCCACTTTCAACTTCCCAAGGTGCAAGTCCTCAACAGCAATCTAATTCTTTACCTGGCTCTCATACACACCATTTCCCAAATGTTGCCACCCCATCTCAAACTTCAAGGCCTAAAACCCCAAACAGAGCAAGCCCAAGACCATACTATCCTCAGACTCCTAATAATCGTCCACCTAGCACAGAACCTTCAGAAATAAGCTTATCTCCAGAGAGACTTAATGCTTCTATTGCGGGTCTCTTTCCTCCCCAAATTAATATTCCTTTGCCTCCAAGGCCTAATCTTAACAGAGGATTTGATCAACAGGGTCTTAATCCAACTACCTTGAAGGCCATTGGACAAGCCCCATCAAATCTCACAATTAACAATCAGTCTGGTTTTGCTGCTCCACAGTCTCACAAGCTGGATACTGTTGTTGTCAATTCAGGAAAGCAAGCCAACACTGGAGGAACAAAGCGAGCAAGTCCAAGCAATAGCAGAAGGTCCAGTCCTGGATCTAGTAGGAAAACCACACCAAGTCCTGGCAGACAAAATTCAAAAGCAGCTAAATTAGCATTGCCGACTCCGCAGAACCCATCACTTTTGCAAAACATGGAATTACAAAGAAATATGGTAGTTGGTCCAACTTCTTTGCCAACACCTGTGACAACAAGTTTTCCAAATAACAACATGCTGAATACTCAGAATCCAGCAATTTCTGTATCTGTTATGACTGGCATTCCTGAAGATAGCAAAGAGAGCCTTAATGTTTCTCAAGACAATGAATGCCAAAGTACACAGGTTGTCCAGGGTAACAAAGACCAGCCTAATATTGAACTAAAAGGCCTTCCCAGCCAAGAAATCAAAATGTTGGTACCTGAAGAGCAACCAAAAAAAGATGAGCCATCTTTAGATACCAACAAGCTTCCCAGCTTGGAGGAGAATAAGACTATGAGAGAGGCACCAACTTCCTTAAGTCAACTTCTTGATAATTCTGGAGCTCCCAATGTAACCATTAAACCTCCTGGGCTCACCAGTCTTGAATTACCATCAATGGTAACCTCTGGCGAGGAGCTAAAGAAGATAGCTGTTGTTCCTCCACTACAGGATTCCTCTTCAAGCAAAGAACCTTCTAGTTCCTTAAGCTTGCCTCAGAATAATGAAGCCGGTTCAACTCAAGTGCACCAAGAACTAGGAGAGATGAATTTAAATGTTACACAGAATGTCCCTCCAGTAATACAAAGACCTGTTAGCTCCTCCTCCATTTCCACTTCTTTACCACCCAATCAGATAACAGTTTTTGTAACTTCAAACCCCATTACATCTTCTGCTAACACATCAACACCATTACCATCTCATTTACAGCCTACATTAGTCTCTACGGTCGTCACAATGCCCAATGTAGGTAACAAAGTTATGGTTTCTGAGGGACAATCAGCAGTTCAGTCTAATTCCCGGCCTCAGTTCATTACACCAGTTTTTATAAACTCATCTTCAATCATTCAGGTTATGAAAGGATCACAGCCAAGTACAATTCCAACTGCACCATTGACCTCTAACTCTAATTTAATGCCTCAGTCAGTTGCAGTTGTTGGTCCTCTGCACATACCACAGAACATAAAGTTTTCATCAGGACCTGCTCCTCCTAACAGTCCTGTCCCTAGTATACCAACAAGCAGGTCACTGGTTCTTAATCCACTGGCAGCTCCTATTCAACTTCCTTCTCCCTCGTCTATGGCATCTTCAAATGTTCTTCCACATCCCCATGTTCAACAAGTCAAAGATTTTAACCAAGATGAGTCCAGTTCTCAAGCTAGTGTATCAGCTGATCAGTGCTCTGTAACGGCGACACAGTCTGGAGCTGTGGTTACATCTCTTCTAACAAGTAGTCCGGGATCTTCTGGAAACAGGCGAAGTCCAGTTTCATCCGGTAAGGGAAAGGGAAAAGTGGACAAGATTGGTCAATTTTTGCTGACCAAAGCATGTAAAAAAGTTACAGGCTCCCTTGAAAAAGGGGAGGAACAACATTCTTTGGATGGAGAAGTTGAAGGCCAGGGGCTAGAAATATCAGTCCCTAATAGTCTGGGAACAGAGCAATTACCTGTAGAGCTAGACAATAGAACTGTGACACCTCCAGCACTCAGTCTTCTAAGACAGAGCACTTCTGGGCCTGGGAATTTGAGTGTTAGCACCGCTGCTACTGTTTCTGCTTCTGTATCTCCAAGCTTATCAAGCAACACTCCTCCCACGAATGTACTGTCGGTAGTAACCACTCCTATAATCTCAGAGCTTGCACCCACCGCTCCAAGCACTAATAGTAACCGTGGTGGTTTACCAGATGAGCAAATTGGGATTGGCTTAGTGGAGGAAAAAGGAGGAGCACATCAGGAATTGCCACAGAATATAGGTACGTACTCTGTGTGCACTGTTATTCTCCCGCCACCTCTTACAATTATGAGCCAGAAATTCAGCTGATATGTGGAGCTTTAGGAATCTGCATTTGCAATTAGCATAAAACCCAAACAGTTCAACAGAGGGTAATATAACCCAGTTGCTGCTCCTAGAGCATTGTTTTTATAGCATCTGAATGGTATAACTGTGCTTGTAACATTACACTGAAAATAGCTTATTTTTATTTAAAAAAGTGTTTCTTGTTCCCACATTTAACTCAATTTTTACATAAGAGAATTGCTGTCGGTCAGCTCTTAAAACAGAAACAAAAAGCGTCTTCATAAAAATTGTGATTTCAGTTCAGTTTTATGAGAGTCTTTGAGTGTATTAAGAGGCTGCATAAATTTTTTCTACTTGCTAAGCTTGTAAAAATATTCCCAATTTTTAAATAATTTTATTATGTGAAATTCATATTTTTTGCCACCTGCAGTAGATCTGAAAGATATATTTGTGTTCAAAATACAAATTTACTTGCTCAAAACCATTTCTTCCCCATAATCCTGTTGTGAAGCAAAATACTTAGCATGAGATTTCAAGTGCTGTGTGCTCTGATGCTATAATGCATGAATAATTTCACTTAAAGATCAAAAGTAGGGAGAAAAGTTGTATTTGAACACATGTAAAGATGATAAAAGGTTTACGTACAATTTCTGTTGTTCAATCTCTTGTGACCTCTAATTTCACCAATTCTACAACCAGGAAAATTCTGTATGGATTGGAAATATTCTTGCCAGAGAATGCAAGTTTGTTTTTGTATTATGTTTAGAGTGATTTTTCTTTCAAATTAGTATATGAAGTAAAACTTTTGTCTCAAAGAATTAAATGTGGGTAAGAAGACTTAACTGTGAGCATGAGCACAAGGTCACCATTCTAAAAATGTTAACCCTTTCTGGAAACTATTAATTACCATCAATGTGCAGCAACTTTTTTAATATTCTCTTTTTTCACTTAAAAAGAGTGAGTTTAAATATCCACATTTCAGAGACACAAAACAGCGAGATGTAATTATGAGTAAATGTCATGTGAGTACAAAAAGTATCTTGATGTCTAACCTAGGTTTTTTGGTCACTATTACTGTTCAAGCAGCTGAACAGGTTTTAAGATGACCCAGTTAATTTTTGCTGTCATTTTTATAGTCCCCCTGAAAATGGAATGGAAATAAAATGGCTTCTGAAGTAAATTCTTGGAAGCATTTCCCATTAGTGCTGTATATCATGAAATTTGGACACCAGAATTGAAATACTGACACCATTGAATGGGAATTTTTCCATAGATGTGAATGGGGCCACAATTTCACCTGAAGTATTATTGATAGCTTTATCAGATAATTAGATGTCTTAACATTATTCCACAGTGGGGGGAAAAAGCTGTTAACAAAAGTTAGCCATGACTATCTTCCTCTAAAACATTGATGGCAAACAATGTTGTGTTACTTTCCAAGTAACTTTGCTGCTGCTCCTTTTATTCAGTATGTGAGATAAATACCGAGACGAGTAATGGGAACAGACGTGTAATTTAGTTACAGAGAGAGGAGCTTTCATTGGAAGCATAAAATATAATATGGTAGAGTGACCTTGTTAGTTCGTGGGAATATAACCCCAGGAATTATGTAGGTTTTATTTCAAGAATACAAAATAGATAGTTGTTCTAATGTTTGCAGAAAGCTGCAGTTCCACACCTGAAAACTCCATGTCTCACTGAAAAGTAACAGGAACCCCCGTCTTCTCCCCCCGCCACACCATTTTTTTTTTTAAACATTCTGAAGGCCATGTAACCTTTTCCAGCCCAGCTGGTTATGTAACATAGGCAGTAGTTATAAACCCGTAACATGGTGTGGTAACATTTAACTTTGAAATACTAAAAGGGCTGATGATTGCTGCAGCAGTTCCACACCAGAGGTGATGATATTTTAAAGGTGAAAGCAAAAGCCTTTTTATATGCGAAGAAGCTGCATTCAAGATTGTCTTTATCCTGCAACTTGAGTTCACCAACTTGTAAAGCAGAGGTAGATAGTTGCATATTCTATGCTGCTTTAGATTTTGGCAGTGGGATCAGCCACTGAAGGAAGATCACCAAATTTCAGTTAGACTTGCCATGCAGTTAAAGGAAGAACTGAGTTTTCAGTTTTATCTCAAGATGTATGTATAATTTTATGGCTCTAAAGTTTTATATAGTCAGTTGTTTAAGTCGGACCTAAACAGTTTTGGATTTATTTTCTTTTTGAATTATTTAGCATGCTTTTTTTCTAACAAGGCTGTTTTCCCCTGCTTATTTTTAACTTAGTAGTATAAAGAATATTAAGTCAGGTCTTCGTTGGTTTTTCTGGAGATCTTCTTGAGAATCTCTGCAATGTATTTTGAACTCTTGCAATTTAATTGAAAGGGTAAGAGTGTTTAACATTAATCGACATCCTTTCTCCCAAATGTTTATTAGGCATTGGAGTCATAGCATTGTTAAAACCAAAGAAAGACCAGAATTTAAAAAAAAAAAAAAAACCCGAAATGAAAATCCCTTAACTTTTTCAGTCCTTTATCTCATGTGATATCTAATTTCACCAATTCTCCAACCAACCAAACTGTATATGGATTGGAGAAATCCAATTTTTTAAATGCAAAAAACAAGCAGAAATTTTTTTCTTCGGTTTTTCTACCACCGCCCCTCCCTCAAAAAGAGAAGTCTTAGATGCAATCAGTCTTAGGTTATCATATTGCTGTGTAGGCTGGGCTGATCGTGCAAGGCAAAAAATCCTGTAATTGCTTTTGAAAGAAAAGTGAATCAGTGCTGACTTTTCCCTCCCTTTTATCTTAGCATCTTCACAACATTTAACCCAGAAGGAAACGCCAGTTGCAACACCAGAAAGTGCTGTTCAAAGAACAGGTAATTTTTACTGTGGAAATCAGCATACGCCTATGCGTTATATATGCAACTTTGCATTATTTTGCATTTCTGGGAAGCAGTTGCCTTTTGTTGATTGTACACACTGTCCTTACTGAAACAGTTTTGATACTGTTATTCAGTGAAACAGTTATTTCATAAATTTATGGGAATGATCAGCATGACAGCTTGGGTGGGTCCTGCTGTTTAAGCATTTTACCCTGCATGCCTTAATTTTAATTTATGTGAACAGACTATATTGTTTTTTGAAATGTAGGTTGAAATTTTCAAAGTAGTGATGGGGATTTAGACACATTTTCTATTTATTTTAATGGTGGTATATTTAACTCTCCCAGGACAGCTTGGAAAGTCTCAGCCATCAACTTTAAGGGCTGGATTTTCCAAAGAACTCAGTTCTCCCATTTAGATACCTAGATGATTTTCAGAGGTGTTAAATGGGAGCTCCTGGGTGCTGAAGACCTTTGAAATCCATTTAGGTGCCTAACTGGGAAATTGAGTGCTCTTGAAAAACTGTCCACATCCTTAGAGGCCTAAATATGTGCTGCTGGGTACTTGATCCCTTTTGAAATTCTGGCCCTAAAATCTAATTTTCTTTTCTACTAGTGTTTTTTTTAGTGAACCTATAGCAGTGTTTGCACTGATCCATTTTTCTTGCTGCCTTTGGGAAGAACTATTTGCTATCATCTAAGATATAGACATATTAAATTCTGTTTAAAAAACCATACAAATCTTGCTGAGGCCTTAATCCTAAAAACACACACATGTGAGTAGCCCCACTGTTATTGATGGGACCATTAAACAGTTCAGCGCGTGTGTTTGCAGGATTGAGGCCTTAGTGTGATTGGAAATGGGACTTGAAGAAAAGACTGCACTGACTTGTTCAGAAATATCCATTTAAATAAAAGAAAACAATTACAGGCAGGCATGCTTTTGGGGTTATGTTCTGCTCATCAAGCTGGGGGGATGTGGGTGTCACAGGAAGTTCACACGAAGAAACTGCTATTCTGATTTTTATTATGGAATATTATCCTTGCTTATAGAATTCTGCATGAAAGGAAAATTTCTAGTAATTTCAGAATTCAGTCTCTTGCTCTAGATTAGCATATTCAGTCTGTTTTGCTTTTCTGTTCTTGTGGGTAAGACAAGAATATAAATCCAATGGTTTGATAAGCCAACTCTCCTTATTTCTTAGTGAGTTTTTTAAAAATTCTTTTCCAAACTGTCATGTTTGGAACACACTGTAGAAAAATTACATTTAATTAAAAAGTCAACAGGCATTGTTAAATCATTCTTAAAGGAAAAGCTTGTCAGTGCTTTGTGCAGCAGTGGCTAAGAAAAGTGAAATTTTTTTTAGGATATTTCAGTATGGAGTGGAGAATAATACTGAAAATATATTAAATTATAACACTATTCTATCAATCAGTGACATGTCCTTGTCTGGAATACTGTGTTCAGATCTGGGCACCCTGTCTCAATGAAGACTTAGCCAAAAAAGAGGGGATTCAGAGACTGGCAACAAGAAGATTAGAGACCTGGAAAAAATCTCATTAAATGGGACTGGTTACCATAGAGAGGAGACATATGAGAGGAGCACATACAAAAGTTGTACAAAATAATGAATGGTATGAAGAAGGCAGACCAGAAGCTTCTAGTAATCCTTTCTCATAATGTAAGAACAAGGGGACATTCAATAAAATTGAAAGATGTCAAGTTTAAAATTGAAAAAAAGGAAATACTTTTTCATACAATACACAACAAGACTGAAACTCATAGCTATAAGCTATCTTTGAGGCCAGGAGCTTAGCAAGACTCGGATTGTACATTTATATTAAGAATATCCTGACTTATACTTTCAAGATTTAAAAAAGAAACCCCTTTGGAAGGGATATAAGCCTTCATCCCTTGGGCATAAGGCAAAGACTAACTCAAATGAACGTTAAGAAAAACATTTCCCTGTGAGCAGGCTATTCTACAGTTTCCTTCTGCGGGGTTTCTTGTACCTTTCTCTGATATAGATGGTGATGCCCACTGTCAGAGATGTGATACTGGGCTAGCTGGATCACTGGTCTGATCCAGTATGGCATTTCCTAGCTATAGGGTTGTTTAGTTTGAGAGTAACAATTGTCTTGTAGAGTAGGGAAGTTATTTTACCAACCCAGTTTAGGGTAAGTGATCTGAGATAAGTAATGGTGCCTGGAAGGTTGTGTTTATTTTGAGGGAAAGGGTGGGATCAAGTTATACTAATGAGAAAAAAATTATACTGTATGTTACACTGAGAATATTTAAAACGAAGTCTAGGTTTCTTAAAATATAGATGCGCCTGTGTATATTTCTGCTGTGTCTTAACATTACCATGAAATGTTGTGAGATAATCCTACAGTGTATTTCATAGTTTCCCCCCAAAGCCTATGTTACAGGTAGCAGTCCCATATCTTCCAGATACTTGATTTTTAACATGTATATATTTCCGCAGCAGGTTAGAAATGTATCTTTTTCTCTTACAGAACTTGAAGCAAATGCTGCAATAGTTGCTGGCCAAAGGTAAGTAAATAGTCGTTATAGATTCAGGATGAATGTAGCTCTCTTTGGAGGGTGTCTGTTTCTCTTTGACTTTGCCTTAATCATACAACTTTCAAGAAATTCTTTATTGCCACAGCCTCTTTTTTCTCCTTGGCCACACATCTTTTTTCTCTGTTGAAGAGACTGGTTAGCCGAGGTGTTGTTAAAGTAGGATACTATTGCATTAAGACTCCCAAATGTGCTCCTACACTTCTGGACAGCATTCCCTTATATACCTGTAGGTTCTGCTCTATGTGAGGATCGTTGTATGGTTCCAATGGTCACTGCTTTCCAAAAAATTCCAGATCAGCAGCATTGTTGGTGTGTACTTCCCAAAAGTGGGGATCTGCAGAGGCAATTTTGAAAGTAGTTTATATACCTTAGCGTTATTAATCAGCTCTTCTTCAAGTGATGGTCCCTGTTATATTTCACTGAGGGTTTACTCATGTGCACCATGCATCCAGAGCCTGAGAATGTAAAAGTAGTAGTGTCCGTTGGTCTGCGCATGCGCCCTGACTCGACTCATAGTTTCGTCCAAGGCGGGGTGGACTGATCGCGTCTCCAGTTCCCTCTCACCATTGCATGGTCCCGTTCGGAATGATTGGTGTCCATTTGCTTGTGACGCACTCCCTCAAACAAACTTGTGTATCACCTTGTCAGATCAGTCCATCAGCCCTCACAGAGAGAGGGCGCGCCGATCACAACATGTCATTCGTGTTCTTCTAGCCATTCCCTCAGCCACCCGCTGGCCAGGCTGTCAGGGGTACTGGATGCCCGATCGGCATAGCGAATCGCAGCCCAGAACCCCTGAGTTCAAGCAATCCACCAGCCTCCCAAGTATCTGGGATTATAGGCGCATGCCACCGTGCCCGGTATCTTGTATATAGTTAGTTTTTATCAATGTATTGATAAAATTTATTTATTGTTTTTAGGTAGTTTCTAGTCGTTTTAGAGTAGAATAGCTAGTTTGGAGGCCTGTTTTTTGTCTCTGCTCTCCCTGCCCCCGATATCCAAACACGGGTACTGTACTATGCCGTACAGTGACAAACATCAGCACTACCGCTTCTGCTTGGGAGAAGGCCAGGTGCAGTATCTATCAGTCCTTCCTCAACCGTACCCAAGAAGGGTTGGGCTCTCTGCCTCAGGAAGCATCTCATGGAGGTTGCCATGAGACCTCCTTCAGATGCAGGCCAGGGAATCCCTTCTGTACATCAGCCTGAACCAGAACTTTGTATATGGTTGCTATCATTTATTCTGCTGAAAACTGATATTGGCAGAGTCTTGTAGAACATACGTGGACAGGTGCTGGCTAATGTATTCAGTAACTCAGGTGGTTAAACGTCAGGATGAAGTATGATTTTCATAATAGTACTGGTCTATTGATGTTTTGGGCCACACCGTTTAATAGTGGGAACCTTAAATTGACTATAGGAGTATCTAATGATAGAAATATTGCTAGACTTTTGACAGAGAAAATAGTTATGCTAAGACTACTGGTCATATCTTTCATGCTCTTCTAAATGCAACAGAATAGCTGTTAGCCAGGGCAGATGGTAAACCTTGCCCACATTGGACCCATTGGGATAGTGGGGAGTACCAAGCTCTAAATGGGGGCTAACGCTATAAACCTCTGCGGGCTCTGGGGTTGCCCCTGGCCAGGAGGGAGGAACCAGAGCTGCCTTCGGCCGTCGGAGCACCCTCCCTGAATCCTCCTTAGGTGTAGCCCTCCTTGAAGGCCAAAAAAAAGAGAGTTCCTGGGGCTGTTGATCGTTTATTTTAAATAATTAACTCAGCTTGTTGCATGCACTGGGCTCTCACTGTAATTTCATAGTTAAGTTTGGAGATTGCCTACCATTATAATCTCCCTTTAGCTTCAGCAAAGCTAAACTGCAATTTCGTGGGTGAGAGAGTCTTCTAGTGCAGAATTTTTCTGATAAAAGGAGGCTAACAAACCAGACATATGGGAGATATGAGGGCTCACAACGTGAGGTTACCACACTTGAACATTTTCATAACTCTGACACATTATGTGACTCCAAAGTGTCTGGGAACTCCAAATATGTTTGTTTGTCTTATTCATAGATTCCAAGGCCACAAGGGACCATAGTGATTATCTAGTCTAGCCTCCTGTATAATACAGGCCAGATAATTTCCCCAAAATAATTCCTACAGCATATCTTTTAGAAAAACATCCAGTCTTGATTTAAAAATTGCCAGTGATGAAGAATGCACCACCACCCCTAGTACATTGTTTCAATGACTTCTTATCCTCACTGTTAAAAATTTACACCTTATTTCTGGTGTGAATTTGTCCACCTTCAACTTCCAGCCATTGGATCATGTCAGAACTTCCTCTGCTAGATTGAAGAGCCCATTATCAAATATTTGTTCACCATGTAGGTACTTGCAGACTGTAATCAAGTCACCCCTTAACCTTTTCTTTGTTAAGCTAAATAAATTGATCTCCTTGGGTCTATCACTATAAATAGGGCCCTACCAAATTCACGGTCCATTTTGGTCAATTTCATGGTTATAGAATTTTAAATATAATACATTTCATGATTTCAGCTCTTTAAATCTGAAATTTCATGGTGTTGTAATTGTAGGGGACCTGACCCAAAAAGGAGTTGTGGGTGGTCGCATGGTTATTGTAGGAGAGGGTTGCAGTACTGCTACCCTTACTTTTGTGCTGCTGCTGGTGGCGGCGCTGCCTTCAGAGCTGGGCAGCTGGAGAGTGGCAACTGCTGGCTGAGATCCCAGCTCTGAAGTCAGAGCTGCCGCTAGCAGCAGTGCAGAAGTAAGGATGGCATGGTATGGTATTGCCACCCTTACTTCTGCCCTGCTGCCTGCAGAGCTGGGCCCTCAGTTAGCAGCCACCCAGGTCTGAAGTCAGCAGTATAGTAGTAAGAGTGGCATGGTATTGTATTGCCACACTTATTTCTGCACTGCTGCTGGCGGGGCGCTGCCTTCAGAGCTTGGTGCCCGGACAACAGCTGCTGCTCTCCGGCCACCCAGCTCTGAAGGCAGTGTAGAAGTAAAGGTGGCAATACTGCGACCCCCTTAAAATAACCTTGCAACCCCTCTGCAACTCCGTTTAGGAACAGGACCCCCAATTTGAGAAACACTGGTCTCCCCCCGTGAAATCTGTATAGTATAGGGTAAAAGTACACAAAAGACCAGATTTCACGGGGGGAGACCAGATTTCATGGTCCGTGACACATTTTCATGGCTGTGAATTTGGCAGGTCCCTAACTATAAACCATGTTTTCTAAGTCTTTAATCTTTCTCCTAGCTCTTCTCTGAATTTTCTTCAATTTATCAACATCCTTCTTGAAGTGTGGACACCAGAATTGGACACAGTATTCCAGCAGCAGTTACACCATTGCTAAATAGAGAGATAAAATAACCTCTTTATTCCTACTCAAGATTCCCCATGTATGCATCCAAAGATCGCAGTACCCTTTGGCCCGTAGCATCGCATTGGGAGCTCATGGTCAGCTGATTATCAACCACAGCCCCCACATCTTTTTCAGAGTCAGTGATTCTCAGGGTAGAGTCCTCTGTCCTGTAAGTATGGGCACATTCTTTGTTCCTAGATGTATATTGTGACAAGAGTCCTGCGCTTATTGGCGGATTTGCTCACCTCAGTGATCTTCCCCTCTGGTGGAACCCACAGTCTGGGTCAACTCCTCCTGTGTCTGATCAGGAGTTGGGAGGTTTGGGGGGAATCCAGGCCCATCCTCTACTCTGGGTTCCAGCCCAGGGCCCTGTGGATTGCAGCTGTCTATAGTGCCTCCTGTAACAGCTGTATGACAGCTACAACTCCCTGGGCTACTTCCCCATGGCCTCCTCCAAACACCTTCTTTATCCTCACCATAGGACCTGCCTCCTGGTGTCTGATAACGCTTGTACTCCTCAGTCCTCCAGCAGCACACCTCTCACTCTCAGCTCCTGGCACCTCTTGCTCCCAGCTCCTCACATGCGCACCTCACTAACTAACTGGGAGGCTTTTAACTAGTTCCAGCCAGGCCTTGATTGGCTTCAGGTGTCCCAATCAATGTAACTATCTCCACTGCCTTCTAGAAAGATCTTAATTGGCCCCAGGTGTCTTGATTAACCTGGAGCAACTGCCATTTGGTTGCCATGGTACCAGGGAGGAGTTTAGCCTGGGGCTAACATACCTGTTCCTCACTACTTTACTGCAGCCATCTGGCCTTGCCCCATCACAATATGTTTACATATAGCCCTATTAAAACACATACTGTTTGCTTGTGCCCAGCTTACCAAGCAATCCAGATTGTTCAGTGACCTGTCCTCGTTATTATTTTCTATTCCCACAGTCTTTGTGTCATCTGCAAACTTTATCAGGGATGATTTTGTTTTCTTCCCGGTCGCTGATAAAAATGTTAATAGCGTAGGACCAAGAACCAATCCCTGTTGGAACCCAGTAGAAACGCACTTGTTAGATGATGATTCCCTGTTTACAATTGCTTTTTGAGCCCTATCAGTTAGCCAGCTTTTAATCCAGTAGTTCTCAAACTTCTGTTTGGTGACCCCTTTTACACAGCAAGCCTCTGACTGCAACCCCCCCTTATAAATTAAAAACACATTTTTTAAATTATTAACACTTATAAATCCTGGAGGTAAAGCAGGCTCTGTGGGTGGAGGCTGACAGCTTGTGACCCCCCACGTAAAAGTTGAGAACCCCTGCTTTAATCCATAATGTGTGCGGTGTTAATTTTATGTTGTTCTAGTTTGTTAATCAAAATGTCATGTGGTACCAAGTCAAACGCCTTACAGAAGTCTAAGCATATTACATCAACACTATTACCTTTATCAACCAAACTTGTAATCTCATCAAGAAAAGATACCAAGTTAGTTTGACAGAATCTGTTTTCCAAAACTCATGTTGACTGGCATTAATTATGTTACTTTCTTTAGTTCTTCATTAATTGACTACATCACTGTGACAGTTCTTGGACTGAGTCATCTCATTACTCCTGCCTCCAGCAAGAGGGAGTCCTACTTGTGCTTAGCTGGGTATCAGCTCCCTGACACCATCAACCTGTCAGCCACACAAGCATAGGTGTAGTTTGACTGCTATATTTGGGGGGGCAATGTGTGCATGTACATGCTTGTGCTGAAGCCAGTTCCCTTGGTTCGCTGGCTCTCCCCACTCTCACCTTCCCCATCCTGGAGTGGTACCTTGGCTGCTGGTGCTGGGGAGAGATGGGCCAGCTTAACGGGGGATCCCCAGCTGCTGCTCTGGTGACCTGAACGTGGGAGCTGTGGTCACTCCGGCACCAGCTGCTGAAACGATGCTGCTGCTCTCATGCCTCCCAATGCTGCTGTAGCTGCCTTCCTGCCTCATCCCCTCGACGTTGCTCTCCCCACTGTCCCCTGCCCTTATCCCCCTTGCCCCAATGCCCCATCCCTCATCTCCCTTCTCTTCCCCCTTCCTTTCCCACTCCCTCTTTCCATCTTCCCACATTATCCTACATTATCTTGCCTGGGATCGATGTCAGAATGACAGGCCTATAATCACCCGTTATCTTGTTTGCCATTTTAAAATATTCTGTAGATATTTAAATATTCTTTCTTTCAGTCTTCTGGAACTTCCCCAGTGTTCCAAGACTTATTGAAAATGAGCTTTAACAGTCTAGTGAACTCCTCAGCCAGCTCTTGTAAACCTCTTGGATGCAAGTTATCTGGACCAGCTGATTTAAAAATGTCTGACTTTAGTAGTAGCTGTTGAACATCCTCCTGAGATACTAGTGGAATGGAAAGTGTGTTATATGATATGACTACAGCATCTGTTTTTTCCCCGAATACAGAACAGAATTTTTATTGGACAATTCCACTTCTTCTGCATTATTATTATTATTGATAGTTCTATCATTTTCATCGAGTAATGGACCAATACCATTGTTAGGTTTCTTTTTGTTCCGAATATACTTTTTAAAAAAAACCCAAAAAAAACCCTTCTTATTGTTCTTCACTCTGCTGGCCATAGAGTTCTCCTTGTGTCCCTTATGATTTGTCTACCATTCCTACATTCTGATTTATATTCATTACTATCTACTTCCCCTTTCTTTCATTTGTTATATATTATTGTTTTAAAAAAATTTATAGGTGCCTTCACTTCCTCTTTAAACCAGATCTTTTTTTAACCAATACAGCTTGCTTCCTCGATTGTGGCTCTTTGGGCATCTAGTAAAGTGTTCTTAAACAATTACAAATTATCAGTCACATGTTTCTGATTTACATTTTTCCTCCAAGATGATTTGTCTCATAATTGTTTTCAGCTTTGTAATATTGGCACCAACTATATATACTACTAATCTGGACTTCATTCTGTTTGCACATTATAAATGTGATCAAGTCATGATCACCTGTACATAAGCAACCATTAATTTTTAATTCTGTGATCAGTTCCCCCTTATCAGTTAAGACAAGGTCTAATATAAAATTTCCCCTGTGTTGGATGCCACACTTTGAGTTCGGAAATGGTCATCTGTAATATTTAGAAATTCTAAGGATGTTTGAGTACTGGCAGCATGAGACCTCCAACACGTGTCACTCAAATTGAAGTTGCCCATGATCACACACCTTTTTCCCCCCCCTAACATTATAGATAGGTGCAAAGAAGCTGGTCATCCTGTTCTCTTGTGTGATTTGGTGGTTGTAACAGACACCAATACCCCATCTTGTGCTTTATCTTCTAGGACATTGATCTAAAAGCATTCAAGAAACTTTCTTCTGAGTTATCAGTGACTCGGAAACAAGTAATTCCTTTTTTGGCAGAGCGTGTCACTTTATGAATCCCTCTGAAGTTTTCTGCAAGTCAGTTTTTATGGAGTTAAGGAATCCTCCCAAGCTGAATGTGGACTTTCAGAACTGCGCATAAATATCACGCACATTAGGAGAGCCCTGCCTCATGCAAAGTACTAAAGGTCATACACAATTCAGGAAAGGTTGTCTCCGGCTGTTTTGGATTTCCTAATCCCTGTAAAAGCAGCAAGGGCAGTGGCTCTAGTGGCACCTTCAAATGTCACACAGTCTTGTGCATTAATCATAGGTATGGGGAGTCAGACCTCCAGTTCCATTTCCACCTCTGCCAGTGACTGGACGTCTTACTTACAGACATTTACAAATGTTATTTGGGTAGGCCTCACAACACCCTTCTGAAGTAGATAATTATCATTAGCTTTATTTTACTAATCACATATGGGAAAACAGAGGCTAAGGGACCTACATGTGGAATGCTAATCTAATGGATTAGGCTAAAGTGCAATGTTTCTCAATCTTTTTGTGCTGGTAACCCGCTTTGGACTTAAAAAAAAAAAAAATCGTGACTCCCCTAGAAAAAATTGCGACAGCCTACCTTAAGATCAGGGCTTCAGGCTTCGGCCCCCAGGACTGGCTCTAGGCACCAGCAAACCAAGCTTGGGGTTTGCTTTGGCAGTTGCGCTCTCGGAGGTGTGGGGTTTTTTTGTTTTTTGTTTTGCTTGGGGTGGCAAAAAACCTAGCGCTGACCCTGTCGGCTCCCCATGTCTCAAGGCACGGCTTCAGCCCCACCGTGGCTTGCAGGCACAGGGCTCAGGGCTTCGACCCCCATGAAACATGTAAATTGGCTTTGCAGAGCCCCCTGTGGTGTGGGGCCCCAGGCAATTGCCCTGCTTCCTACCCCTTAATGCTGGCCTTGCTTGCAACCCCCTAAATCCCTCCAGTGACCCCACAGGGGGTTGCAACCCACACGTTAAAAAACACTGATCTAGTGGGTTAGATCTGAGATCTGGAGAGCTGGGATCGAAGCCTGGTGTTGACACTTGTTTTATGTCTTAGGCAAGTCATTTAGATTTTCTGTGCCTTTGTATTCCCATATGTAAAATGAGGATACTTATTTGCCTACCTGGTTATCTGCTCTCTGCCCTTCCATTCTTACCAATGTTCTGTGCCTTTTTGTCTTTATAACTTGACTGTTGAATTCCTTGGCTTTCAGATATCAGCTGTTAAAACTACAAACTTGTATAAGTTTTCTCTCTTAAAATGAAGATTTCCTCTTAGAAGTGACTATGTAAAAATAGAACCTTTGTAAATCTACAGGTCTCCTCTGTGTGTTTTTTCAGACTCAGGACTGCTGACTAAAATACATTTTTATTCTTGTTAGTCCTGCAGAGATGTCCCATGAAGAGGGCATTAAGTGAATTCTGTTCCTTCTTGTGTGTTATCAACAGAGAGTTGTTTAATTGGTTCCACTTAGTTACCTTGTGAACCCACAGAAGACAATAGGGTTGCATAGATGTCACTGACGGCTTCATTTGGACTGTTGAAATTTACTGGTGAGACAAGGTGGGTGAGGTAATATCTTTTGTTGGACCAGCTTCTGTTGGTGAAAGAGACAAGCTTTTGAGCTATACAGAGCTCTTCCTCAGGTCTGGGAAAGGAAACTCAGAGTGGCACAGCTAGTCACAAGGTTGAACAAATAGTTTAGCATGAGTAGTTAGCCCATCTTCTAACGGTGAAGTGGCTTGTTAACGCCCCTGTAGTCATAGGACAAAAAGGGGGGTTAGTGAGTTACAGATTGTTGTAATAAGCCATAAATCCAGCATCTTTATTAAAGTCAGGATTTTTAGTGTCTAGCATCAGGCTCCCCTTTTGAAAGTGTTGTGCAGGTTTCCTTTGAGGATGAGGACTGATAGGTCAGACACAGAGTGATCACTCTGTGAAAAGTGTTCACCCATAGGTGATGCGGGTTTGTTTTTTTTTTCATGTCTTTTTAAATTTTTCTCTGTGAGCTCATTCAAGAGCATAGTGATTGTCTGGTTTCACCCACATAGTCGTCGTTGGGGCATTTAGTGCACTGGATGAGGTACACAGTAGCATGTGTAGGATCCATGGATCTTGAAAGGTGTGTTGTGGGGGATGTTGATCATTGTAGCAGTGGAGAGATGTCTGCAGGTTTTGCATCTGTTCTGCTAGGGTCTGGTCATGGTCTTAATAAAGACACTGGATTTATGGATTATGACAACAATCTGTAACCCACTGATCCCCCTTTTATCCGATGAAGTGCCCCGTTAACACCCCGTAGTCATCTTGAATGGTCCTTTAGAAATACGTGTTGAACGATCTGTTTAACCTTGTGTTTAGCTGTGGCACCTTTTCCAGACCTGAGGAAGAGCTCTGAGTAGCTTAAAAACTTGTCTATCTCACTAACAGAAATTGGTCCAATAAAAGGTATTACCTCAACCACCTTCTCTCTAATATCCTGTGGCCAACAGGGCTGCAAAAACACTGCATACAACAGTGAAATTTACTAGTGTCTGTGTATGAGAAGAAAATAATGTAGCTTAATTCCCAGAGCACAAGATGAGTTTGCAAGGCTGGTAGAAATGAGTAAACAGTTTTAAATGTAAACAAATGTAAACACCTGCAGATATGGTGTGAGAGAAAATAAAGCTGAAGCCCCACAGTACCATTGTAGAATAACTTTTCATGGCAGAATTGCACTTTGTTATTCTTTTAAAGCATTAAACCCACCTTAATAAAGCCTGTTTTGGTCTGGGAATAAATCATTTAGAAAGATTAGTGAAGCAACTCGTAGTTGTATAAAATAGTTGACAATAGTCCCTTCTTAAAAGTTCACAATTCTCTCTTGTGTTCATCTGTGACTTCAGTTCTGTATTTCCTTATTATAGCAGTTTCTTATGTAACCTAAGACTTTTCCTAGACTTCAGTAATGGTGATATCTGCTGACCATTTAAAATATACCTAATTTCTCGGTCATTTGAATGTTGAAATACTCTCTTCCCTTATCCCTAGCAAATGAACTGCATTTAAAAAAAAATTCTTGCGCTTCACCAGAAATATTTTGTCTCACTTTATTAGTAATGAGGCAAAAGAGAGTTGTGAAAAATCTAAAACTCCGAGTAGAAGAAATTCAAGAACAGAGGAATCTGCTGCTTCACAGGAAACAGTAGAGAATGGACAGCGCAAGAGGTCCTCCAGGCCATCATCTGCCTCTAGCACGGCAAAAGGTAAAATGCACAGCCATTCTTACTGTGGAGTGGGCAGGAAGTGAAGTAGTTTCCAAAATAATAATGTCATTTGAATAAGTGCACCATGCCTATGGTGTTCAGTGTATGCTCCTAACCCTAGAGTTAGTACTGATGAGTTAGAGACCGGCTGGAGTTTCGAAGTTTACATAGTTCAGTACCTGCAGTAAATCTCTTGTATGCAAATTTTCTACTGTAGTTTGTTTTCTGCAGTAATCATTAACATAGCATTCAAAAAAATCTAGTACTCTTGGCAGTAATGGGCAGACATTGAAAGAAGCGTACTCAGGCAAGACAGTGACATTTTTCCTACAGTCTGAAAGAAGTGAGACAAAAGCTTATGTCTTCTAGTGTGTGATCTGCTTTCACAAATCCAAATGGTCTTGTTATGCTGCTCAGGCATGCTTAGAATGCTGCCTCAATTACAGTCTGAGTTTTGTGTGCTAATACACAGATCCTCTGCTGTTCTGTCCAAGAACATGTGAAATCCTAAAGTTACAGATATTAACCCATGGCATCAGCAGTTGCAGGAGTGTCTTATTTCTCTAAGGGCTATGGTCAGGAACAAAGTATGCAACATTTGTGTGGCACATACATGTTCACTAGTAGAATGCCTGGTTCATGATGTCAGTGACTGGGACATGAGTGGTCAGGCCTAGTGGTTGGAGTCACAGGTCAGAGACCAGATGCCAGAGCTGAGGGTCGGAGCTGGGTTACCTGGAGTGAGGCAAGGCTGGGTCAAAGGCAGGAGCAGGGCTGGGCACAAGCAGCAGGTACAGGAGCTATCGCAGCCATGGGTGAGTAACTGCTGAACTGCTTCTCATTTTTTCCCATTGATTTAAGAACACCACATCCCCAAATGACAGTAGCTATGGGTAGGTCTCCTCTTACTACAGCAACCGAAGGGGTTTTTCCATTGCTGTAATAGATCCACCCCTTTGAGAGGGCATATGTAGATGGATGGAAGAATTCTTCTGTCAGCCAAGCTGTGTCTATAGTGGGGGTCAGGTTGACCAAATGACATTGCACAGGGCCTTTTCGCAGCCCTGAGTGAGATAGCTAGGTTGACCTGTTTTAGGTGTGGACCAGGCCATATGTTGACATAAAACATTCTTCCTTCAACATAGCAGCCTCTACACTGGGAGTTAGGTCAGCATAGCTACGTCAGTCAGAGTCTGGCTTTTTCACACCTTTGACTAGCATACCTACGTCCACCTAACTTTTAAGTGAAGACTGAGCTGAAGGGATCAGTCTCGTGTCAGTAAAGGTCTGGTAGGTTAGACTCATGTAATGATGTAGAGAGAATGTCAGGAGGATTTTTCAGCCAATACTTTAAAGATAACATATAGAACATTAAGAAATAACAGATTTATAATGAAATGAAATTGATCAAATTAAATTCAGCAACCTTTTCCCACACTGGAAACATTACAAATGTTTACATTTTTACCTTCAAAGTGTTCCAGAGAGCACTTCCAGCTAAATACAGAACTGAAATGAGTATAAAAAATTGCATTGAGGTATCTATGTATTCTGCGGTCCCATGGCCATGAAATTCACTTCCTGTAACATAATTGTGCTCCAGAATCTCATCTTTCATTTTAAAAATTAATGATCTTTGATGGTTTTAAAGAAGTTTGAAAATGTGAACAGACTGTAGAATGATACAGGGATGTCTTCATGAGTTTGAGGCAGCCTGAAACAATAGCTTTGGGAGGTGTAACCTGCCCCATTCACTATAGTAGATTAATTCTGAAACCTAAACATGACAGACAGACTAAGGCACTTTAAAAACTAAAAATGTGGGAACACCATAAAATAAATGGTATTTACTATCAGAATAAACAACATGTTTGTTCCACTATTTGTTTTTCTATTAATGAAATAAAAACCTCCTTTAAAAAACAAACAAAAAAACCCCATGTATCTGAAGCTGCCACAGAATCTAGGTCCAGCTTACCAAATTGTACACAAGGGCTTGATTTCCTTTCCCCCCATTTAGATGATTGGGCAAGTTCAGGACAAAAATGACAAACAAAAACCCAAGAATTTTTCATGGGAAGCCCTCTATGCCTGTCATGACTAGCTAGGGAACTGATGGAACCTGAAGACGTTTGTAATTTGTGCATACTCCTGTCTGTTCTACCTTTTAAGAGTGAATGAGAACTTTTTTTTTTAAGTGTAATTATTATTTTAAATGCACTCAGGAATGTGTTAGGTGCCTTTCATTACAAATAAAACACAATCCATGCACTAAGAAACATACAGACTGACTTCAGACACTGTGCAGTGAGGGATAGGAGAGTTCTCTAAACAAAATCTAGTGCATAGTAAGATGGAGTAAAAGACATTGTTGGAAGAGAGATACTTTGCTAGTTCTTGTAGGCATTTTGGAAGAAGTGGTTTTACCCAGGAAGGATTTAAATGATGGGAGGGTTGTTGCTTTGCAGACTAGCTCATTTGTGCAACGCCCTTGCTGAAAGGCAGCAAGGTAGAAGCAGCCCAAGGACAGTGGTAGAAGTGGGCAAACTGAGTCAGGTTTACATGATCATTACATATGTAGCACACACTAGTCTGTAGTTTTGGGTAGTGACCGGTGTTAGAATTCCAGTAATGTTCAGAAGACGTTAGACTATTGGCTCCAAAAGTGAGTGAGTGAAACAGTACTGCATATAATGGTGGAAGTTTGCCATTTATTCTACCAAACACCAGAAATCCTATTTAATACAAACAGAAAACAAACTGTACAGCTAGTGTTGCTTGTGGCCAAAGGATATGAATGCTGCATGACTGCTTGGAGCTAAACTCAACTGACAGGTACTGATTTCTAGGAGCAAAAAACTCCAGTTGGTATAAATCATGCCTGTTAGTGCCATTCACTTTTGAGTAGAGGCACTGAATAGATACCCTTGAGAACTATTGGAACATGTCTGGCTGCAGCCTTTATCATTGTCGCTTTTGATTAATCAAATTTTTGTAATTTTTTATTCATGCTGACTTTAATACAGTAACATTTAATGGGCAAAACGACGTACCATTGTGTTTTATAGACTCAGATTTTTAAGGCCACAAGGGACTAGCATGATCATCTAGTCTGACCACCTGCAAATCGCAGGCCACAAAAACCTCGCCCACCCACTCTGGCAATAACCGCTGGCTGAGTAGCCCTCAAATCTTGATTTAAAGGCTTCAAGTTACTGAGAATCCACCATTTACTCTAGTTCAAACCATCCAGTGACCCGTGTCCCATCCTGCAGAGGAAGGGAAATCCCTCTGAGGTTTCTACTGGTCTGAACTGGGGGAAATTCCCTCCCAACCCCAGGTATGGCAATCAGTTGGACCCTGAGCATTTCAGCAAGATCCAAAAGCTAGACATCTGGGAAAAAATTCTCTGGCTGTTGGATTTTGCTGAAATGCCATATCTGGGGTCAGGAAGGAATGAGTGGGTGAGGTTCTGTTGGGGACTCAGAGCCCTCCCCATCTAGAGTCCCATCTCTAGCCATTGGAGATCTTTTGCTAATAACAGTCACAAATGAGCCATATGCCATTGTAGGCAACATCCTCATACCACCCCCTCCATAAACTTATCAAACTCAGTCTTGAAACAAATTAGTTTTTTTGCCCCCACTACTCCCCTTGGAAGGCATCTGACGAAGTGGGTATTCACCCACGAAAGCTCATGCTGCAAAACGTCCGTTAGTCTATAAGGTGCCACAGGATTCTTTGCTGCTTCCCTTGGAAGGATGTTTTAGAACTTCACCCCTCTGATGGTTAGAAACCTTTGTCTAATTGCAAGCCTAATCTTGTTGATGGACAATTTATAACCATTTGTTCTTGTGCCAACATTGGCCCTTAACTTAAATAACTCCTCTCCCGCCCTGGTATTTATTTCTCTGATGTATTTATAGGGAGCAAGTATATCTTCCCTCAGCCTTTGTTTTGTTAGGCTAAACAGGCCAAGTCTCCTCTTGTGAGGCAGGTTCTCCATTTCTGTGATCATCCTGGTAGCCCTTCTCTGCACCTGTTCCAGTTCGAATTCATCTTTCTTAAATATGAGAGGCCAGGATTACACACAATATTTGGTTTTTTGCTTTGTTGCCTTGCAACACTGTTTTTCCCCCATGGTTTTAAATTGCAGACTGTTACCGAAGGACAGTCTTCAGAAGACATTGTAAAGAGGCAAAGAATCATCACAAACGTTTACAATGTTGTATTTAGTTAAAATTGTAAGGATGTAGGTTTCCTTAGTCCCTGCTCAATATTTTTCTTACTGCTTTAAAGTGGAAATTGTGAGTGCACTTGAAATGTCCTCTACTTTCGCTCTAGCTTCTGTAAGTACTTCTGTTTCCTCAGCTGAAGTGCTACAGTATTTGTAACTTGCAATGCAAGTTATTAGTGAAGCATAGTGGATTCTCCCTACAGTAGCCATACATTAAGCAAAAGCAAGAGTTTCATACACAGTTGTGTTACATCAGGACTCAAGCCCTCTCTGTAGTGGGACCAATAGATTCTGTACTTAAGGCACATTTCAAAAAACATTCATTTTTTTTCCTATTGCACCCATCTCTGGAGTGCCTAAGCACTGCACGTGTAACTGTGTAGTTCAAGTTCTTCAAGCCATGTGTAATGTTTCCTGGATTTCTTTTTGTGGTAGTGCTTTGCAAGATGGCAGAATCATAACTAGAGCTAATACAGTAATAATACTTACACAGCATCTTTCAGCCAAGGATCTTAGAACTTTGCAAATTTTAAGCCTCTGAACATCCCTGTGAGCGGGGAAGCTGTTTGCACACATCGTTGCAAGAGAAGCTACTGAGAGTTTATTATCATTATTTATTTGGGATTGTCCTATCTGCCTAAAGGCCTCAGTCAGGATCAGGGACCCATCGGGTTAGGTGCTGTAAAAACTCAAGATGAGAAACAATCCCTGCCCTGGGGAACTCTGTCTGAATTCCCCTCCCCCACAGTATGTTTTTTTAACATGTGTTTAAAAAAAAAAAGCAATGTGTGTGCCTCTCTTGAAAGGCTTACTAGCTTAGCATCCACAGGTTTTTCCTTTTAATTTCAGAAACGAATGCCAGTGCAATGCAGTCTAAAAGAAGAAAATCCAAGTAAAATACTGCATGGAAACACAAGACTTGCAAATGAGTGTGAATTTACCAATAGCAATTTTGAGTTGTGATTTTTCTTTTTTTGAAAAAATAATAAAATTATGTACAGTAAAGTCATCTGAATATTATACTGTTCCCAGTAAGTGAAAGATTTTTTCTAAAAACAAATAAATGGATATAAAATTGGGTTATTGTTAAACCCTCTGGTATTATAAGATGAAGTCCAGAGTTAGTGCATTAGGCTAATGTGTTGTAAGAAATGCAAGGGAGGGAAAGACAGTTGTAAACTTATTTCTAAGTTTCCACTTTTCATAAAAAAAAAAAAATTAGATTACAGGGTTGCTATTTTTAGGTATTAAAATGATGTATTGTGCTGTTGTTTTAAGTACTGTATGTGAATAGCAGTAAGAGGGTTACAGGCAAACCCAGTCTAGTTTGGAAATGTAAATAATTTTATTATAAAGTAGATCTGATGTATTTGTTGTAGAAACGGACCAGTGAAATACAAATAAATTGAAGGGTTTGTATAATGTGGAATCCCTAATGCTCTAAATAAATGTTATTGTCCTATAATTTGGGTTGTATTATTATTAGCAGCAGCATACTGCTGTACAGGGAGATTGAATGGATTACTTGAAGCTCTAGGCATACAAGCTCCTTATTTGGAGCTTTAAAGAGGAATTGTTTAACCACAAATGAATTAACTAGTGCAGCTGCTGTTGCAAAGCAGGAAAATATTCAAAGCCTACTACCCCAGTCTTCAGGTTGCATTCATTTAATATGGACCGAGGTGCCCCAGAAGATAGCTTTCTCCATGTGGAAGTGTTCACCAAGAGGAAGATACTGCACAGAAGGATGTGGTCTGGAGACTTTCTGAAATCTGGTACCTGGAAGTTTTATCTGGGTAAGTATTCTGTGCTCAGTAGTGACTTGTTCACGTGTACAACACAAGAAAGTAGGCCAGCATTCCTGTGCTGGTAAGCTTTCATGGTAAGAAATTGTCTATACTACCGTAGTAAGTCTACCTAAGTTATGCTACTCCAGTTACGTGAATAATGTAACTGAAGTCGACGTAGCTTAGGTCGACTTACCGCGCTGTGTTGCCGGGAGATGCTGTCCCGCTGACTTCCCTTACTCGGGGAGCTGGAGTACCTACCGGAGTTGTCTGGAGAGCACTCTGTGCTCAATTTAGGGGGTCTGTGCTAGACCTGCTAAATTGACACAACTGCATCGATTGCAACAGTGCCGATCCAGGTAAGTGTAGACATGGCCTCAGACACAAGTCTTCCTAGGTTGCCTGTTACCTTGCACACAGGTGATTTTGACAAATATTGCACCTTGTAAAAAATGGTCTGTGGAACATAAAGTGGCAAATAAGCTGTCTTGTGCCAAAAATGCCAAATGTTGATTGGTCAGGAGCTGCCCCAGAAAGTTGAACTTTTTGCATATAAAACTTCAGAGGGAAAAATTCTGCCCTGGGCTAGGGCCAAAGGGCAGTAGATGTTCCCTGTGTTCTAAAACTGTTAACTTCCCCCAGAGAGCCATATTCAGTCATGCTCTTTTGATACCTTGGATTATTGTATAAAATCAGTTTCTCCCCCAAAATGTCTACCCAGTCCTGATGCAGGGATATTGAAGAGCCAGCGGAAGGCAGTATGGCTCACAGAGATTTTGCCAAAACCCGGAAAAGGGGCAATTATTCTACCTTTTCACTTCCAACCTCCACACTTCTGCTTCCTTGAAATCCTACCATCTTCAACAAGTTAAGATGTAAAACTAAACTATTTTAATAATTCTGTGTTTTCCTACTTATAAGATCACACTGCACTGGATTTTGTTCTTATTGAAGTTGATGGCAAAACTCCCAGTGACTTTACTGGGATCAGGATCAGACCGAGGAAGAGCTCCACATGTTACTTTCCCTAAAACCTTTGTGTAAGTGGGAACCCTGGGTTTATTTATAGGTTCAGTAAGTCTTGCCTTACATTTTATTTGTTATGCTGGTGAAAACTCTTGGGGTGATATTTGTGGAAACTGAGCTCTACTTTTTCCACAAGAACGGGTGCAAGTTGTGTAATGGCAGTGCAGTCTTCTCCACACAACCCTACCAATTGGCCTGAAACTTGAGGGACCAGACCTATGAGGCAGGGGTAATCTGGTCTCTTACCATGCCATTCTTGGCCTTGCTGCTGAGATTGCCAACAAGGGGGCCAGTTATGGTGAAATTTTTTATGAATGGAAGCTGGAGCAAAACCACAAGACTTAGAGGCCACTAAACCACCCTCAGATGGGAACCATTTTGGACACTTTTGACCTTGAGGTGAGAAGTGCTGTATCTCATAAGTCATTCAGTACCCCTAAATTCTGTGAGAATGGCTGTGACTTAGTCCCCTTTTTTGTTCTGGATATCTAATATAAAACATATCTCCTTGTTCCTGAAGCACCTCTCACCACTGTTTGGAAATCCTAGACTCTGTGACAGTGGGTAACTCAACCGGCACCTGTGGTTAGGATTTCCACATATAAAATGTTGCAGAATGCGTCTTTGGACTGGAGGGTTCTGTTCTGACTCTAGGGCAGCTAGCTGTCAACATGTTGCAAATGTTTAAACCGCATTCTACATGACGTAGACTCCCTCTTTCTTCTCCGCACCCTTCTGGGCTGGGGTGAATGGTGCAAGCCAGCCCTTCGCATTATGTATCCCTCCGTGTGCTCTGTAGGTGAGGGAAGCTGATGAACCTCTGCTGGTATAGCTAATTTGGGATTTACAGAGGCTGGAAGTTGTTTGATCAAAGAGGTAGCCTTGTGGAGGTGATCAGCGTATGGTTGCCACCTGGCTTGTGGGAGAGGAAAAAACAAATCTAGTCTGAGTTTCCTACCAACCCTTCTGGCTCATTTATGTAGGGAAATTTACCAGTATTACTAGACTCATCTAATTTTACTGCTATAGTCAGTCTGCTAGCTAGTGTCCAGTTCATTCCTTTCCACCCTGTCACTGAGGTTTGTCTGCTTTGCATCCTTTCATCTCTATGCCATTTTCTTTGCCTTCTCCCTTCCATATTCAGCCTCGCCAACTTTGTTTCTGATTCCTGCTCCACAGCCGAGGGTGCTGCCTCTCTGCCAGTGAGTCCAGTGTGAACTCTGGAGAACGGCACTAAGCCCAGAGCCTCCTGTAAACATGCTAAAATGAAATCCATCATGTGTTGTGATAAAGATAAACATACGATTGTGCGGAGATAGCTTAGAAATAAAAACCTATCCCCTACTTTGGATGGTTGCAAAATTCTGCAGCTTAGTATCCTTTTGTTTAAGGACAGTATTCGCCACCAAGCCTCAGAAAAGGCCGTTAGTACGAAGGCTGTTAACTCAATTTAAGGTCTCCTGCCATTGTATACAGACTGAAATGTGCTGTATCAAAAATGCATCACTTTGAGCCGAAGGCTTTTATTTTAACATCTTCCAACAAATTCCCACTGTCTGCATGGACAAGAACTGTGATTAGCAGCATGACCCTTTACTACTTTTTATTTAAACTTCTTGCAGGCTTGTGACATTGAAATCCTGTGTTCTGATCTGTACTGACATGTAAAACGCTGGTGCTTCCCTCATTAGGGCAGTGCTTAACCATCCTCTGGGAACAAACACTTGCTACGTCAGTGAAAGACGCTACTGGATTTTGAATGGTGGATGTAACCAGTTTTACTGCACCTGGTTCCCTTTATGATTTAAAACACACACACAAAGTATGCTTTAAATATATAGATTTTTTTTTTAATTTCTTGTGGTTTTCCTTTATATTAGATTTTTTTTTTTCCAGGACAGCATTACAATCTAACAACCAAAACCATGTTACATACACACACGCACACCACATAACATGTCCCAGGCAGTCCGTGTCTTTCGCTCTGTCAACATGTTGCAAATGTTTAAACAGTATTCTATGTGACGTAGACGCCCTCTTTCTATGAGCATTGCTTTAACATGTAACACACAACAAGGACGTATTTTGTTAGCTTTCTGTTTTGAACAAGCATTCAGTTCCTACAGTATAGTGATGTAGAAAATGTGGGGCTTTTTTTTTGTCTTCTCAAAACCCCTGTTTTAAAAGTTGTCCTGCTATTGTAAGGCATACAATAGAGTCTAAGGTTTAAATCACCCTCTCAGCTGAACGGAGCTGGGGGAAAAAACCTACTAGGAGTTTAATCTGCTTGGTCATCTGGGTTGTTCTAAACAGGTCAAATGCGCACACACTCAAAATTTGCTGCTTGTTAGAGTGGTGGTGGTGTGGAGGGAGGGGAAAGAAGGTGGCAAAACCAGAAAATGTTCTCAAACTCATTTTAAGAAGGTTTAAGGCAACCCTTTCAAACCAAATAGTACCTCCTCTTTAGATAAGCCTTTGAAAGGAAAAAAGATGGATTTTTAACATACAGTGTGTTTTGGCAAAGTGCTGGTGGTAGTCATGTCATCTTTATACTCTATCTTCACCCTCAAACTGGTGGGAAATCAGATTTTAAGCAGGAGTTCCCAAAGGTGCATAGGGGATTTAGGTACCAAAATAAAGGGTATTTGGGGGCCTAACTCGGTCGGCTCCTTTGAAAATCCCAGATCTATTTTTTCCACAATAACATACAGCTGCAGAATTTTTTTTGTATTTAAATTCCCAGTTGTTTTTTGCATAGGACTTTAACTATGGTTCCCTAATTTGTTACCAAACCATGCAAAAGGGTGAAAGGCACATACACAGTCAATATACTATGAAGAGGTATAATGCATATAGGAGAGTATTATGAGTATAATACCTAGTTGTGGGAGTTGAGATATATATATATATATATATATACACAAAATATTGCAACACTCAAATGCTACGTTACAGATACAGTTCTGATACAATAGAAAAGAATATTACTATGTTGCTGTTACAGTGTGAGCTGTACCTTTGTCTCAGGAACGGTAAAAGCTGGATTTTGAAAGCACAAAAATGAATTAGATACAAGTTGTTTGCAGTGAGAATTGGGTGTTTAAGATGGTTTGTATTTATGGTCAGCTTTCCTCCCCCGCTCGCTCTTAGGCAAGAAAGAGTTGGAACAGCAAAGACGTTTAGGGTTTCTCATACAGGTGGACCCCGTACAAGTTACATGCTACTAAGGTGGTTTTTTCCCCTCTACCCACAAGGAATAGGATCTCCCACACCCTGGAGATAAAGGGTAAAATCCTGGCTCCATTGAAGTCAAAGGAAGTTTTGCCGTTGACTTCAGTGGAGCCAGGCTTTCACCCAGAGTCTGAATCTCCATGTAGGAAGGCTGAGCAGTGGTGGTGGTGGCCGTAATAATGGGGGCTAGTGTAGACTCCCTCTGACAGAAGAGCCACTAGCTGCAGGCAGCTAGTGTGAAGAAGAGCACGTGCTGAGCTAGAACAATGAGCCTGATGTCTCTCAGAGCCTAATGGGGCAGACCTATTATTAGGGAAGTTGGTGTTGCTCAAGTGGGTTTAGATGGGTGTGGGCTGAATGTTTCATCAGGTGCTAACCCACATCCTCTACCTCCTTGTAAACAAAGGGGGTAGGGAGGTGGAAAGAACTTGAAGCTGCAGGTGTTTATTGAGCAAAGACGGAATAAGTCAGCTTGGATACTAGATGGAGCCGTTCATTTTATGTAACCATTTTTTTGAGGAAAATGTGGGATTTTTTTTAAATTAAATTTCACGAGCTAACTTTTTAGAAAGAGCCTTTTCGTGCCGGCATCAAGGGCATAAAGCCAGAGGCTACAGAGAGGCCCTTTAAAAATCTGACCCTGTTTCTGATTGGCGAGAGTGCACTTCTGTGCTCCAAGAGCTGCCCGCTGTTGCATGCTCCAGGTGCCAGGCTGCCTTTTTGGGGGTGAGCAGAAAGGGGAGGCAGCATCTCCTCTGTTATGAGGATTCACAAAACTCTCACATGTCAAAACAAAAGTGATTTACTAACCATGCCAGAGCACTTCCTCCTCTCAACCCCCCCCCCATTTTTATTTATAAATAGACTTTCTTCTAATCTCCCTATTCCCCCTCCCATTAGCAAAACTCCCAGGCAGTTCAGTGGCATGAGAGCTGGGCCTAGGAGGTGTTCACAGAATGGCAGCATCTCTGACAGCTCACAGGAACAGCTGCAGGAGAAACGGATGGAGGTGAACCTAACCAGTTTGCCCTTGCCTGCCCCTTCCCTCCAGCTTTGGAAACAGCTATGACCACAGTGGGGAATTACTTTAACTTCCCTTCCAGAATGGGTCAATCCTGACCTGAAAGCAAGCCCTGCCTATCAGCCACTTTTGTCACCAAACTTCAGAATAGTCAAAGGTTCTTCTAGAATGGCATAGAGGAGGCACCTGAAACTAAAAGAAAAAAGACTAGGGTTGGCCTGACTTTGATCCTACACGGGAGTCAAATTGGCCAGAGAGAGGTCAGTGAAGTTAAAAACTGTGGGCGAGGAGGAGGAGGCCCAGAGAGTCTAAAGAAGAGGTTCCAAAGGTGCCCTGGGGATACAGACAAAATTCCACATCCTTCACCTCAAGCAGTTTTACTTCTCCTCTTTTCCAATTCAGTCTGTTTAAAGAGAAAGCAACCATCTGACTACAGGGTAAGGTGCGCCATCAGTTGGGGGTTGGACTAGATGACCTCCTGAGGTCCCTTCCAACCCTGAGATTCTATGATTCTATGATCAGTGCAGACAACGGCATCATACTATTCTTTGTACTGTTAGGTATCCATGTCATGAACGAATGGTAACATTCCTGGAGAAGTTCAGAGCTTGGGGGAGTAGATGCATCATCCAGACATATACTTGTCTCCCATCTTATTTTAAAGTATTCGTGCTCAACCTGGGGCTCTCCAACGGGCTGCGTGCGTGTGTGTGTCACATCTAGCTAGATGGGTGAGGGGTCCCAAAGGTTGTTTCTGTTGTAATATAGTGTTACATTATGGAAATGGTGGAGAACCACTATCAAGGGGAGTGAACACTCTCTTAGCTACAGTGTAGTGACCATGCTGAACCTTCACTTTTCACTGCGGTCATATTTGTCTATTTATTAAATAACAAATATCTGCCATGCTCATTTGTTAAAAAGCCACCTCTTCCATACCTGGAAACCACCAGCTCCAATCTATGCAAGGGAGTTGGGCTGGGAATTATCCTAGCCAGATGCCCCTGCAAACATGGGCTTTTTACATCGCAGGGGAGTTTGGTACTGTGCATGGCCTTCATGAAACACACTAATGGATTTCCTCCCCCAGGGGTTGCGGGGGAGAAAAGGAAACTGCTCCAAATACAGCTACATATGGTTTTAAAATATACAAAGAGAAATACCAGGGTCCTAAAGAGAGGAGCTTTGGGATGAGCTACAAACCTACATTTGTACTTTGCAATATTAAAAGAAGGGGGCCCTGCTGGACCGAATTGACTTTCCTCAAGGCTGGGCTTTCCCAGCAGAGCGGGTGCCTCTCAGAAGTGGTACTTGTAGGTGCTGCTTTCCAAGGGCACCCAGCTTGTCGGCCAGAAGGTGCTCCTCATCACCCTTTAAATGCAAATGGAACACGGCCAAAATGCAGTAGGCAGAGTCTAGCATCACGGACTGCTTGTGTGTTTGTGATCTAGGACTAAGTGGTTGAAATGGCTGCCGTGACTCGCTTTTGAATTCAGCCCCTGAACCGGGATCACTTAGCTAGGGCTGCCTCGGAGGTGTGTTATATGCAGAATGCTAGAATACTTGGTCCTACATAAATGTTTTAAAAGAAAAGGGGGGGCATTTCCCCCAGCTTTGTGCTGGATACTGTGCCCCGAGTGAAGCCAATAGCTAACCTCTTGTTGACTTCAAAAAAGCAGGGCCAGTGGTGTTTATGGGGCGAAGCGGTTCCCTCACCCGCTGCCACTAAGAAGGGCAGGATTTACTGCTGCATGGCAGAGAATGTGGGTTCTGATTCTGCACCGGGCCAGTTGTGGGAGAATCCACGGGCAGGCAGGGTCAGCCAGGCAGAGGCTATATTTCCACACTGGCTCTGGCCCTGGCTCCCCTGGAGAGGAGCTCTGCAGAAGAGAGAATCTGGCCTGGGGCCATGTTGCGCTTTCCATGCAAGTTATACCCTGTTGGAGGGGGAATGACAGTCATCCCCCTGGCTCCTCCCCTCAGTCTGCCCCTCCCCTCGCATAGAGCCTGACCTGCTGTGAGCACTCTCCTGGGTCATGTGGGTGGGTGGGTGGGATAGTACCTCGCAGGGATCTGGCTCCTAGGCTCTAAAGATGGGCAAGACCTATTTAGATGATCTACTCCCTTGCACTGCCCATGCCAGCTGTGTCCTCAGCATTAGCCCGCTGAGAAAGCAAGAGCCAAACCCTCCTGGCTTTCTAAACAGACGTGCCCCCAGGACTTTGTTTTCCACCCAGTGCCTTTTTTTTTTAATGTCAACAAAAATAATCAGAAACGACATTATTCCTGAGAGCGCGAACAACCGTTGCAGCGTCCCCTCCCCTGCCCCCTTCTTACTCTCAATGCACTTTTTCCAAACCACTTTGCACCCTCCTGACCCTATCCTGCTCCCATTGACTCCACTGGGAGCAAGATCTAGCTCAAGTTTTTGATTTATGTGGAGCACGGATCTGTTGTTAGCTCTGCCTCCAAGATCTTGGGGGCTTTGATGCCCTCTCAAAATATATTGCTTAAAAATAGCTGGCTAGATATTTCCAATAACACTGGCCTAGAGGACGAATAAATTGTATTTCAACAATTTCCATGTGATTCTTGGGATCCACATGAGTGAGGTGGGTGTGCCACTGGGTGGCCCCATAGCTAGTGAGTGGACACTGCTAACTTTAAATCTGTTACACCGGTGCCATTTGAATCCTTTTCCTCTTCCAAAAGGCAGCCAGTACTAGCAATTCATGCTATGAAAATAAAAAGACATCTCACTAGGTTTCACAAGTTCCTTTAGGACGTGCAGATTAGTATCCACAGCCTCCCAGGAAATAAAAGAACGCATCAGAATCAAATGGTTCTAAAATATGCACTTTTAAAGATCCCAATGCACATGTTTGTCCCTGAGTCCATGCTGTAATTTCCCCTACACAAATAAAAAAGAAACTGAAAACTCAGCATAGCCGTTAAAGTAGGAGATCAGAACAACACGCTCCCAGCCAGAGGTTGGTTGGTTTGTTTAACCTTTCAGTTGGGAGCATCACACAACTAACCACAAACTGGAAATCCAAAACCAACACCGTACATCCACTCTGTGTTTTTAAAATATTTACACACGTGCACACAAAGGTTCTGTGTTTTAAGCACCTTTTTGTTTGCTTTAAGATAAAAGGAGAGCCATCCAACCTCAGCGTGAGGGGCTCTGGTTGATCGTTAAAGAACTAGGACAGGAAATTTGGTAGCAGCCCAGTACTTCTAGTGATCGCTGCCAAGCACAGTGTGAACACACCTCTGTCACAGCATTAGATGTTTGGTCACACTTTATAGCAGGTGCATTTCTAATCAGCTTAAAAAGGGTTAATAAATGATTCACAGATACTATAAACATATTACGGAGAGGACAGTCTATGGTTTAGATGCTTGTAAGCCATGGTGATAGTAACCTAGTGACCTGTCTAACAAGGATTTGACCTTTCAGTAAAACATTATTAATCATTGATTAACCCTTTCTGAACTCTTGATATAAAGTGGGATGGTAGTTTTGCTTGGTTTCCCCTGCTGACTAGGGATAACATGCAGTTGTGCAGAACAGTGACATCCAAGAAAAGTTCCTTGCATTCTCCTTCTAAAAATAAAAATAAAACTTTAAACGTTAGAAATGAGCCACCAGTGAAACGGGCAGTCGTTGGGCTATTGGACTCAGTGTCTCTGTTTTAACAGCACTTAAGGGCCCGGGCCGGCACTACTGAGGGCGACTAGAGCTTTGCCATTGACTTCAATTGCTGCTGGATCAAGTCCTAATTGAGTAGTTTTTGCTTCTCGCTGTCCTGGACAATTAGCGAGGCTGGAGGCTTTGGAAGAGGGACGTCTCTTACTGGGAGAAATGCTTGCGAGCAGCTTAGCAGACACGGGCATTGTAAGGTGTACAAGGTGAGTAGCATCCCCCAAAGCAATCTGTGTTTCTAGGAAGCTTTGCTCTTGCACGCTCGCTCGCTCTCTCGCAGCCATTCGGCACCTGTTTGATCTGCAAGACACAACGGTCAGCTCCAAATATCACAAGTGTTATGGGGACTTTGGGCTCCGGGCCTGGGTGACATCATGTTAAATTTGTGACATCACTGTCATTTGCAGGGTGCCTGCGGCATGTCGTAAGTGGAGGTGTAGAACTGTGTAACAGTAACAGGTGGGAGCTGGCCGGGAGGCAGAAAATTACTGACCTCATACAGCTCTTTATTGATGTCTGCTCCAGCAAGGAAATCTCCCTCTAAAGCCACCTTATGTGCATGAAACAGCCTAATGCTGCAGAACACATTGACCAAACAGCCTATGGAAAGGAGAACTGAACAGGGGATGGGGGGGGGGAGGAGACTTGATCAGCATCCAAAATTTAACCCTGTTCCTAAGCTGCTGATTAAAAAATTCTTATCTCTGACATAGACATTGACGAGTTTAGGAAATGGCTGCTCCTCACCTCTGCAGGAACTTGAGTCGGCGTTCATGTAAAATGCACCAGTCCCGACTTGCGTCAGGGCTCACTTGAGAAAAAGGCATTTAATAGAAAACCAAGGATGTGAACAGCTGTAAATGACCCATCAAGTCAAGACATTGCCAGTCTCCGGTAAGGAGTCGGCTGCAAATGAAATAATAGACGTGTTGCCATCTTTAACACGCTCCTGGTGGGACCTTCAGCAGTGAGCAGATGAAGTTCTATGACACCACTCCCTGCTCCAACACGTGGAGACAATGTGGAGCTGGTATCAAACGACAGACAGGGGTGGGGATCATCCAGACCATGGGAAATAACACTGGCTTTTCAAGTTCTCCCTCTTAACTGCTGTTAAACCGTCTTGCCAAGAGATCTGTGCACATGAGCTCGGCTGCCTCTCCAGATGCTGACAAAGGTGCAAAAGCAAAGAGGAACAGTTGATCCTAGCAATATGGGAATTTTGCCCTTGACTTCAATGAAAGGAGGGATAAGGTTCTAAAAAGCAGGTTCCTATTAGAGATGGGCCCAAGCTACAGAGCTCAGAGCCAGCTGGAACATCAACAAGGTTTGTGTGTGCTGGGGGGCGGGGAGTTCAAGTCCAGCATATTGGTTGGGAGCTATCTCTAGTTACTATAGTCACCAATGATTCAATCAGAAATAGCTGCCTGAAGCATCCTTTCCATTAGTACAGGATGATGTTACTGGTTTTTAATCTTTGCCAGGCACTGCTCTTATTTCTCTAAGCGGGTTAGAATTTATTTCCATGCTGTGTGAGAACTTTCTGTTCAGTAGTGTCATGAGGGCAGCAGGGCTTTGAGTTTGGAGACACTAATAATAGTCTTGTGCAGAACTTTACAGAAGCCAAACTGGGAGAGTTATAGAGGCAGTAGGGCTGTTTCAAGCAATGGTTGATTACGTTGAAGAACAACAAATATAAAATATATTTAAAGTAATCCCGTTTGTGTCTGTATTTTTAGAGGCTCTCCTGGCACCTGCATTTTAGCTAGATCCTGCAGGCAAAATGATATTAGCCACTCTCCGGGCTAACCAGGTCTGTTAGCCTCCATTCCTGGAGGCTGCTCATTGTAGGTTTATTTCTTCTCAAAAGTCTCAAGAGCTCAAATATGAGACATTTTAAAAGCGGCGCTCACATGGCGGAGGCCCACTGTTTACAATTATTTTTAACACCACAATTTCTCAAAACCTACTATGCAGGTAAAGGTTTGAATAATGGTTTAGAAGAAATTCCAGTGAAAGTGGTTTATTTTTGTAGCTCAACGTGGCCTTGCATGGTGGAAACTCAAACTCAACAGCATTGTGCAAATGCCGAGCACTGGAACACGAGCCTGCCTGTGAACCGGAAGTGGACAGTCTAGTTTCGTTCCCCCGGGGAGTGAAGTGCAAGCAGTACATAAAGAGTATTAATGGAGGAAGGTGATTTTCAGACAGCTTTGCCGGTTTACTAATCTGTATTATTAACGTACAGGGTTTTTTTTTTTTATCTTGACAGTGGCCTTTTAAGGATAAACATGTTGGGCCAAACCCAGCTGTGGCGTAGCAGCATTAAAACCACCAGGGATGAATATGGCTATTCATGACACAGGGCACAATCTTTAGTGCAGTTCACCAGGGGTTACTCTATTAGTCCGTTCTGACTACGGAGATGAAATTCCTCAACTGGGCTGAACACCTGGAACTTTATTTCCCATCAGAAACTCCCTATAGTCCTGTAGGGACTATCAGACTAGCGAGCGTTAGGCGTATCTGTAACAGTGGAATAGGGGAGCTGCCATATATACCTCTTCTTGGGGGACTTGTATCTTTTTCCATCCACGTGGGCACAAGTTCTGTGCTATGCAGTTCTCGGCCTTGGGCTCAACTGCTCCAGTTTCCAGCCTCGTTTCGTGTCTTGCCCTCTCTCCTCCTGCCTCTCTTTTCTCCCCAATCTCTCTCACTTCCTCTCATTTCACATCCTTTCGCTACCAGCTTCGACATACTTTACCACCTCTGTGACTATTGCACAAGCCCCTTTCTGCGCTGCCCTCCCAATCCCTAGCTGGGGCAGCAAACCACAGCCCGTTATACCAGTGTGAAGGAGAATTGCCACGCCTGGGGGGGTTGAGTGATGGGTTATGTCCAGCCACTAGCTTTAGGATCATGCTGAAGAAGTATCATCATCTGCTGAGGCAAGACCCGTCCGCTGGGAGTAGCTTCTCTAACAGCAAATTGGAGGTGGTGGGATTTACACAATGCTGCTTTGCGTCTTTGTCTTCCAAGGGCCCAGATTTTGACTGAAAGTAAAAAACACCAAGATCTGTTTCGACATGCACAGATCACTGGCTTCCCCAGGGCACCAAAACCAGCGGAGACCAGGGAGAGCCTTTTGCCAGAAATCCAGTGATTTGGACGGACCGAGGAAATGACAACCCAGTCTGGGGGGCAGGCCTCCTCGTTCATTGCTCAACCACTGGCTCTGAAGATCTAATATGGTGTTTACAGATAATCCACCCCCACAGACTTCTGCCCAGCCTGTTGCCTGGAATGAGAATTCTTTCTTTGAGCGGATGAGGGCTTTTTGAGGGCTTCATTATTGTAAAATGCAAGTAAGTCATTGGGGGGTTTGTTTCTTGTTGTTTTTTGCCTAAGCTGGTGAATGTTCCTGACCACTTCACGAGGCAGATTTGTTCAGCCTTTCTAAAGACCACCTGATCTCTACCCTGTGTTCCACACGCAATAATCTGCTTAGAGCTTTGACACTTGTCCATTAAACAAAGCTGTTTGGAGTGGGTGGGCCAAACATATTATAAGACACCCGACTGTAACCTGAAAGCACCGGAATAATAAAATGGACTTTGCACTCTTTTTAAAAGGCTGTGGGGAATTAAGGGCTACAGTAATACTGCACAGGCTTGATTTCCAGAAGCACTCAGTAGCTGCAGCTCCCATGAATTTCAGATGGAGTTGTGGGTGCTCAACCCTTCTGAAAATCAGGTCTTAAATACTTGCTAGGAGATGCTCAAGCAGGGTTCCCTTTACTCCAGCATGGCACCTCTGAACAGACAGCTAGATAATAAAAGCATGCAAGCAAAGATCATCAGTGACACCACAATCCCAGCTCCCAGGTTAATTCAAAGAAAGGATCTAATATACAATCCAGTTTTTAAAGGGGGAGGAGAACGGTCCTTATTCCACATAAATTGTTACATTTTCCTGGAATTTGGGCCAATTTTGTTGTTAATTTGTTCCAGTTTGCACTTGAACCTGGTATCTCCATTTGTGACATCACAATCTGTTCTGTGGAGAAGAGTGTGATGTCATAAAGAAAGGCACTGATGTCACAGGCTCCCAATACAACGGCAAGGGACAAAGGAAATGATGGGGCATCTTCACCCTCCCATATATTCAGCGTAACATTGGTGTTAAGCTTAGTGAAAAGTAGAGCATTCACTGGGAACACCAAACTCGAATTCAAATACTGGTAACCGTTGCAAGAGAAGCTGGAAGAACTTACTCAAGTATTGGGGAGGGAGGCGGGGAGCTGGGGAAATACCTCCCATCTGGAATCATTTTCCCGAGGGTAACTGGTTGGACACAAGTTTTTCCAGACACTTTAGCACTGAGTCTTTTAAATCGTTTCTTGACATTTAAAAGCTGTCCCCCAGCGTTGTTAGGTTACGTGAGGGTGATGTGCCGGCTTTCTCTCCTGCTCAGCGCCAGAGCAAAAGCTGCAGTGGTGGGGAAGAGGGGAGTGCCAGGTATTGAAGTGGAGAAGGAAGAAAATAATAAGTAAGTATACGCTAGTGTAAAAAGGGGAGTGAAACCGAAGGAGAGCCCAGCATGGATCTGCTGTGGAGCATCACCAGTTCAGAAGAAATTGAAAAGCGTCTCTCATGGGGATAGGTTTATTCCAGAGAAAGGATGAAGACACCTCCACTGGAGAAAGCATCGCAAGATGGGACATGAAGCTTGAGAGTTAAAAGGGTAATGCCCCACGGTGCAGACTTCCTGAAGTAGTTTAGTAGTTGTACTGGCGCTGGCATGGTTGGTAGACAAAGCTGCCCTGGTGTTTGGCCCGCCGGGGGTGGCGTTCTCTGGCGCGGTTCTGCCGCTGCATGACCTTCTGACTGAGCTTGTGCTTCTCCACCAGCTGCTTTGCCCGCTGGATCCGACGGACTTGGCTGACCTTCTCCAAGATGGCAGCTTTCGCTGTGAGAGAGGTGGGGTGGTGCGGGGTGCGGCGCTCCAGCCGGGGTTCAGGCACATCCCTAGAAAGAGAGAAACACACGTTCGTTAATGGTCAAGCTCAGGATGACCTCAGACAGGTGAGACACCACTTTGCATTTCCCCAGGGCACGAAGGGGTCAACTGCCAACTGGAGTCACACATGAGACTCCTGACAGCTCCCTTCTGAGTCAAATGTGCAAATGCCCACACAACAAAAGAAGAGATGAGCCCCACGTCATGCTCAGCACAACCAAGAATTGTTCCGTTGGAGGTTGCATGTGGTACTATGGTGATAGCATCATGGAAATAGAGCTATTTTTCCAAGATCAGTATGGCAGGTTAATTCTTTAAAATGCTCGTATTACCCTGGCTGACCTCCCCTTAATCACCACTTAGCTGGATTTGCATGCGTGTCTGTTACACACATACAGGGACAAATTTAAAAGAGATTCTAAGGTGGTTTCTTCTAATCTCTCAGCATGCAAATTACTCCATTTTAGGCTCCCTTTGATTTAGTAATTGGCATTTAATTGAGACCCTTCCCCTACTCATCACCTCTGAATTTGGCCTGCTGTCTCCTGTAAGCAATGCTATTCAAAGCCCCTTACAAGGCCAATGGAATTATGAGTGAACTGCTCCATAGGCCAATCTGCAATAAGCAGAGTTGTTAAAAGGAACAGGACTTCCCCAGATCAAACGATTGGCGTGGTTAATCCAGGTGCCATTAGCACAGATGACTCATGGGGAGAAGAGAGCTTCAAAGCCAGCTGCTCGGTCAGCAGAAGTTCTCCTCCAACAATGAGGGAAATCAAGGGCAAATCGAGCTCATTTCCTTCCTACTTTTAACTATTATTTGTAGCCATTTTGCTTTGTATTTCACCCTCTGCCTTCAAACTTTCACTGACTCCAGCCAGATTGGAATTTAGCCCTATGAAAGAGGAGTTTGCAAAGGGCAAATGAAATCCCAGCCGATAATGCTCAGCATCGTCCTCTGAGATTTGCCAAGGGAATTCGCTCTTGCACTGCGCCACGCCCCTCTGTGGTGCTGTTTAAACAATAACGATGTATTTGGCCCATGCTCCTATGGAGTGTTAATGCCAAAAGCCATCAAGCTCTCTGGCTGGCTCATGGCTGGGCCTTTGGTGTGTATGTGCTGTTGTGATACTCTGGTAACACATCCCGAAACACCGAGCAGCCTGCGTGGCTTGTAACTTGCCACGCAGCTGCACATCCGGGCATTGGTTGCGAACTCTGCGGCTGCCGATGGGAGAATGTGTGGGACTGGAAGTAAGGATTGCTGCTGTCTCCCAGGAGGGTCCCCTTTCCTGGAAAAGCAGTGGGCTTTGGTCCCCTCTCTGGGGTTATTTTTCTGCCTTGGAGAGTGGGGGGGGGGGAGAGGACGGTTCGGTGCCCAGGAGAGCTCAATTTGCAGGAAGAACAGCATTCCAGACTGGAGGATTTTGCGCTCAGAACTAGAACTGCACTGCAGGACCAGGGCGAAGGAGACGTAGATGAGGAGGAAAAGCCAAAAAATATCTTGCCTAAAAGAGCCAATGTGGTAAATTCCAAGACACCAGTGAAAGGTGAGTGGAGCCAAGTCCACTCCAAAGCCTTATTGCCACAGGATCGTTTTTTCAGTGTCTGGTTTTCTGCTGTAACAATACCGGTGGTATGACTGAAAGAGTGTGCCCATACTGCGTTGTCTACGCCATCTTAAGCTGCTTCCCTTCTCAATCACTCCCTTCACAAAGCTCTGTACTTTCTGGAAACAGCTGCGCACCATTCTGAACAGATACCCCGGTGCAACGTTCTGCTCCTAGGGGCCCAGCATTCTGGGCTTTTTCTTGCAGTGCATTGTGGGGTGTCTATTGGAACCTACTGGAATTCGGGCTCAAATGAACAAACTCCCATGATTCCCTTCCTAGCATCCCGTAATTTGTCCCTTGTTTGAGAGCAAGCACTATTTACAAAGTCCTGTCCGGCAGTGTGGAGGAAGCACTGCTGAGGGCCGTGACCCTGACTGTCATTAATACGAACAAACTGCTCCACACACGTATGGGCAGCCACACAGCCAGGTAGCTTTGGATGGGTTAGGAGACAGTTGCAGTGTCACAGGAGGGCTGGCCCCTTTAAATGAAGCAGGTCCAGTCCCCCTGTGCCAAAACAGGTGCTCTACCTTTGGCCAGTTCAGAGGGCAGAGCAGCACCTGGGGCTAATAAGGATCATGGAGGAGATCTCTGAAGGCAGCTGTCGGAGGTCCTTGGGGAAGGCAAGGGAGCAGATTACCAGCTGACATCTCCTTGCTGGAGAACTGGAGCCAGAGGACTCAAGGGAACAGTGGAAGCATCTCCCTGCTGGCTTGCCTGAGAGGTTAGTGAAATAGGGGGATAATGAATGTTCCCCGGATGAGGACGAACTCCCAGCTGAGAAGTCAGTGGGGGGAAGAGGGACTTCGCACTGGGAAGAGCAGAGTTGCACTCCAGCTGGAAGGGTGTCCTGGCAGAAGGACAGGAGAGGACCTCTGAAGAGCCCAGGCATTGTGGAAGATGCCAGAGCGCAGTGTGTTGTGTCAATGGACTAGGTGCACTGGGGTGATAAATGGACTATGTTTGAGGACTTTTGCTCTGGATTATTTTCACTGTTTGTAATAAACTTGCCCCAAGGGGCAAGGGATATGATTGAGGCAAGACAGCCTGTCATGGAGTCCTTCGAGGGCTGAGAGGGGAAGTGATGGTAAGCAAGGCGCTAGGGTACCCAGGTGCAAGGGGCACTTGGGGATAAAGTGGAATCATTCATGCACAGTGATGCTGTGTCAATATGGCTAGAGGAGGAGGATGAAACTGAACAGTTATTTCTGTACGACCCTTTCCTGGAGTGAGTTCACTGGACTAAGCTCTGCTTGTCGGCTTGGCGAACTACCCCGACTACTACTTCTGGTGTATGGCTTCTGAGTGCAGAATGAATGAGTTGTTGGGTAAGTGATGTAGCCACTCTATCATGGCAGCATCATCCAGGGACATCAAACACGTCCATCCATCATCAAGATGATCAGGAGCGCAGTCCATAACCAGATGGCACGCTCTTTGTTCTTGAGCTCCACAGGGAAGGGATGGGGAGATCAAGAAGCCCCACAGTAAAGATGCAAGTTAAACTGCCCGTGATCACAACATAATGGGACATGGGGGACATATCAGGATGCTTCACGTTGGTTTCTACCATTAACTCCCCAGGAAGCAGGGAGGACAATCCTGACAACTTGGCCAGTGACCTGCTAACAATGTTACAGCATTGACTGGTGGGACAGGATAGTAATGGAGAACTGGTGATGGCAGCACTTCAGGATGTGGGAAGGCTCCTTCCTGGGAGATCTGTGTGGAGTTCACTCCAGAGCTGCAGCAGTGGAACACCAA
The DNA here is from genome assembly GCF_016161935.1 of Mauremys reevesii. Classification (NCBI taxonomy): domain Eukaryota; kingdom Metazoa; phylum Chordata; order Testudines; family Geoemydidae; genus Mauremys; species Mauremys reevesii. The sequence goes on along the minus strand of NC_052635.1, from coordinate 24,472,779 downwards.
CAGGAGAGCTGCCCTCAGCGCAGAGAAGTGTGGGGTCACCAACATCTAGAAGCTTGCCAGTCTCGATTGCTACCTGTCAGGCTGCTGTGGGTAGATCAATTATTAGGGTGAATGGAGGGTTCCCAAAATTGTATAGGAGGCATGGATGGGACCCATGTGCCTATTCCTGGCCACCACACCAATCCTCTGAGTTCATCAATAGCAAGGCCAAGTTGATTACTGTGGAGCGTTCACCACTATGAATATGGGATAGTCTGCATTGGTCCATGATAGCAGGGCTCCTTTGCTTTCCCGCTGTGCTGGGCATGTCCCAGGGGTGCCCCATCTCCTGCATTTGCTCTGCCAGGTCTTGGCATTCCATTACTGCTGTGCAGAAGGTCCTGGACATGCTCCTCTCCCCAGAAAGCGAGAAGTCCAGGCCCTCCTGACAGGTCCATGTGGAAACACAGGACATGGTTTGGTATGTGACTCTGACTTTGTAAACTCTTCACAAGCTGAAATTGTAGAGGCGCATGCCAGGGTGCCCGTTAAACAGGGAGAGGACAGCCAGTCAAGGTGCCTCCAGAGCAATAGAGAGCAGGCAGGGAAACAGACAAGCCAGTCCAGGCATGAAGCTATGCAACGTGGGACAGCAGTGGGAGAACTGCCAGGACCGGTGTAATTAATCCGAAATAGAGAGGCACCCACATGAATCTTAGCCCATATCAACTCTTTCCAGCGCAGAGTTTGCTCACTTCCGAAGCCAATGAATGAAAGCGGGATAGGATCCCGGATGAAAAAAGCAAAACAAAAATCCTTTTATGGGTGCCAAAAATTAATGTTATAAGGAAAGAACATTCCCTGGGAGACAAGGCTGTAGAGACCACGGACTGTCCCCCCACCCTTAATATGAAAGTCTCTCTTTAGTGTTTTGGCCAGATGGCATTGCCTGGATATCTAGCCACTGGGCAAGGCCTGTCCCCCCAAACTGCAGCTCTAACCCCAGCTCTGCCACTGATTTGCAGTGAGACCTTGGGCTAGTCTCTTAATGCCTCCATTCCTCTGCCTCCCTAGCTGGAAAGCAGAGATGATGATACCTGTCTGCCTTTGCCATGGGCTACAGACACACCACATACTATTAGTACTATCCGCAGCGTCCCAGGCTGGACTCACCCTTCACTGATCGGTTCGTCAGGGCTCTCCCTTTCCACCACAATGCTGCTGGTGACGTAGACGGACATGCTGGGGTGTTCGATCAAGAGGTCCTCCATGGGGCTGCTCTCCAACCTGACGGGGCTGGGGCCTTCTGCAGTAAAACAGGGGGGAGGGGTGACAAACCAACTCTCGTCCATCAAGCAGGGGTCAGCCTGGGAGGGCACGGGCCTGCCGACACAGTCACTGAGTGAGTGGGGCGACGAAGTGGTAGGTGGGGGGGACCCAGGACAGGCCTGGGAAGTGCAAACGGAATCCCTCTCACCTACCCGCTGCTCTTCGCTGGGGGCTGAAGTGTAACTAGCTAATGAGAGACAAGAGCCACCATCCACAAGGTGGGAGCAGCCAAAAAAACCACGGTCGTTTGAAGCCATGCAGAGCGGGGGCAGGGCAGGGGGGGCAAGCAGGGGGAAGAATAAAGAAGCAGAGAGACACACACACATACAATATACGGTGGGTGGGGAGGGGAGGGGGAAAGGGGGGAGAAAAAGGGGGCATTATTAGTAAAAATGACACCCCAACAGCATTATTGTTTTCTTTCTTTTCAATCGATAAAACCTTTACTGAAGTATAAACCACCATGCAAAATAAAAACACCAGCACAGCGCGGCCACCTCAAGGGGCGATTCAGCCAAGCAGCCGCGTGCCCGAGGGACCGCTAAGAATGGTGAGAGCCCCGACAGGGAAAAGCACCGGGGACGGGTCTCGCTTGTGCTTTTCTCCCGGACAGATGTGCTCTGTCCACCCCACCTAACCCAATCGCAGACTGGCAGGAGTCAGGAGGAAACATCCCTGCAGGGCTGCTTCCGCCTTCCTGTGGCCAAGCGGAGCATTCCAAAGGACTAGGCTCGAGACAGGGGATTCCCTTCCAATGCGCGGGCTCCCTGAGCTGGTTACTGGTGGTGGAGGTGGAGGTTAACGGCGTATTGGAACTGGATTCTAAACCTGGACTGTCTAAGCGTATGTGGCCAACACTGTAACTGAGCACTGTGTTTTAACCAGGGCCCCGGACCTCCTCATAGCTGTGACACTGATGGGGCCTTCCTAAGCCTAAATGGCAGCCGTGCCATAATTTGCGGAGCTGCTCAGAATCTGTTAGTTCCTCTCCCAGTTTCTTGTCATCAGTTTCTTGCAGCTCAGGTGGAAGAGTGTGATTCCAGGGCTCCCTCACTCTGATATTGGCTGTGTTATAGCAGAGGAAGATGTTGTTACAGCTAGGTTCAGTCAGGACTGCTCTGACCTCCGCTGAGCTCCTCGGTGTGCTTCAGGCTGCTCTAGTGAAGGGCGAGTCCTTCTGGCCTCGTGGTCACTGGTCTAGTGAAGGGGGAGCCCTGAGGAAAGATCTATTTGTGCAGTCTAGTGTTCGACCCCTCTGCGGGTTGGGGTGTGAGTGAAACCTGAGCAGCATGTGTGTCTGCAGCAAGACAAAGGGAAGGAAGAAATATGAAAGCACAAAGTGCTGGGCAGACTTTCCATCGCTACTTTGACACTGATGGTTTCAATTAGTCCCATCAATGATGCATCTGCCTACAGTGAGCAACTGTGGTCCAGTGTGGGCTGAGAGAGCTGAGACCCGGATTTACAGCTTGTCACTGAATCACGAGGTGACCTTGGGAAAGACCATTCATCTCTCTGCCAGCTGTCAGGCGTGGTTATAACCCGTAGCCTCCTTTGTAGAGTGCTTGGAGAGCGATGGATGAAAAGTGCTCTATAGGTGCTAAGTATTAATTTCTTTCAGGCCAGCATGAATTTCATGGATGATCATCATAATACTGGGAGGCAGTGTGGAGAAGTGGTTAAAGCAAAGCAAAGTCTAAATCAAAATCCTGGCTGCTATCCTCTGTTTTGCCACTAACTTCCTGTGCGACATTTGGCAAAGGACTTAAACCTTTTGTGCCTCCATTTTTCCTTCTGTACAAAGGGCGGAATAACTCTTTCCTTACAGGGAGTTGTAAAAGGCCTGGAGAGCCTCACTAGGCATCATCCTTTTTTTAAATTCTGAGAAAAGGATCATTTAACAAAATGCCGGGTCAGTTGTTCATGAGACAGGACGAAAGGGGCGATGGCGTTTGGGCTGGGAGAGCGCAGCCAATGAGAGACTTCATTTCAGGGGACATATTTCCAAAGGGGTTACGCTGGTCCAGAATTAGACTTCCATAGAGCAGGGAGTCATTCTCCCGGTCCCTGGCTATTGGGCTATTACTAGTTGTCGAGAGGCCCGGCTGGAGATTATTTAGTGACACAAAGACAAGTTTGGAGTGGTTTGGGTTGCTTGTTTTTCTTTACTTCTCGGAACATCTACTGCTTGAGCCAATTGTGTAACTGGGAGAAGAGGGGAGGATCTGGCTAAACGAGCCTCTGATCCACCAAGCACTTGGGTTCCCATGGAGGCTTCCTTCCAGACAGGCGATAAGTGTAACTGTGCCAGGAGGTGGAAGGGGAACCTAAAATTCCCAGGAGAGCTGCAGTTTTCACTGAGCACATAGATCAGAATGGCCTATGGTTTGGCGCTTGTGGTACTCAGCCATTCAGGTTGGGCAACTAGCACCATGTGCATGATCCTGCCAGGTCATGGGCATTGAGGACTCTGCTTTTGCACAGCCTTTTCATGCCTCCTTTCCCAACCTGTGACAGGGTGGCTGGCCCTTTAAAGGGAGAGAGGGCTTAGCCCACCTGTGACACAGCTGATTCGCTGCCCCAGGTGGAGAGAACGAATTCAGTCATGTGAGAGACGGTCACATGATTAAACCAGGATGGGAGGGTTAGACAAACAGAGGCTTGTGGACAGCCAGGGGGAGACAGCGAGAAGCTGGAGAAGAGGGAAGGTGCGGGGTGTAGCCTCCAGCAGCTCAGAGAGCAGGAAGAGACAGCCTCTGATGTTGGGGTGAAGAAGGCTCCTCTCCAGGATCAGGAACCTATGTGAATCGGCACAGCCTGGGGGAGAAGGCCTGTGACACGCCTCAGCGGGGCATGATGGTGGAGAACTACAGACAACAGACCCTCAGGTAGGGGAAACTGGGTCCAGCCTGAGTCTGGGTGGAAAAGTGTTTATTTGGGCTCAGCAAAGTAGAAGCCGAGCAGAGGAATTTTGTTTTAATTTTTTGGACTGTGTGGAATTCTTAAAGGGCCCTGAGCAGAATGGGAAACTGAGGCACGATGCAGCATAGCCACTCCGGGCCATGAAGCGTGTTTAGGAGGCAGCATACCCAGCCACAAGCTTTCCTCTCTCCCCACCTACCCCAATAGATTCTTCTTCCCCCTCCTATCCCCACTGAAGCTTGAAGACGCTTCTGTCCATCCTGGCTCAAGCTGCCTACTGCTGCTCTCATGTCTGCCCCAATTCGCTACTGGCTGCTACATCTAACCCCCTCTGAAAGCTGGGCCTGGACTCTCAGGGTCCAATTGGTTCATCAGTTGTGTGAGGATCTCACAGAGCCAACCCCAGGTTGGGGCTGGAGGAGGAAAGGAGGGACCCATTGAAATGCTCTAGCTAAGTGACCCGGCACACACACACGGCAGCGAATGAGGGACAAAGATGTGAGTAACATTTAACCCTATGTAGGTGGCTTATTGGGCCTTTGTCGTTACAGTTTTAGCTCACAGGGTGGACCTGGCCAGCTTAGCCTTCAAGTGTTTTGCATAACTCCAGTCTCCAGGAGAGGGCTGGAATAAATAGATCCCTGACTGGCAGGCACAATGCAGAGGAAAAACTCCTCAGCCTGTGATGCATAAGAACGGCCCTACTGGGTCAGATCAAAGGTCCATCTAGCCCAGTATCCTGTCTTCCAACAGTGGCCAATGCCAGGTGCCCCAGAGGGAATTAACAGAACAGGTCATCATCAAGTGACGCCATCCCTGCCTATCCTGGCTAATAGCCATTGATGGACCTATCCTCCATGAACTTATCTAGTTCTTTTTTGAACCCTGTTATAGTCTTGACCTTCACAACATCTTCTGGCAAGGAGTTCCACAGGTTGACTGGGCATTGTGTGAAAAAATACTTCCTTTTGGTTGTTTTAAACCTGCTGCCTATTAATTTAATTTGGTGACTCCTAGCTCTTGTGTTATGAGGAGGAGTAAATAAAACTTCCCTATTTACTTTCTCCACACCTCAATCATATCCTCCCTTAGTCGTCTCTTTTCCAAGCTGAAAAGTCCCAGTCTTATTAATCTCTCCTCATACAGCAGCAGTTCCATACCCATAATCATTTTTGTTGCCCTTTTGTGAACCTTTTCCAATTCCAATATGTCTTTTTTGAGATGGGGCGACCACATCTGCACATAGTATTCAAGATATGGGCATACCATGGATTTATATGCAAGGGACCAGTGGTGGGGTTCAGGAAGGAAGGCTGTGGCCCACATGACATCGACAGCTGGTTGTTAAGGGGACTGTTTAGGGCATGCATGCATGCGCCTGACAAGTGGGGATTCAGGGCCTGTCTTGGAGTTTCTGTCAGTTTGACAAAATCTAACATTCCCCCATCCCTGTAAACCATCACAGGCTTAGGCTACCTGAAGGAGCTGCTGGTCAGCTGAGCTAGAGACACTCTCAGCAGGGTGGCTGAGCTTGGGTGCCCCAGAGACCTCCCCACAGCCAGACATCTCACGCTGCAGACCTGACCTCCTCCACCCAATGAGTCACCAGACATCCCGCAGAACCAAGGAATCATCTGGCATTTTCAGGCCAGACCAGCCTCCCAGTTAGTCCTCGCCCACCACCATCCCATGTACCCCCTCTTGATTCCCCAGGAACGCTCTCCTGGCCATGCACTGCACTGTCTCCTCCTTCCAAAGACATGTAGCCCAGTTTCTTGCTTGGAAAAATCTGGTTGCCCTATTCCAGCTTGTTTCTGTGTCAAGTGCCAGTGCTTGCTAAAAAAACTAGGAGAGAAGGTTAAAGTCTCATCCATGCTGTGACTTTTAGACCCATCACCACCACCTGGGCACCTTCATAAGAGCGAGGCCAGCCCAAGACTTCCGAGGGAGGTGCAACACCTGATCCCAAGGGTCTAGCCCACGGTTAGAGAGACTAGATCTCTTCGGTCTCCTTCCATCACGCAAAGGGTGTCCTGGTGATAAAACAACCAGGACTTGCTCTTGTACCAGCTGGTAGCTTTATTCTTAGTCTCTTTCCAGGATATCTAAAAATATCTGAAAAGGAAGAGTGACTGTGGTAAAAAAACAGAGGCTGCCGAGGCAGCGGCAAGAATAGAAAGGCAGGGCACAGAAGGTTGTTTGCTCAAGTTCTCTGCTTAAGTTGTAAGCAAAGGGTCCTAAGCTGTCATTGCAAATGGCTGAGTGAGCTAATCTACCCCCGAAATGAAAAGGCACAAACTATTTAAATTAAGATGGAGACGCCCCATCTACACTGACCTGCTGCTGCTAATTGCTGTCTGCAGAAGGGCCCCTGATCAGGGCTGAAAGTGGTAAACCTTGAAAAGCAATCTCTAAGTGCCACTCAGTGTTATCACCTAGACCAGAGGTGAGCAAACTACGCCCGTGAGCCACATCCGGCCTGCGGGACCGTCCTGCCTGGCCCCGAGCTCCCAGCTGGGGAGGCTAGCCCCCAGCCCCTCCCCTGCTGTCCCCTCTCCCCCGCAGCCTCAGTGCTCTGGCCCACCGCCCCTGCCAGGCAGCGCGGCGGCACAGTAAGGGGGTGGGGAGTCCCGGGAGGCAGTCAGGGACAGACAGCAGCGGGCGGTTGGATGTGGGGGGGACGGTCAGGGGATGGGGAACAGGGGTGGGGGTTGGATAGGCGTGGGAGTCCCAGGGGCCTGCAAGGGGGCAGGGGTGTGGATAGGGGTCAGGGCAGTCAGGAAGCAGGGGGAGTTGGCTAGGGGGTGGGGTCCCTGGGCAGCGGATGGGGCAGGGGGTCTCGGGAGGGGACGATCAGGGGACAAGGATCCCACCCCTGACCTAGACACAGCAGCATTGGCGTGAAGCTGTGTTGGGAATAGTTTCACTTTCACTTCTAGGGGAACAAAAGGGCCTTAGAAGTGAAACTATTCCCAAACCCTGCAGCAAATGGCTGCCAGACATTGGACGGCCTAAAGCAGTGTTGGGAATAGTTTCACTTCAAGGGGATCTTCATAAGAACACAAGAGGTGCCATATTGCATCAGACCAATGGTCCATCTAGCCCTGTAACCTGTCTCTGACAGTGGGCAGTGCCAGAGCTTCCGGGGGAGTGGTTTCTGAGACGCCTCCACTGTGCACCATCCTGACAGAGATCAGCTGATGCATGTAATGACCTTGGGATTCATTAAACAACAAACCAATGAATGAGAAAGGAATAAAACTTTTAACAGAATAAACTAGAGAGCTTCTTTGGTGAACTGCTGTGCACAGCTACACTGGGTTCTCAACCCCAGCTTCCAGGGCACATCTCTAAATTCCTCTATTCATAATACTGTCCCTTAAGAGGGAGTGTCTCTAAATTATAATCTTCCACAAACATATCTACATCTTCCCTCTTAAAAAAATAGCTCTTATATGCATATATATAAACAGCTAATGACTATCTAATAACACATGCATAAAATTCTCAACCCATCTAGTTCATTTCCATAAACCAATGTGTCAACTACCTAGAGAGGAGAGGTTACCAGCACATCACTCTGGAGTGAGTCTTTACCACTCACTTTCCACAAATACCCCTTCTCCCAGCAGGTTAGCAAGTCTCTGAGTCTTTCAGGATGTTTCATCTCCTTCTCCAATCTTCTCAGTATCAGCTTGATCATAATGGTCCCTTCTGACCTTAAAGTCTATGAGCTTTTCATTAGCGTCTGAGTTGTTCTCTTGCTCTTAGCCTGTTTCTCCTTCCTCCATTGATAATAAATGATCATAATAATATAATATACCTATCTCCTAGAACTGACCTTGAAAGGTCATTGAGTCCAGCCCCCTGCTTTTGCTAGGAGGACCAAGTACTGATTTTTGCCCTAGATCCCTAAGTGGCCCCCTCAAGGATTGTAAAAGCAACAAAGAATCCTGTGGCACCTTATAGACTAACAGACATTTTACAGCATAAGCTTTTGTGGGTGAATACCCACTTCTTTGGATGCAAGGATTGAACTCACAACCCTGGGTTTAGCAGGCCAATGCTCAAGCCACTGAGCTATTCCTCCCCCCTGTGAAGTGAGGCAGCATGTCCCATTGTGAGGGCAATCGCAGTCAGGACTCCTGGGTTCCAGTTTCGGTGTAGGAAGGGGAGTGGGGGTCTATTGGTTAGAATGCAGGACTGGGAGCAGGACTCCTGGGTTCTATCCAAAGCTCTGGGGTGGGGGAGTGATGTTAAGTGGTTAGAGCAGGGGGCTGGGAGCCAGGACACCTGGGTTATATCCCTAGCTCTGGGAGGGGAGTGAGGTCTCATGGTAAGAGCATGCGAGGGAGCCAGGACTCCTGGCTTTGAGAAGGGAGTGGGATTTAGTGGTTAAAGCAGGATAGGGGGCAGGGCCAGGAGTCGGGACTCCAGTCAGCTGGGAAATGCCAGAGTCCACATTGACAGTCAATGTTTTGGAACTTTCTGGGATTACTCTTAGATCCCTTCGATTACTGTCAAAATGTGTCCCCCTGGTCTGTCTGGAACACATAAGACCTTGGATGCAGCTGTTCTTTAATGGTACCCCTTTGGCCTCACTAGCGGTATGATTTCTCAGGCACACTCTCTCGCCTGGGTTAGGAGAGGGGAGGGCCCTTTTGTCAAAATAAAATTTCTGCTTCTCCTTCTGATTTTCTTTCATCTTCCGTATGGTTTCATCGTTATGAGATTTCAGTAAATTATCAGTGACTGGTAAATTAGACCGGATCCTTCTTCCCATTAACAGCTGAGCTGGAGAAGAGCCATTCCCCCGAGGTGTATTTTGGTAAACCAGTAAAGCTTTATACAGATCAGCCCCGCTGTCAAAAGCCTTTTTCATAAGGTTCTTTACTGTCCGTATAGACCAGAGGTCTCAAACTCAAATGACCACAAGGGCCACACGAGGGCTAGTTCATTGGCCCAAGGGCCGCATCACTGACACACCCACCCCTCGCTGCCCCCGGCCCTGCCCCCACTCCACCCCTTCCATGAGGCCCCGCCTCTTCCCACCCCTTCCCTGCCCCCATTCCAACCCCTTCCCTGAAATCCCCACCCCAACTCCGCCCCCTCCTTGCCCCCAGAGGGTGCATGAGGGGTGTGGTGGGGGCTCAGGGCAGGGAGTTGAGGGGCAGCAGGGGGCTGGGGTGCAGGCAGGGGGCTCAGGGTGCAGAAGGGGTGTGGGATGCAGCAGGCGGCTCAGTGCAGGGGGTTGGGATGTGGGGTGCGGCAGGGGGCTCAGGGTGGGGGGTTCGGGTGCAGCAGGGGGTTGCGGTTCAGGCAGGGGTCTCGGTGCAGGGAGTTGGGGTGCAGCAGGCGGTTGGGGTGCAGGCAGGGGGCTCAGGGAAGGGGATTGGGGTGCAGAAGGGGTATGGGATGCAGCAGGGGGTTCAGGGAAGGGGATTGGGGTGTGGGGTGCAGCAGTGGGGTCAGGGCAGGGAGTTGGGGGACAGGGTGCAGGAGAGCTTCAGGCTCCGGGGTGGCAGTGGCACACACCAGGGCTAGGGCCAGGACAGGCTGGCGGCCCCGGCCCCACCCCCACTCCGCTACGGGACGTAGCTCGTACCATGTCTCTGTGGCCCCTTGGGGAGGGGAACGCAGGGCTCCGCACTGCTGCGCCTCCAGATACCTCCCCCAAAGCTCCCATTGGCTACGGAGCCCCCTGTCTCCTCCTCCCCCCGGCTGCAGGGACAAGATACCAGCCGCTTCAGGGAGCGGTGCAGGGCTCGAGGGGGGCAATCCTGTGGCTATAGTTTGCCATCATGAATTTACCTTGGCCTGGAGGTAGGCCAAGGGGGGGAGGATGAGGACAGGCCACTTGGCAGGCTGCAGGAAATAGCCCCGCAGGCCGCATGTTTGAGACCCCTGGTATAGACCTTTCCACAAGCCCATCTGATGGGGGATAATTTGGACTTGATGTTTTGTGATGAAAAGTCCAATTTATAACAAATGGCCTAAAATCTGCATTGGAAAACTGCAGCTCATTATCACTAAAGATTTCAACTGGAATTCCATGTCTGGAGAAGATTCCCTTCATGCTGGCTATCACTGACTTACTATTGGTACAGTGCAGGGAGCAAATTGCTGGATACAGAGAATAATAATCTGTGACTATTAACTAATCCTTTAATTGCCAGGTAAATAAGTCAGTGCCAACCTTCTCATAAGGCCTTTGTGGAACTGGATGAGGTCTCAGTGACTCTGCTGGTTGGCATGGCTTGTATTTCAAGCAGGAAAAGCAGTTTCCTACCATAGTAGTAATGTCGTGATTGAGCCGTGGCCAATACAGCACTTCTCGTGCTTGTAGTTTGCACTTAACAATTCATAAATGACCCTCGTAGATCGTCTGTACCATTTCTTTTCGGAGGTTCATTGGAACTACAACCTTACTGCCCTTGAAAATCACCCCCTCTAGCAGAGCAAGTTCATGTCTGCAGTTGCAATAATCTCTTATGCTTGGACAGCAACTCCTTATTTTTTCAGGCTACCCTCTAACTATCACTTCTTTTAATAGCCCCAATGATTCATCGTTCTCGGTTTCCTCTCTTATTTGTCGCAGTTTCCTGTTAGCTATGGGAACTGACTTTATAATCAGATCTACATAGATTTGCATCTCTGTCTCTAAAGTCTTCTCTGGTTTCGTGGGAGTCACTGCTCTGGAAAGTGCTTCTGCAGTGAACATGAATTTACCAGGCATGTAGGTCACAATCAAATCATACTTTTGCAGCTTTATCGTCATTCTTTGAATCCTTAAGGTACAGTCATTTAGTGGTTTGCTAAATAACTCGATCAAGGGCTTATGGTCCATTTCAACTTCCACTGTCTGTCCATAAATATACTGATTGAATCTCTCCCAGGCAAACAATATTCCTAAAAGCTCCTTCTCAATCTGTGCATATCTGGTTTCTGCCTCAGTCAGTGATTGGGATGCATATGCCGCTGGTTGCCAACAATCCTCATACGTCTGTAAAATCATGGCACCTAACCCAGACAGTGAAGCATCTTCTGAGATTTTAATAGGCCTTTCTGGTGCATAGAACTTCAACACTGGTTCTTGTATCAGTTGTTGTTTTAAACCTTCCCATGATGGCACCCCCAAACCATTCATTTTTATTCTCTAGGAGTTTTCTCAAAGCTGGTGCTTTGGTAGACAGATTAAGTATGAACATTGCAAGATAATTAACCATTCCCAGGAACTGCTGGACATCTTTCTTTGACTGGGGATGTGGCATCATTTCAATGGCTGAAATCTTCCTCTTATCAAGTTTTACACCTTCATTGGAAATAACATCCCCAACAAAAGTCAGTTCTGTAACCCCTAAAACACATTTCTCCCTGTTTAGTTTGAGGTTTGCAGCTGTAGGACTTCCTGAAGTCCTTTTACATTGAGCCCCGGATGATGATGTCATCCATTGAGGTTTTCAACACCATTAATATGTTCATAGATCATATATATGGTTTTGTGGTACACTTCTAGTGCTGACGCTATGCTGAAGGGTAAGTGTAAGAATGTATGTCTTCCAAACAGGGCCGGCTCCAGACCCCAGCACGCCAAGTGCGCGCTTGGGGCGGCGTCCCGCGGGAGGGCGGCAGGCGGCCCCGGTGGACCTCCCACAGGCATGACTGCGGAGGGGCCGGTGGAGCATCTGCAGGCATGCCTGCGGGAGGTCCACCGGAGCCGCGGGACCAGCTGACCCTCCGCAGGCACGTCTGCAGGAGGTCCACCGGAGCCGCGGGACCAGCGACCGGCAGAGCTCACAATGTTGTGCCTATAAGAAACTACCCGGGCCGCTGGCAGCTCTTAGACACCCGTTTTTACCCACAAATTAGGCAGGTCGGTGTTTGCACCCTACTCATTTGTGTGCACAATTTGCTCTGGGCACAACAATTTAATTAAGAGGCTTAGATAAAATATATAAACTCTAACTGCGGGGTGCAGCCAGACTTTCTATCCATTCTTAAATCGTGCTTCCCTCCCACCGGCCCAGTGAGAATAGTCTTGGAAAATGAAAGTAGAGTAAAAAACAAGCATATTGGCAAAAACAACGGTATTTTCAAATCTTCAAATTTGAGTCTTATTAAATGAACAAAGCAATACGAAGTGAAAGGCCTGGGAGACGTTAGCCTTCAATAAGACATTGCTTTTAAAAGGGATTATGGGGGAGGATGGGCATTCTGCGTATCCTTCATGTCTGTTCCCAACTCTGGGAGAACAGTCCACAAACAAGTAAGTGCCAAGTGAGTTTGCGTTAGGTGACCAGGGTAAAATACTCTTTGATTAAAGGAACGTAAAGAGATCTTCTGTAACCTTTTAAATCAGATTATACACGACGGAGGGCTCATCATACAGTAAAGTTAATACCTCAGAAACTTTGCCCAATTGATTTGTATGTGAATTAGTGGGGGCCTCGATTTCTGGATGGGTTTCAGAATCCTTTGTATGTTCATCCTTCAGGCGAGATACTAACCTGAAAATGCTTTCTGGGTATCCCCAGCACGGGTGAGAGAGCCCTTGGCACTTTGCACGCATGCTCTTGCTCTCTGTGATGGTAGCGCCACTGAGAGCTTGCAGCAATCCCTTGCACATCCCGCAATGACCCAGCTGCAGAGTGTCCAACCCAGATTGTTGCTCTTGGTTAGGTCAGTTTAGGAGAGCGATTGAATGACTGATTCCAGATTCATCGTGTTTGGCTTGGCAGCAACGTTAGAAGCATAACTCCAGCCTCTTGCTTTGCAATTCAGACACGGCAGGGAGGATGGGCTCTGCGTGAGCCATTTGCTGCTGGGCTAGGAACTCTCCAAGCAAACAAACCAGGAGCCAGTGGCGTGTGGCACTGTCAGCTTTAGTGGGCTTGATCCCCAGCTCCCGGCTGCCCTCCAGATGAGAACCTGAAGGTCTCCCCTCCTCACACTCCCTGGAAATAGCTCCTGCAGCACTAGCCTCCAGATGATTTATAACCAATGGAGGGATAGTGGGGCAGGGCAGCTAGGGAGAGAAACCTGCATACTCAGAGCACATGTGTTGGGTGAAATTCCCCTCATCTCCTTCAACCCCCCCTTCAGGCACTGCAAAGGAGACACATCGCAAGGTCCTAGGCTCACAGCCGTGTAATCCTCAAAGTCTCTGGGGGTACCAGAGCCCCAAGGGCTGCAGCGTCACTACCATGAGCGGTAGTGACGGGAACCACCATGGTACCAACCTAAAGTACTTTTGCCATGAAGGAAACTAGGTGTTTTGCTTTTCCATAGACCAGATGTAGCACAGACAGCAGCAGTGCAAGCTTCCCCTCCACTGCCCGTCGGCTTTCTCCAGCACATGTGTGGCCCCCGTCACCACAGCATCTCACAATATTTAGCTAGCCACGCAACACGCCTGGCAGCCTGAGGCACAGAGAGACTAAGTGACTTGCTCAAGGTCACACAGGAAGTCTGTGGGGGAGCAGGGGCTTGAACCCAGACCTCCCAAATCCTATGCTAGCACGCTAACCGCTGGACCACCCTTCCTCTCACTGACCTGGAAGCGGGACCTGCCTTGGCCAGAAGAAGAGTGAGGATGAAAGCTAATAATGGGGCGTGGGGGGCAGTTAACCAGACCCTCCAGAACCTTGAAGATTCAGCTGGGGCTTCGGTCAAAGCTTCAGATGCAGGGGTGGGAAGGGATGGATTTTATCTGAACTGATTCACTCATCATTAGGCCTATGGTGAAACAAGAGGCCTTCTAAGCGGTGGCCCCACTCCCCCCGCCCTCTGCTTTTCTCACCTGGAAGGTCAATAATGAGCCATCCATCCTCTTCCTCCTCCTCAGACACAAAGGGTTTGGGTTCCTCCAGGCCTTCAGGTGTGCTGCTGTCACTGAAGAAGAGGCTGGTGAGGCGTTGGAACATGGCTGGGGAATGGTTTCCAAGGTGAGCTTTGATGGGAAGAGAGAAGGAAAACCCAGCGTCGTGTGCCTGCCTCAGAGCACGGAGATGGACGTTGCTGGTGGGTGCCAGGTGGGAGAGTGACACTTCAGAGTCCTGTCTGGGTGGACGAGTCCTTCCGAAGGGCAGGAACCCCTTCTTTCCTAGCGAAAGCTTAGCTGAGTCAAGTTATGTATAGTGCAATCATGAGGTTCTTCACTTGGCTTCAGTGCAAAGGCCTGTGAAGAAAGGAGAAATTCATTCATGCCCTGTGGAAAGCCAGAGTCTCCTGCATCACGAGGGATTCAGATGGGCTGCAGGGAGGAGGGAGAGGAAACCCTGATGTGGATCTCAAGGACAAGTCGCTGCAACCATTCTCTTTTTATAGGGTACTGTGTGCTGGGGAAAGCACAGACCTCAGGACTGGCTGCCGCAGCCCCCTTGATCTCTGACAGCGTCACTCTTACCACCCAGACACCTCCTGCAATGCCGAGTTCACTCAGCGTTTCCCTTCCCCTCCCCGTGCCTCAGGCAATGACCTTCCTCTCACCCCCCTTTGCTTTTATTCATTTTGACTTGTTTTCCTCGAAAGCAAACAAACCAACTTAGCACTGGCGCTCGCACGGAGTTTGCAAAGTGCAGGCTAGGTCTCCGGCACTAAATAAGGACTAAGAGATGAGCAGATTGTATGTCAGGAGACCCAGGTTCTAGTACTCTAGTGACCTCGGGCAAGTCACTGTCCCTTGCTGTGCCTCAGTTTCCCCTCTGTAAAATGGGGATGTTGACACTTGCCCATCTGTGAAAAGTGTTGTGAGATCGAAGGGTGAAAACTATGATATTGTGCCAAATATTATTATGAAAAACTAGGGATGGGCGAAGGGGCTGGACTGGACAAACACTCAAGCATTCAGATGGTCACACGGAGCACATGATGCACTCATGACTGTAGAGCCGGGCTGGAAAACACATGAGAACCGACTTTCCCAGGTTAAGTCAGTGCTGCTTCGTCTGTTCAGAAGCAGGACACCAAAAGGCTTTGAAAATGACCAGGCCACCCTCTATCCCTTTCCCCCACGGTGCAGGGCCACCCAGAGAGGGGGGGCAAATGGGGCAATTTGCCCCAGACCCCCATGAGAATATAATAGTCTATAGTTTTGCAACTTTTTTTTATGGAAGGGGCCCCCAAAATTGCTTTGCCCCAGGCCCCCTGAATCCTCTGGGCAGCCCTGCCACGGTGAGCTAACTAAACAAGGATTAAGGTTTGGTTCACAGCTATCGGGGTGGATAATCACCCCTTGAGTCACGGGCCTCCTTGTGTCTTCCCACCTGGGTGAGAGTTGGAGGTGTTGGAGGGAGGGGGTCCAATAAATCTTAATTACAGTGGTGGAAATTAGACCCTGAGCCACGTTCTGATCTCCATCCCCCTGGCATAAAGCTGGAGCCTGTTGATTTCAATGGAGTTACTCCAGATTTACACAGCAGAATCTGGGGCAGCAGATGAAAAGCTGGAAAGGGAATCGAAAGAGTGTAATGGCATGATCCTATCGGGAAGCTGATTAGAATTTAGGTCTTAGGGTTTGATCAACAAAATTCAGCCCTTATCAAGAGGAAACAGATGAGACACTAAATATATACACCCGGAACAGGCATCTGCTGACAGGCAACTCCTGGCCTGTAAGTCTCAGCGAGCAGGATAGTTAAACTGGCTGAATGTCTCTTTTGCAGACAGAGAAGTAGCTTCACACAAGAGAATAATAAATAACAATTACAAATAGCCATGTTCTCCCTATTTTTCACTGAAATGTGTTGAGTCAGGCCACTAGTTCTCTCCAGCTCTAATAGAAACATAGACCTCAAAGCACTTTGCAAAGCGGTGTAGCATTATCACCATTTCACAGCTGGGGAAAACTGAGGCACAGAGCAGCTAAGTGACAAAAGTGAGACCAGACGTCCCAATTCCCAGTCCATTGCTCTCTCCGCTGGGCAAGGCTGCCGCCCAGGAGCTAACCACCTCTACCAATGGCTGTGCTAAGGGCCCAGTGGTTGGATAGGGTGGGTTTTCATTTAATATTTAGCTACTCTGGGAACAATGAGTAATGAGAGATTGCAGGAGAAGTGCTTCATTACTCCATGCCCTCAAAGCAGCCCTTTCCCTGCTGGAGTGCAGAAGAGATGACATAGCCACTTATCTGACTACCCTCTTGCCCAGATTTTGCAGGCTTGTATAAATTGGACCCACATCCAAGCCACCCTGGGTTTGGAAAGAAAATGAACCGAAGGGGTTTTGCAGAATCAAAAGCACACGCGTGCTGGTCCATCTCCATTGCATTTGCATTCGTACCTCAGGCAGGAAGGAACAGTGTGGAAGAGAAAGCTGCCTCGTTCAACAACCAGGGGGAGAGGGGTTGATGGGCCAAGGAGCTGGGGGAAGGGGGAGACTGAATACAGGCTGGCAGGGCTGAGAGAGAAGCTGGGGTGGGAGGGAGACTAGAACTGGGAGTCAGACGAGAAGGCTGGGCAAGGAGACCAGGACTGGGAGCTGGGGAGATCAAAGAGAGAGGAGCTTGAGGTGGGGGTGGAGACTGAGCCTGGATAAGGATCCAGAGGAAGGAGTCAGACTGCCTGGCAAGGAGACTAGGACTGAGGAGCCTGTGGGGTGGAGGAAGGAGATGAGACAGATCTGCTGATGAGCTGGGACACAGGGGGAGAAATGGAAGTGGCTGGGCAAAGAGGCTGGGAGGAGGCACACTGAGATTGGATGATGAGCCTGGGGAGGAGACTGGGACCAGGACCCAGTGGAGGTGGAGAACATGAGGTGCGGGGAGAGAAACTGGAGGCCTGAGGAGGGAAAGAGCTAGATTGGACAAGGAACCAAGAAGGAAGGAACTGGGGGCAAGATGCCAGGGAGGTAGGTGGGAATGAGAATGGTTGGGCAAAGAGCCTGGGCTTGGGGGCAGGGACTGGGAGGGAGAGTCCAGAGGGGTGGGACTAGAACATGCTGGACAAGACCAGGACTGAGATGAAAAATCTGAGGCGTGGAGACTGGGACTGGAAAAGAGAGTGGGACAAGGAGCCTAGGGTGAGAAGACACAAGACAGGGACTGGTAGGAGGGGATAGGGCAGAAGGGCTCAAGCTTCAGGGAGGGTACAAACAGACAGAAGTGTTCTGTGCCCACTAGAGCACACTCCCCTCCAGAGCCTGGGCTGGAACCCAAGAACTGAGTCTCACTCCTTCCTCTGCTGACAGCAAATATCTGTGAAAGCCCCTGGCAAAGTGTCCTATCCCCCCTCTAGTGCTAGTCCATATGAAGGATAACAACCTACTACTGCTATCATTTGCTCAAGTGGCAGAGATCTGTGTGGTGAATCTAAAGGTTCCAATGTGGCTGATGACCCATCTGGGTGCCAATGTGATGCCACAAGGTGGACTTTCTGATTTTTCAGTTTGCTTTTTTAAACACCTAGGAAATGACATACACGGACTCACATACAAAGTAGTTAAAAGAATATTATTAAGGCTGCAAAGTCAAGTACTCAGAAGTCAGGATGGCTGGCCCTTTAAAAGGCAATGGGTCTCATCCCCACCTGTAACTCTGCCAACTCTCCTTCCCAGGTGGAGAAAATTAACCAAGTCATGTGACCTGTGGGTCACCACACCTGATCAGGCCTCTGGTGGATAAGGAAGAGGCCTGGGCTAGCAGATGGCTATAGAGAGTAAGAAGGTTTCTGTGGATGATGAGGAGTTGCTGCTTGTGAGCAGGAACACAGACCCTTGGGAAGAAGAGGCTCTGCCTAGCTAGATACTGGGTGAGGACTCTTCATTTTGAGCTTATTTTGTGTTTGTGAGTCTTTGCTACTTGTGTAGGGCCAGGGAGAGCTGGATTAGAGGAAGATAGAGAGGTCAGCTGGAAGAAGCTGACCAGAAGCAGAGCACAGTCCCTGGTGGAGGGCTGTAGGCTCCCTTGACTGGGAAAGGATCCCAGGAGGGAAACACTTTTACTTTTTTCTCTTTCTTTGATACCTCTGGCCTGTGTGGAGTATTTGAGGAGGTCTGAGTGAAGGGAAACTAAGGCAGGGGACTTGCAGCACCTTCCCAGGCTATGAAGGGTGACTGGGTGACAGGAAATGCATAGGCAATGCCTGGCATTTCCTAGTTACTGCAATCTTGGCTATGCAATTTTAATAATGCTCTTGTAATGTGGTTTTGTGTATGTAACTAGAATTCTGTACAGTAAGAAGAAAATAACCCAACAAAAAGCACAGGGGCTAGTTTGCTACAATGATGTTATGGTCCAGTTCTGTGATGACTTTGGTGTGTAATACAAACCTTGTGATACATGTTCTTCCCAAATCAATAAAGTGTAGAGCAGAGACTTGGCTATGCTATAAACAACTGAGAAGAGATCGGGCTCCTCTGGCAGTTTAAAGGGCCAGTTAATGTGTCCCAGGTGGCTGGGCAAGAACTCCCCCAGCACTGGCCTGCCATAAGCAGCCCCATTATGCCCCTGTTCCAAGCCCTGGGATATTGTCTATTATGGTAGTGCCTCGAGACCAGCCATGGTCAATGCCCCATTGTACTAGGACATTGTAGTAGTCCTGTCCCTGCCCCAAGCAGCTTATCATTTAAATAAACGACGAAGCGGGTAGGAGAGGGTCAAATGCACAAGCAGAGAGAACTGAGTGATGGTTTGTGAATGTCCTGATAGTGCCACAGGTTCTATCCTGGCTGTTGGGTATTTTGCATCGGATGGTTACGAGGAGACAAACTGAAAGGAAAGACAAGAGAAGGTGAGAGAACAGCTGAGTAAAGGGACTCGGCCAGGCCCGTAATGCTCCAGGGACTCTGAGCTGCCTATAGACTGCAGTGCATTCCAAGGACAGTAGTAAGTTAAACAGCTGGGGCGGCTCTCGTCTATATCAGGGGTCATTTGAATCCTTTGAACACCACAGAGTTAAGAAGGTGCAAAGATGACTTAATGCCACCATTCCCTCACCTCTTCCCCATGGCTGCATCTCCTGGGGGCACCGCCCAGCATTGGCTCCTTCAGAACAACCTCTGACCACTCCATTACATTAACGGGGAGAGAAGGTCAAATAAAATATTTGTCCGAAAGGTCAAATAAACAGAGTTACACTCCAGTGCTGAATACTTGAGTGTCTGTCTCTTTCTAGATTTGGGAGGAAGCGTTGTCTCGTGATTAGAACATAGTGTTCTGAGCCAGAAAATCATTGTTGAGTTCCTGTCTCTAGCTCTGGGCAGGGCGTTTCACCATGTTATGGTTTGTTACCATCCCAATTTTACTGATGGGAGAAACTAATTCTCTAACTTGGAGCGGGACTGGGGGGGGCGGGGTTGAACTTCATTATTGTCTATAAAGATCTTGAAGACCTACAGAATGGTGGTGTGACCTATTAATGGAAAAATATATTCAGATGAGACAAAAAAAACAGGGATTAAAACCACATCAAGGGCTAGATTTGGGGAAATTGAATTTGCATGCACAAGACACAGTACTGCATGCAGTTCCCTGCTTTGCATGCATATGTTTGTGCAAGTGAGGATTCTAGTTTGAGAGGGTGGCTGTCATAGGGTGAGTTGCCCCTCAAAGGGAGTTGGGCTTCTTGTGTCTGGTTTTAACTGAATCTCACATAGGAGTTGGGTCATGTGGCTGGGTCTGATGATTGAGCCGGATGCAGTTCTTGCTATTAAAGATGCTGCCTGGTCTATCTCTCTCCTTCCCCCTCCCCTCCCAATGGGGAGAGACCTGAGAGCAGATCATGAGGGGGGCTTAGCCAGAAAGGGTCTGGGGCAGATTTAGAGAAGTGTGGTGGGAAGAAGGCCTGAAGTAAAGGCTAAAGAGGCCCCACCTGAGCAGTGTGGGAAGCAGGCCTGAGGGGACAGTGATGGGGATGGAAGACCTTGAAGTAGATGGTTGTTCCCTTATTTAGGGCCTTAGAGATGGAGCCTGGGGTAGAGGGGGGACCAGACTCTCCTGCACCTTCAGTTGTGCCTCCTGGAGGGGTGAGTAGACAATGCTGGCCAAGGGTGGTGGACTGACTACAGGCCTAGGGACTGGCTGTGAGGGACCCCTGCCTGAAGAGTGACTTGTTGGAGCATCTCATCCAGGGCTGAGGGGCTGTTCAGGCATGGGAGAAGGCTAGAAGGACTCTTGAGCCCTGAAGCAGGAATGGTGGCCCAGCCCTGAGGCATGGGGAGTCCTTGCATTGAGGGGCCAAGGACTAAACCAGTGGCACTCAGGCAATGGTTATTTGGATGTGAAGAGGGCTAGACAGACCACGGAGGCCGTGACAGAACTTGTATCTATGCCTTGTGTGGACTCTGTTCTCCCCGCCCCGCCCCCTGAGAAGGGGAGCTTATGAAGTAACCAGAGATCCAAGTGCACCAACCCACCCATTCTGCCAAGGGAGATGGTGGACCTGAAGGGAAGTGGGGACTGGAAGCAGGTGAAGGTGAATCATATAGAATCATAGAATCTCAGGGTTGGAAGGGACCTCAGGAGGTCATCTAGTCCAACCCCCTGCTCAAAGCAGGACCAAACCCAACTAAATCATCCCAGCCAGGGCTTTGTCAAGCCTGACCTTAAAGACCTCTAAGGAAGGAGATTCCACCACCTCCCTAGGTAACGCATTCCAGTTCCTCACCACCCTGCTAGTGAAAAAGTTTTTCCTAATGTCCAACCTAAACCTCCCCCTCTGCAACTTGAGACCATTACTCCTTGTTCTGTCATCTTCTATCATAGAATCATAGAAACATAGAAGCACTGGCCCTTATCCCTTCTGAGGCAGAGTGACCTGAAAGCTGCTAACACTGAGGTCTGGGGGACAGACGGGGGCTGGCTGGTTACACAAACCAGCTACCACAACAGCTTTGTGTAACACGCTGGCCTGACCATGTCCCTGTCCCTTGCTAGTGTCTGGCCCCAGAGCTTGTTACCTGCAGCCTGCCCTGCCTGCGAAGGAGCTCCTCAGAGCCTCTTCCTGAGCACATGCAGCCCGAGTAACAGCAGCAGCTCAGCACTTTTCTCATTCCTCACTTGCGAGCTCTCCTGGATCATTAAACCCCAGGTGAGCTGTCACTTCACCTGAGCAACCTTCACTACAGCTGCATTGCCTCTCCTCTTAAGCAGCCTGACCCAAAGACCATTGAGAGACTTCCACTGACCTTCGTGGGCTCTGGATCAGGTCCATAATGAAGTTCAGTGAACAGGGACTCTCCTACAAGCTGGCTTTCTAGCTCAAGTGGTAGGGGCTGGAGCATGTGGTGCTAAGGTTCTGTATTTAAGGCTCACCAACAAAGGCGTATCTGTGGCCATGGCTTGTTATATTTGTACATTTATGGCTTTTTTTTAATGGTACTGACCTGGACTAAGCTATTGCAGGGTGCAGTGCTTTCTTAGAGCTGGGTTGTTGGCACACTTGAAACCACCGAGCATGCAGTAAGGCCCTGGGTAGTCTGAGATGAGCTATATGCACCCAGATCCCAGGGTTCTGCAATGCCCTGGTGCAGCAGGCTGGAAACTCTGCAGCACTTCATCTAAATGCTTACAAACAGAGGCTTAACTAAGCATGGAAACGAATAAGGCAGGACCTCTTGTGTTACTAAATGCAATTTGTTTTAGAATAGCCCCATCTCTCTAGATTTTTATTATTATTATATTTTAATGTTGTGGATTTTTTTTTTTACACTGACTTCTAGGCCATTGTGGTGAATCTGGCTGGCTGGCTGCAGGCTCAGAAAGATAATACTGCATCAGGTACGCTAAGTTCATGCTTTCAAGGCTTTCCTCTCTCCTATGAGGGCTAGGAGTATAACAAAGCTGAGATCCTGAAGCACAGCTCTCTGGCAAATGCCACGGCCACAGAACCTCAGGCTGAGTCCCAGGTATAGAACCATGTGTGTACACCTCTCCCAGGTACAGTAAATCAAGTACCATAGGGTACAGCAGACTACCTGACCAGTGATCTCCCTGTTAGGGATCCTTTAATAGAACTTACTCCAATCATGTACCATAGTGCTCCATGTGGCTGCTTCGCCCAAGCACCTGTGTAATGGGTCTGGCATATGAGCTATTCTCTGAAGCTCTTGCAGGCCTCCCCATAGCTGCGCTCAGTAGCCTTTTCTTTGCTGGGAAAGTCACCCATTGACCATGGGTATAGCTGAATATGGTTAAGTGCCCAGAATCCAGCTCATTCCAGGAATCCATACTCCTGGACCTTAGGCACTGTAATTGGATGCTACTGAGCTAAGAGATGTTTCAATAAGGGTCATCTGTTTTTTCACTTGTATTCTGCAGGAAGTGATCAGTCCACTTAGCAAGATGCAGGAAGGGTGTTCTGAGACTGATCTGCTTCAAGCCTTGAAATGAAGTGGGGCAGATCCTGGGCCTGGCTGAGACCTTGTTCAATCTCCAGGAAAACTTAACACAGCCTAAAGGCTGCTCTAAATTATGCAAGCGGGGATAGTCCCCTGGGGACGACAGTGCTGACTGGGGAATTGCTGGAGTGCAAGATTCTCTGGCCACCCAGCACACTAATCTACACTTGGGTTCAGGAATGGGTGGCTGCATCAGCTTTATACCACCAGGGACTCCCATAGGTCAAGGGAAGGGATGCAGATGATACAAAACTATTCAAGATAGTTAAGTTCCAGGCAGACTGCGAAGAGCTACAAAAGGATCTCTCAAAACTGGGTGACTGGGCAACAAAATAGCAGATGAAATTCAATATTAATAAATGCAAAGTAATGCACATGGGAAAACATAATCCCAACTATACATATGAAATGATGGGTTCTAAATTGGCTGTTACCACTCAGGAAAGAGATCTTGGAGTCATTGAGTGGATGTTTTCAGAGAACTATCCACAATGTGCAGTGGCAGTCAAAAAAGCAAACAATGTTGGGAATCATTAAGAAAGGGATAGATAATAAGACTGAAAATATCATATTGCCTCTATATAAATCCATGGGGGCAACCACATATGCACGCAGTATTCAAGATGTGGGCGTACATCTAAAAAAAGATGTATTGAAATTGGAAAAGGTCCAGAAAAGGGCAACAAAATGATTAGGGATATGGAATGGCTGCTGTATGAGGGGAGATTAATAAAACTGGGACTTTTCAGCTTGGAAAAGAGATGACTAAGGGGGAATATGATAGAGGTCTATAAAATCATGACGGAGGAGAAAGTAAATAAGGAAGTGTTATTTACTCCTTCTCATAATGCAAGAACTAGGGGTCACCAAATGAAATTAATAGGCAGTAGGTTTAAAACAACAAAAAGGAAGTATTTTTTTTCCACACAAGGCACAGTCAATCTGTGGAACTCCTTGCCAGAGGATGTTGTGAAGGCCAAGACTATAACAGGGTTCAAAAAAGATCTAGATAAGTTCGTGGCAGATAGGTCCATCAATGGAGAGCCAGGATGGGCAGGGATGGTGTCCCTAGCCTCTGTTTGCCAGAAGCTGGGAATGGGCCACAGGGCATGGATCATTTGATGATTGCCTGTTCTGTTCATTCCCTCTAGGGCACCTGGCATTGGCCACTGTCAGAAGACAGGATACTGGGCTAGATGGACCTTTGGTCTGACCCAGTGTGGTTGTTCTTATGAAGGCCCAGCTGTCCGATTAGGGCCACTTTCCATCCCGCCTGTGTGCCCAATGGGGATGGAGCCATGGGCCAGGATTTAGCCCACTGCACTCTGCTTCCTCTTATCTGCTGCAAAGGCCTGCTGTGCCCTGGTAGTACCAATCTCCAGTGCAGATGTAATTGCTCTGGGGGAGCCAGTTACAATATGGTTTCTCTGGTTATGACATGGTTCTACTTTAGAGTATAGATTGGCCCTTAACTCTGCCCTGACCCCTGCCATAGGCTCTGGGCTACATTCCTTGGGAAGGCTAAGGTCTGGCATCCTTGTTTGTGGCCTTTTGTCTATGAACTCATTGAGGGTATAAAGCCACCTGACACTTCGCTGGTGGAGCATGTTTTGTGTCAACACAAATGATGCCGTTCAGCCTTCTGTAAATTTAGGGCTTTAAACCTCATTCTGTTTAATAACATGATAGACACCTCACAGCTCACACTTAATGCAGTGGAAAAGAAAACACTGCAGAGGCACGATGTAGTCATGTGAACCACCTGAACTGCTGACCATGGAGCACTTGATCCCCGGTGCTGCAGTAAAGCTGAACTTTTTTTTGCATTGAACTATTTTAAAAAAGCATTTAGGAAGCTTTCCATTCACTGGCTATGAGTGCCCTTCAGGTCTGGTCTCAAGATAGGGGCACTGCTTAAGCACAGTCTAGTTAACTAGCACAACGGAGCACTTGAATGACTTGCTCCGTTGTTTATGAAAGGCCGGAGAACACCATGTAACTGGCAGCATCAAAGCTAATCAATCTGGCGTGTAAACACCTTGATGGGAACTGCTATGCTGGAGACGTGGCGAGGACACGAGAGATGGGTAAAAGTCAGCTTTCGATTAGAAAAAAGTGGGGCGTGCAGTCTTACAGAATTTGATAAGTGGGGGTTGTAGAGCTAGGGAAGAGGGAGGGTCACATCACTCTGGTAACAATGCCATTCTCCCTATAAGAAGAGGGCCATTTGCTCTCCTCTACAGAGCTGCTGGTACCTCCAACCATCACCTGCCTTATTCTACCTTAGTTCCTGATCTCCATACACATGCACTCAAGCTGTCCCTGTTAGAGTTCCTGTAGCAGCCCTCTCTGCACCTTACAAACCATTACAGCGTCTCATTTAAATTGTGGAGTCCTTCCACAACTGAGAGGAGGAGAATCCATAGACCGTTCCTCGCATGGAGCTCTAGCCAGAATAGGCCCACTGACATTTACAGGATTACTCCCATGAGCTCATGCTGCAGGATCAGCCCCAGTATTAGCACTCTACGAGTTTACTCTTCACACACAGACCGTGCAGCCCTTCAGAAGTGTGCATCTATCAAGCCTATAAAAGGGGATTGTGAGGTCTAGACAGAAAGTGCCAACCCAGCTTCGTACAGGGACTTAGCACTAGAGAACCCAGCTCTCATTCCCAGGCCAATGGAAGAACCACAATCTCACTCTGGCAACCGTTCAGAAATAGATTAATACTTGACCCAGATGTCCCTGAAGGGGTGTTTTCCTGGCTTTCCCCATCACTGGTGGCTGATCCCACAAACTCTTGCTGCCTTTGTAGGGTTTCCATGGCACAATGGCAAGATTCAGCCCTAAGAGAACCACTTTCTCATACAGTGAGCCATCTCCTGGCTCTTAAATCCTTCAGGCCAGTGTCTGCTGGTGCTTTATATGAACGTGAGGGGTCATAATGGATGCCCAGAGAGTGCAGCATTGTGAGGGAAGCAATCATAACAACAACATACAGAGGCCCATGGTATCAGTAGGTGAACTGGGCAGGGCCTCCAGGGAGAGCAGACGATGAATGGTTCAGCAGTTAACACATTGGTCCATGAGTCAGCAGAGCTGGGTTCTGTGCAGCCTGGGTTCTGTGCAGTCACTTAGTGCTGAGTCCTCCCAAGGGGGTGAGATTCTGGGGGAGCGGCTCAGCTGTTGAGTGTTAAGACACACTTTGGGCCTGATTTGCAGAGGTTCTCAGCACCTTTAGCTCCCACTGACTTCAAGGGGAGTTATGGGTGCTCCGTAGCTCTGCAAACCACCTCCAAGGGGGCACAGGCTGAGCACTCAGGTGCCCCAAATCAATAGCCACTTCTGAAAATATTGGCATTCTCCCCCCCCCCCCCCACATATCACCATCTGTAAAGCGGGGGGAGAAGTGACCTCCCTCTCAAGGGTGAAACCTGCCCCAGAGCAGGCCTTAACATGGGGCAGGGGGTAAGCAGTTGCTTGTATGGGCCCACTGCCCTGGGGTGAATCCTCCCCAGCCCCCCATGTCTGAAGCTGGATGTCACCAGAGAGCTGCAGAGCATTGTTCTGGATCAGAAGTGACTGAGTTGTTGATGGCTCAGAACAGCAATGAGGGGCCTAGGAGGAAAGAATGTTGGTGAGTGAAATGACTCTTCCCTGTGCCTGAGTCTCTTTAAAACCTGCTCAATCCCAGCCTTTGACAACTGCTTGCAACAAGCTCAGCTGAGCCCTTATTAAGGGCAGTGAAAGATTTTAAGCCCCTAGTCCAGTCAGCAACTCCCTCTTGA
The DNA here is from genome assembly GCF_016161935.1 of Mauremys reevesii. Classification (NCBI taxonomy): domain Eukaryota; kingdom Metazoa; phylum Chordata; order Testudines; family Geoemydidae; genus Mauremys; species Mauremys reevesii. The sequence continues at coordinate 24,446,425 of NC_052635.1, read as the reverse complement.
CACCATCACTTAGTGACCTTGGAAAAGGTGATGGAGGGAAGAGCTGTGTTTATGCCACGGTGTGGACTGAGCTGCAAGCAGCAAACATGGGCAAGGCAATTGGCACCTGTCTGGAGCCCAGAGCTCCTCGGAAGGGTATAGGAAGGGTTGGAATAAGATCTGTGGTTCATGCTATATGGAGGCCTTGGCTTTCCACTTCCCAAGCAGAGTGGGATGCAGCTAAACAGGGCTCTCCCACAGACTGGGAGAGAAGGGGAAGCCATTTCCACGAGAGGCAAGGAACTGACCCATTCTGACCTGATGCAGAGGACGGAGGGTGGGCTCCTGTGGACTTAAGGGCTGGTTATGTGCCAGCTCTGGAAAGGGAACATGCCAAGCTGCTCAGGCTGGAAATAAGACCAACCGGTTGCATTTTGGCTTGAGGCCTCCACTCTTGTAAGCGGACTAGACTGACGCTGGACACCTATGAATCCAGCTTGTTCATGAGACTGGCTCCTTCCAGCCAGAGTGGTGGAGAAATCCAGCACCCTTTGCCTGTTCTTACAGGGTCTCCCCATAGTAGTTCTGCAGTGGGCATGTGGGGGAGTGTGTCTAGAACACCGCCTCTGATTACACCCCGGTGCCCTCTCACTGGCCCCACAAAGTCAATGGGCAAAGGGTCAGGCCCCAAAGAGACTTAACAAGGGGTCTCTCCCCTTCTTGGGACAGGCCTGTAGCTGCCAGCCCCATAGTGAGGCCATGGGGCACAGGCAGGTCCAAGCAGCCCAGCCAGGGTATTTTAGTAAGTTGCAGGTGTAGGAGGGAGGGGAAATAAAGCTTGTAAGCTGCTCCCTGGACTCTTGTTTTTGTAACATGTGCCATTCGTCCAAGCTGCTACGCTCCAGAGGCAGATAGCACCGTACGCTGTCTGCAATTCTGCGTGCCCTGGGTCTAATGTCACATTGCTGAGTGTCTATTGAATAATTTGTTTCAAACTGAGCTTACTCTGCCCTGCATTATACCTGCTTTCCCAGCCTTCACCCCACTCTTTCCTTCTGCTCCTACCACAGTGTGTTCTTCCTGCACTATTTTCAGTAGCTAGTGTTTGGTTTTCTTTCACTCCTGTCTCTTTCCCTCCATCCAACTTAGATGCACTTCCTCTTTCCCTGCACTTTCTCCAGGACCTCCCCTGAAAATGTCTCATTCTCTTTCCCTCAGTCTTTCCCATCTAGCCACCTCTCCTCATGCTTTCACCTTCTTTGGCTCTTTCCTCGGTGGCTCCTGGCCGCTCCTCAGCATGGTTCCACATCCACACACTCAAGGAAAGGAGCAGTGGCTTCTCAACTTCTCCACGTGCAGTGGCTACAGCAGCCAGCAAAGTAAAGGAGGCCCTGCCAGAGTGGAAGGGTGGCTGAGGGGACCAAGGACACAGCCTGGAAGCATCTTGCCTACCAGGCATAGGGAAGTCTGTAGTTAGCAGATCACTGTTCTCAGACTTACTATTCCCTGTCCAGCTCCTTCATGCAGAGCTGGGTTGAGGCACAAGGCCATGTGGAGTGCCATGGAGTTAGGCAATGTCTGACTCCCAGCTAGTCCTCATGGAGGCAAAGACAAGCCTGAAAACAACCTGAGCATAGCTGATGCAGAGCTGCCTGCTTGACTTTGCAGGAAGCCTGGAAAAAAGCTCTGAGGTGTGTCCTACCCTATGTGCCTCCACTGTGTTGATTCCAGAGGAGGTGCTCTAAGGACAGCCTACCAATGCTGCCACAGCAGAGAATGAATTGAGTGGTGTTGGGGTTTTTTTCCCCTTTGTTGTCACCACTCCATCCTGGCTCTGCTAGGTTGGTATTGGCCGGGGCCCTCTCACACCACACAGGCCTCTGGGTGGCTGGGGCATAAAGTCTCCCTCCTTCAGGACAGATCCCAACTCCCTGAAGCCTGGGTGGTCCAGGGAGACAGTGTGCCCCCAGAGGAGATGATGTGGCAACCTGCCCACCCCAGCCCACCAACCCATCAGGTGGCTTGCGAGTAGGAGCCAAAACAGGGGTGTGGCCAGAGAGGTGCCTAGGATGCCAGATTGCTTTAATCCAACCCTGCCTTAGAGCTTGTTTACACATACACATTGCAGCGGCACTTGGTGATGACTCTGTCTAATGCTTCTCCCAGCGGTGTAGGTGCTCCACCTCCCTGAGTGGCGATACTATGTCAATGGGCGGCACCCACCTGGCGACGTACTGCTGCCTACGTCAGGAGTTCAGTCAGAATAGCTGCGTCCCTTGGGGGGTGAACGTAGTTATACCGACATAAGGCTTGGTCTGCCCTGCAGACTTAAGTGCAGCTTGTTTCATCAGCATCCCCCTCCTAGATGGCACTAGCGTTGCAGGCAAACTACATAAATATACTGCTACTAAGAAGGGCAAAAGTTACAACAGGAATTTGAATCAGAGCAAACATCACTTTGTTCCCAAGAGCTGAGGTAAGGATGTGCGCGCTCATGTCTGTGGCAGCAGGCACTTAATTAGTCTGATCTTCTGGCAGGGCCATGTTACCTGCCTGTGCAGTGTGTAAGGCCCTGATCCCAGCAGCCTCTGGGCCCTACAGCAATGACTGTTAATTATGAGTGTGAGTCCTACGCCTGCTAGATACTTTCAAAGCGGGTGTGAAGGAAGAGTGCTGGCTCTAGGTGGGGCAGAGCTCAAAGCGAGGCTGTGGTGAGCTCAGGGAATCTGCCCTACTGAATCTGAGGTCAGGAAGGATTTTCCCCTCCCCACCCCAAGCACAATGGTTTTCACTTTCCTCTGGGGAACGGAGTTGGGATTGTTGGGCAGATCTACTTTCTCTGATGGAAGAAAGAGCTTTAGATATTGGCAGATCTGAGCCCTTGTATCCATTTCAAATTGCACTAAGCTAAATGGTTCCTAGTGCATGAGAGCCACTGTTGCCATGATATAGGGGCCCTCTGGGAGTTTATATTGGCTTCTGTGAACCCACTTCATAAATAAACCCATAAATTGCTCTAATTTCTCTGCAGATCCAGCAATCTTTTTTTTTTAAAGTGTACTGCTTTAACTGGCTAGTGTATATGTGCCCTGATGATTTCTGATGGATGGAATCAGAACAGATCAGCTGTGTGTCAGAGGCCCTACACTAATAGAGAGTCGCCGGGGGGGCTGTGCTTTTGGAGCAGGAGGATCTGAGGTCCCATCAACAGCAGCATTGGAAGATCTAAGTGATCATTCCTGAGTTGCCATGGTTTTGTTACAATATCTTAATGCAGGTGGCTCCCCTTTACAGCATGGCAGGTACTAGATTCCATCAGCAAGTCATCTGAATGCTCATGAATGTGTCTACATTTGCTAAAGGCACATGTTGCCAAGAGCACAAGTCAGTTGAATTTGACCATGGAACTGTGTGCTGCCTTCTAGCAATACAGCACAGGAACTCTATCGTGTCTCTTTGCACGACATCTGTCATGTGAGCAAGTTGTACAGAAAGTTTAGGACCAACACAGCCCAATCTGTGGCCTGATGTGATTGGATGTATTCCTGGAGGCTTCATCACATGATGATCTTTCATTCCTGGAGACTCCAGGACAATCCTGTAGGATTGGCAACTCAAGTATTGGGTGGGTGTGTGTGTGTGTGAGAGAGAGGGAGTCTGTGTCTCTGTGTGTGTGTCTCTCTCTCTCTCTCTCTCTCTCTCTCTTAGTCCAATTAAATTGCTCTCTAAATCTTAAGATTTTTCCTTCTCATTCACCAAACAGATCAGGAGGGAAGGAGATCTAAAACAAATATGTTGAAAGGCTTGGTTAAGAGAGATGGGCCAGATCCTCAGTTGTTATAAGTAGGATGAGGACCTGGTCATAAGCATTCTATAAATTGCCACAGGTTAGGTGTTTTGTTGACTATACAACAGAACGTAACTGTTGGTTGCTTAGGTTCTTTTCTGCTTATGTTGCTGGCTGTTTATCTTGATCTGCCTTCACTGTTAAACAACATAGTGTTTGTACATACTTATATGTATGTCCAAATTGATCCCTGGTGCAACTCCATTTCAGAGGTGTTACACCTGGGTTGAATTTGGTTGATAACAAGGGACACCAGGGCCAAGCTCGTTGCTGTGTCCTTAAATTACACTGCTTGTGAAAGTGGCCTAAGTTATAAGGTCACTGACAATATTTTAGGCCTACACGTGGACTTCCCTTGGCAGTTGTCCCATACTGAATTGCAGCCATAGGGTTTTGGGTTTTTTTTAATTGATGTTTGCTGCAGAACAACATACAAACTTAATGTCTGGCCCATTCTGCAATCTACTGAAAACTAACTGGCCCTGCAAGAGGAAGAGGGGAGTGGAGAGTCAGGTGGATCCTGTAAAGAGGAGGAGTCTGGTGGTTCCCTTCCAGTTAATTTACAAGGGTCCTACTTCAGCAAAGCACTGATGCATGAGTATTGGCTTCAGCAGAACTTAAACGTGGGCTGAAGTGTTTTGCTAAATAGGGATCGACTTAAGCACATGCTTAGCTTTAAGAATATGCTTAAGTACATCGCTGAATCAGGGCCTAAAGTAGGAGGCAGTCTCTTGTCTTATAATTTGCTGTGATGTGAAATGCATCTAAAACAAGTCCACTGCTGGAATAAAAAATGAAATGCACTTGGATACCATGGTGAAGGGGCACTCTTATCCTGGTTTTTGTAAGAAGCAACACAGCTCTACATGGCCTCTCTGGAAACACCAGACTAGTAGCCCAAAGCATTCTGGTTTAAAGAACCCAGGAGTTAGCTGCGATCCTAGAATGGAGGAGTGTTTCAAAGCACAGACCTTCTCTTTTGTTGCTCTAAAGTCTGCACCTTGCTCACAGCTTTGCCCCCCAAGATAGCAAGTTTCTTGCCTGTGTGAAGTTTAGGGCTGAGTTATAAACTAGGCCATCAGAGTGTATAATGGAAATTATATATATTTTTAAGATAAAACACTCTAGAGTCTAGACTTTAACTGATGCTCAACCTTCATCCAAGCAGGGAAGTGGTATCCCTATTTCTCAGGTGGTAAAGGGGGGAATGAGGCACAGATAAGTTGGATGTCCAAAGTTACACAGTGAGTTTGGCAGTGCCTGAAACTAAAATTCTTGGCTCTCGGACCCCTGCTTTAGCTATTGTCCAAGGCCCTATATTCCTGAAGCTATTTCCTTTACCAGCCAGGCAGCTACAATTGGGTCTAGTAGGCCCCAAAATTGCTTTTTCTTATCTGTTATCAAAGGCCACGGACCGATGTCTTGACAAGTGTTTAATAATGAACAGTAGCCCAGTGCTCGGCATGAGCAACCTTACAATAACAAACCTGTGTAGGCAATCCTGGAACAACAAACCAGTCGGTGTGTCCAGTGCAAGACAGATTTCAGTAAGGGCACAAGGGGCTCTTACTAATGGGAATACAGACTCTGGGCCAAATCTCCAGCTGCTGCAAATCAGTGTAGTGCCACTGACCGCAGTGGAGCTCTCCTGACTTACACCCGCTGATGAAGTGGCCCCCATGGTGTTTAATTGTATACTGGCTTGACAGGGGTCTTGCTAGCATGAAAAAAGGGGCTGTGTGAGGACAGTCACCAGGCCAGGCTCATAGCAATAGGGAGGCCTTTGGCTTATTCATATGGAACCTGCCCATTCTGACACCAACTAAACAACACCCTCAGAAATTGCTATCGACTGGTTCCCCCTTTTGGGAAGGTGGGATAGCAGTAACGTGCTACGTGTGTCTTAAAGTGACAGTGCCCCGCCTCACTCCCTCACCAAGTGTTTTATTCTGAACCACCGGATGCTAAAGAGAGCTGCACATTGTTTCCTCAGTTTGTCTATAAAGGGGCCCTTAAAAACCCTGGCTACACACCTGGTGGAGGAGGTTCTGAGTGCTGCACCTAACTCTGGTTTTCCAAGCTAGAGTTGAACACTTAAGTCCTCCAACTTGTGCCTTTCCCACATGGAGTCAGGGAATCCCCCTTGGTGAGTAGGTCTCCACTCCTTGCCTGAAGGACTAGAACCATCTGGCTTGTTACAACTACCCGAACCTAAAGCAAAATAAAGACAAGGAGAGAAGATGGGGCACTAGTATGGCCACTTCTACACACACACAAGGTTTGTCTTCACTGCAGAGTAAACCTGGGAGTTGCTGCTGAGCCCTCCTCCTGCCCCACATGCCACCCTCGCACACAGATTTGGTGGTGCTTTTGCCCCAGCTGGAGCTTTCACTTTGCATTGAGGACACAAACTAAATCACTCAAGTTCTGATAGTCCTCCAGAGCCTTCCCATAATTCCACTTGGGCCCAGACGAACAGGCTAGTTATCTGACAATTCACCAGGAACTCAGCTGCTGAGCTTACTGCAATGCAAAGACTCATGGGATATGCCCCCAGGCAGGCCCATTGAGAGAAAGCTGGGGCCCACTTCCCCCACTGCACTTTATTTACACAGACTTAGATGTTTTGGGGGGTGGCTTAGCTTGGGGCCCTAGACAGTTGTCCCCCTTTCATCAGCCCTGCCCCCAGGAGTCCTAGTAACACATGGGGGAGTGCAGTACTGGTAACCGGGGTAGGACTTTGCAGTGTGGCTGCTCACACCTAAGCTCAGTTAACCAGGTGCCAGCCATCAGGGTTACTTTTGCAGTGAAAACAGGCCCACCGTTAGCAGACTAGTTACTACTTTAGGGGTGAGCCAGTTCCTTTCAAAACCAGCTCCATTTCCTGCTCCCTACCCCCATCTATGAACCTCCACAATGAATGGAAGGGGGAAGTCGTTAACAAAAGGCACTTACAGCAACAGGTTCCTCTTTTTATGTGAAGACCTCCTAAGTGGCCTGCCAATCTTACATAGTGTAATCCATGGGATGTCCTACAAGATAATGCAGAATGACTTGGGGAGGGCTCAGTTGCCTAGGGATCAGGTTTGAAATGTCTACACACTCTGGAATCTCACGTTTGGGCTTTCAGAGGCAGTTCAGGCCTACAGCCTTCCAAGGCAGAGAAACTGAATTCCATCTAGTTGATGATCTCGTAAGTGAAAGCTCAAACTGAGGTCCTTATCTCTCCTGCACAGAGAGATAAGGGCCTGAACGACCTTTCATAAGAGATAGGGTTGCCTGGGTGTCCTTGGCCAAAATGTTTTTTCTACTCCTGTTGCAACATCAGGCATAGCTGATGCCAAGCTTGGTCATTCAAGGCACACGGTCATTCAAAGAATGCACACAGGTCATGCTTAGTGAAGGACACTTCTGGGCATGTTTGTGTCATGTGATTCTTGCACTTTTGCTGGTACTGGCCCCCAGTGGCGCAAGTAGGGCTGTACGGTTTGCTGTACCAATAAGCTATTTATAGCCAGTACAGTGCACCAGAAAGACAGAGGAGGAGCAGAAGATGGGGCAGCCGGGCGGCCCCACGCCAGCAGCTCCTCCGGTGCGGCTGTACCACCCCCAGCCCTTCCATGCAGCTGTGTGCCTGTCTCTCCTGTCCGGGGTCTGTACCGGAGGACAGTGCTGGGGGGGCGCGTGAGGCTAGGGGGTGGTACAGCCACACCAGGGGAGCTGCCGGCATGGGGCCACCCACCAGTCCCAGGTTCTGCTCCTTTCACCCCTTCAGTTCCCAGGAGAGCCCCGCAGTTCAGGGCAATCCTGGGAACCGCAGCGGCAAAAGGAGCAGAACCCCACACTGGCAGCTCCTCTGGTGCAGCTGTACCGCCCCTACCCTCATTCTCTTCTCCCCCCAACACTGTCCTCTGGCAGGGCTGCTGCACAGACCCCGGACAGGACCCAGGAGATGCAGCTGCATGGAAGGGCTGGGGGTAATAGAGCCATGCCAGAGGAGCTGCTGGCATGGGGCTCGGCTGCTGGCATGGGGCTCGGGTGGCTGAAAAAAGTATTCTCTGTTGTCAGAAGGAGCTGGTTTGAAGCTCTTCTGCTGGCAATTCCCAAAGCAGGTGTGTCTCTGTGCCGGCTATTGTTCCCAAGAGCAAGCCCTCCTCTTCTCTTAGCAGCCCACACAGCAGCTGTGCCATGTCCACCCACTGGGAGCACCCAACACCCCAGGTAACATGGGAGGGGGAGAGCACGGGGCCCTGGGGTGGGATCATATGGGGAGGTCACGTCCCCTCTCCCCCATGCTGGTGCAGCATACCAGTAAGAATTGAATTCTACTTGCACGACTGCAGCCCGCTGACTGCTGCCCTTCATCCTAGAGGCAGCTGCATTTCAGAGCAGGGGGAGAGTCCTGTATGGATAGCTTGTGAAATGTACTTTGGTCTGAAAACTGCTATTTCTGCATCTGTAGTAGAGGGAGAGCTCTCTACAGGGGCTGGCATGACCTTTGATCTTAACATGGGCCATGATCCCACTCCCACTAAAGTCAATGGTAAGACTCCAAGGGAGGCAGGATCGGGCTGTTTCCCCATGCCCTACAATCAGTGGCTCTTGTCCAACATGATTAGTACGTTGTGCCATAAACCACCCAGCCATTCACAGAAAACATTCCCTTCCTAGGGGATCAACTCAGCATTTGCCAAGGCTTGTGGGCAGCTAGCAGCTGTCTTCATGGCTAGAGAGTAACCCACCGATTGCCCCCTCACATCTGCAGTGCCTCCAGCAAAGGAGCAGACACACTGCTTCTCTGTCTCCTAGAAATGTTCCGCCAATCCATTGTTTGCAATGGTACAGCCAATGATTGCAGCAGCATGCAGGGAAGTAAAGGCCTGTGCTAAAGTAGTTAAAGAATTGCTTTGTCTGTCAATCATTTATCTGGATTTTAAAAAAGCTTGGCCCCACTTACAGAAAAAATCTAGGGCCCCTGGTTAAAAATAATGTAGACGGGAGTGAGGGGCCCTTACTGCTCTCCATAATGAGATCTAAGCCTTGGACTTCCTGGGGTTTTTAACCCAGTCATGGAAACACTGCTGGGTCCTGTCTACACTAAGTTGCATCTAAGACTGTCCCTGGAGTCAGTTCTTGTAATGTAGATGGTCTTAAATGCTTTGTCCACTCCAGTGTTCAGAGTAATGACAGTCTCTTGTCTCCAAAGTAGATAGGCAGGAATCATTGCACCCACCAGTGAAATGCAGCCAATTCTGGGGTACAACACAGTTTAACAGCATTTGGCAACTACAAAACCTACATCCATTTAACTGAAATTAAAGGTGGGGGTGTGGAATCTTCTCTAAAAGGGGACACAATGGCATAGCATGGGAGATGCAGTCATATCACTGAGGCCAGCATACAGAGGAGAATGGGAGCATGAACTTCCATGAGGCACTATGATGGCAATTCCTAAATGGACAGTTCCAATTTTTGACTTTTGATTGGGGGGGGGGGGGAGTCAAACTTTCCACAGGGAAAGACTCTTTCCCCCCCCACACTATTCTTTCCAACCAGTTCTAGTGTTTAGCACAGTGTAAAAGACAGTGACAAACTCCCCACAAACTCTTCCCTCTTAACAGAACCCCACAGCTGCTTTGCACAGGTTTGCAGACTCCTGTACGCTTGGGACAGCATCCCATCACTTGGCTGGGTGAGCACGGTCTGGCCTTGGCCCTGCCTGTGCATCACTTCCTCGAGTCTAGGAGCAAAGCGTCCTGGATGACCAGATAGCAAATGTGAAAAATCGGGATGGGAATGGGGGCAATAGGAACCTATATAAGAAAAAGTCCCAAAAATTGGGACTGTCCCTATAAAATCGGGACATCTCGTCACCCTAGTCCTGGTGTGACGTAGGGTCTAGGGACTGTACATAGATCTACTCCCCCTTCCGAGCTGCAAAGGAAGCTACCATGGAGTGACAGTTCAGACTATCTATGGATGACCCTGGGTAGGGGACATCTGCTCACAGTCTGACAACTAGGGGACTACACTGTGCTGCATGAATGGACAAAAGCTTTGTTTTGTTTGGGCTGGAGAGACAGGAAAAAAAATCAAACAGATGTGGCTGGTGCTACCAAGTTCTGTGTGATACAAGTTGCCATCTGCGAGACATCAACCTCAAGCCCCAGAGCAGCAACTCGCTGTATGCGGAAGGAACACCCAGTTCTGCATACGAGCAAGCAAGTAGTCACTGTGGTACAACATTCTGGCTGACACTTGGATTATAAATTCCTCTGGGTTTTTCTCCTCTCCACCTCCCGCTCCCCTAATCCCATGCAGAATTTTCCAAGGTTTTGTATAGGCTGTTCTCCAGTCAGTACTGCCTTTTCCCCAGGTTGGCCCCTACCCTTAAGGTTGATTCTGGAACTGGCAGCAGAGGAAGGTGGGCCAACTGGAGTGGGCCCAACAGAAGGAAGAGGACCAGTCAGAATTCTGAATCCTGACCCATCCTCAGTTTCCAGCACCAAGAGGCTACCTATTCCCTGCTACAGCAATCCCCAGTGGCCAGACACACTGCGGAAAGTAGGCAGTCTTCAAATGACACCCCCTTAAGGATAAACTTGCTTCTTAAGGGTTAAGTTTGTCATCACTCTTCTGAAAAGTCCAACCATTCCATATTTTTAAGCACTTAAACAGATTCAAATAAGAGTTTGTTTAAAGGCTTTAACTATTTTTTCCCCATAATCTGCATACATAATTAGCTTTGTTTTGTGAATCAGTGTCTCTGCAAATAGCCCTAGAAGCAAAGAATAGGAGAAAGGAATGGCAACAACAAGCTCTGATGCATAGGAATGCTGCTGAAGCTAGGAGTAGGAGTCTGTTTCTTTGTAGCTAACAGGGGCAGCAGATCTAGAATCGCAGGCTGTAATACTACTCAGAAAATGGCACCGTGATCCCAGAAACTTTCCATAAATACTACACAGCAGGACAGGGACTGACGACAAACACTACATTCTTCCTAAGCAGAGCTAAGAATACCCCGTACAGTCGTCACTATCCTGCATTGGAGGCACAAATCAAGTGCATTCTGCTGATGCTCTTGGGAAATGCTATTTTCAGCTAGTTCTACAAAAAAGACACACAAATAATTCCTTTCTTTGGTGTCTATAATCATCCTATTCTTGGAGATAAAAATGCTGTGCAATGAAAGAAATGTCACAATCCCAAGATGTTAACTAGATCAGGATTCTTAAGCAGATATTTTTTGGAAATATATTAACCCCATAGCTCTTAAAATACAGATGTGCTCTTGATGTGCTGGCATCCCCTACACGTTAGGTCAGCAGCAGCACTTGAGCACGGGACCTTTGACACCACGGCACACACCTCTAAACACTATTAGCTAAGGAAAAACTCCATTATATAGCACCAGTAGTAAGGCTGTTATCCTAATAGCCACTGGAGGGGATGCAATACACATTTTAAGTTTATTGCTCTAGCAAAAAATATAGGGTGAGGAGCTGTATGCAGCCTTCCAACATTGTGGTCACCCAAACAGTCATGAGTTTTTTGGATGGATGAGTGACATATCAATATCTTCATTAGCATCAATCTTCACAGCAAAGGGTGGGGGAGCAGACCTTGTTCCGGGGCTCGTAAGTCTTCAGAGCAGCTTTGCAAGGCTGGGTTAGTGCATTTAATCCATTATTTTATTTATATAAAAATCTCTGCAGATCAACCCCAGTGTCGATATGTGGCTGCCAACTAGCAGTGAACTAAATCCATTAATGCATTTCCCAAAGGGAACTTTGTCCATGTTAATTGATGCTCAAAGTTAGCCAATTGCAGGATTAGGACCTATGTAGAGCCATCGACTCCAGGGGCGTGTCACTTGGGCTCAAGAGGCGGTCTGTCAAGACTGAATTCAGGCTCGGGGCCTTATCAGTTATTAAATGCTGAAGAGGTGCTCTGTAGTTGGGAAATCTAATACTGATAAACATTTTTCTTCATAAGTTTTACATTCAGTGGGGAAGACTCCTTTTGCTTTGATCGCTCACATACTGCAGACTAAGGCACTCTGGCATTGTGTGGGAGAACCAGAAAGATGAAACTATCTAGTTTCATTCTCCAAGCTGAGTGAAATGCAGAAAGCAAACATACATCATACATGGGTTTTATAGCTATTTCAGGTGACAAAATAACCACTCTAAATAACTTGTGGTGGAAAGAAGGAAAGGTGTGGGGGGGGGTTTCCACCCTCCCAAAAAATGCAGCATCCTTTTAAGAATCCTGTCCCAACACCTCACTGAAGTTGATAGGTTTTGTTCTGTCACTGAAATGGGCACAGGGGTGTTCTCACTCTCATGGGTGAGAAGTTGAGAGAAGTACAAACCCCAGGTATACAAATACACTGCAACTCTCACAGTGAAAACAACTTTGCTGAAAGCAACACCCAACGGGTCAAATTTGTCCCTGATTGGAATCAGTGGCACTTCACTGAGGATAAATTAAATACATTATAAGCTGTATGTGGAGAAAAGTCAACAGTAGACTTCAAGGCATTACCCAGAAGTCTGGGCTTTGTTTCAACAGGCTGGGATATACAAAAGCACCATGGTTTAGCATGTGGATTTTTGGAAGCCACCTTGGTCTCCTTTTGATGCAGATATGTAACAATATTAATAGGAGTACCTGTATATATGTTTATCAAAGGATGAACAGGCCAATTACATAAAAATTAGCAAAACCATAAGACTGAATGCTAATCTGAAACATTTTACTTTCAAGATACAAAGGCCTCAACTGTACAATGAGCACCATGGGGTTGGAGCCCTGAATCTGCACAGCGCTCAGTTCGGGCTCTGCGGGTGCATGGTTGATCTGCCTGGGCCGAGCTTATTGTAGGATCAGGGCCAAAGAAATAATTTATTAGAACTCAGAGGTCTTTACTCTTGGCTGCAAGCACTGGATGTTAGTGCAAAATTATTCCTCAAAGAAAAACCGCGGGCATCTCATACATTCATTCAGATATTCAGAGATTTTGATGTAAACCATGGAATGTTTACTGTGACAATTGGATTTTTTTTTAAGCAGGTCTTTCTGCTGCTATTGGGAAGAGTGGGGGGGAAAAACTTATTGAAGGGCAAAGTTTTTTTTAAAATACATCTGAGACCAAATGTGGCAGAATTATAAACTAGATTATTATATTACTGGAGCACCGAGGCGCCCTAGTCATGAACCAGGTCCCCATTGTGTGAGGTGCTGTACAAACAGAACAAAAAGACAGTCCCTGCCCCAAAGAATTTACAATCTAAATATCATCCAACAGATGGAGACTGGCTGATGGGGGAACACAGGAAAACACTGAGCCAATATTGGTCAGTTTGATAGGCTGTGGTCCCAGTACACCAGTGGCCTAACCATTGTCAAGTTTTTTGTTTGTGGGTATTGTAGAAAAGGAGAGCTTTTTAAGGAAGGGAAGGAATAGGGTGAAACTCATCGCTGGCCCTGGGCAGAACACAAAGCCCCACACAAGTTTTAATCATGGTTTCTGATACACAGCATGCCCTTGTCTATACATACAGAAAACCAAGGTCAATACCTATTCGGCTGCACCCATTATTGACATGCATGGTCAGCGGTGGGTATTTCTTGTAGCAGGGACAGTGCTTTAATTTCCCTAGGCTTAAATATCAGCCTTGGTTTGGGCTCTGAGTGGGGGAGTGTCTATCTACCCCTTAGATTCTGTCTACCCTGGGGAAATTTACAAAATGATTCCCCCCCCCCCACTCCTGACCCCAGGGCTTCCACTAGTTCTAGCACTGGTGAACTGAAGCTAGACTCCCCCTCCCCATTGCTAAGAACCCACAACTAGAGCCAGATTTTCAGAGGCTCAGCATCTCGCAGCTTCCATTGCTCTGGCCAGTTAATGTAGGTGACTTAAAGGACGCTGCTGACTGCTCAGCCCTTATGAAAATCTGGCCCCTAGAGTAGACGATGATCTAATGACTTCTGACATTTCTAACCACCTGAAAAGCAAGTGGTAAGAACAGGTCCAGCAGCCAGAATTTGCCTGCAGTAGGGCCGATGTGCGTCTAACACAAGTTCAGCTGAATAGTGAGATTTGTTGCTGTTCTGGTAAACTTCCATAGTGCAGAGAGGGTTGTAGCATATACTTCACCATGCCAGTGCCGTATTTGCATCTGTCAATCTGCTAAAGGCCTAACATGAAGGACACCAGGGCCTTCAGCAGAGCATTTAAGCCTATGCCTAAATCCCACTGAAGTTAATGGGGCTTCATGCATGCGCTTAAGTGCTTTGCTGAATCGGGGTCTAAAAATCTAACTAGTCAAAACTTCAGTAATAAGATGTACAGGATTTAGCTTAAATAAATCTGTAACTAGCATTTCATGATGGCAGCATTTCCAGCCCAAATAACTTGTAATAAAGATATTACACCAGTTTAACATGGGATGCATTTGAAAGTTGTTTGATCTAAAAAAGTATTTGTTTGACTTACTCAAGCAGCTGCTAATAGTGTTTTTAAAGTATTTTTCTCTCCCCTCCCCCATTAGCTATATTTATGGAGCAGCCATATCACTAAAATAACTTTCCTATTTATTTTTTCCTAGTTAATGGAGCAATCTGGGATCTGCATTACTGATTAGGTATTAAAGGCTATTTAATGTAGAACATTTTTATCCAGCCCTAGTATCTCATTTCACTCAAGTACTATGGCATAGTTGAACGTTTTGTCGTCATAATGGTATGAAAAAAATAAGTTAGGCTTGCTAATCTGCATGTGCCAATACTAAATTATATATAGCTATTAATATCGCTCAGCGAAGCAACCTCCAAGTTCTGGCTAGCAGTGCAGCTACCACTACGGATAACTTCCTAAAGCAAAGGTGAGCATTAATATTTCCTCCCCTGGCTCAGCCTTATTCAGCTGAGCAGCCTGACCTTGCCTTGCTGGGTAAGGCACAGATAAAAATATTACCGCCTGTCTTTTGCCTACAAAGCTGTCAAAGGAATGTGCTGCAGACCAGCACTGAGCACATTACCTCCCTCAGCACAGGTCAAAAGAGGACAACTTCAATATGCGTTGTGGAGGAGGGCTGGCCTGGCTGACGTTTCAATGTCATATGCAAATCACGCGTACGTCATCACAGGCGTCCAATCCCAGGGAGCCAATGGGAATAGAGATCCGCCTTTGATCTTAATCCGTTGGTGGAGAAACAAACAACTAGAGACAAGGGGGTATTGACTAGAGCGGTACAACTGGCCACCAGTTGTTTTTTTCTGCAGACGCAGAGGTGGGGGGGGGAATTCCCCCCCCTTCCAGGAGCCGGGGCTTTGTTCCTATTTATGTTCTCGAGGAGGAGGAGAGCCAGGAGCCACCCTCCTTGGCACGACTGTCCGCTTCCAAAGAAGGGTAGATGGTGTAGGACAAACACCCAGCCCCGGGGCTGGACAGCCTCTGTCCTCTCCTAGGCCGGCTTAGTTGCTAAAGCCCGAGCGGATCTGGTGCAATTCACGCTCTCTTGTTCGTGCAAGCGAGAAATGCTAACCCTGCAGTGAAGGAGTTGGGGTGGGGGCAGGGAGGAAATGGGAAACCAATCAGGAAACAAACCAGGCACCAACTTCGCCTTGCCCGTTCACTGTAAACGCCTGCTGGAGAGAAGTGTATTAGCCGAACAGACAGGCCCGATTTGGATCGTCTCAGCATAAGCCCATGTCTCTGCCTCAGAGAAACAGCTTGAGCCAAAGCAGTAGCCGCAGCACATCACCCCTCTGATCTGCCGTTAATTATGATGTACACTTTCCACTCCCCTCCTATGAGCTACACGGGCTCTCTGCTCACATCCCCGTATCTGCGTGTGCAGCACTAATTTATACCCCACTGCTTGTGGCAAAAGGGAGCCGAGACAAATGGCTCCTCCTGCATAGGAGCTGGAAAGAGGAATATACCAGCCGGAGCCCGATGCATTATTTTTGGCGACCTCGTATGTCTTTTGTTTAGTACCAAATCCAAGCAAAATCACCATTTTAGGTAGTTAGGAGGATTGGGGTTTAGCTGGGGCTATTTGCTCTCACAAACCTGCCTCGACATTATGTCCCCCCTCCCTCTCATTATTGGCAAGCCAAGGAGAGAGAGGGAGAGAGACTGACTCTTGTGTGGTTGAAGTAAGTAGGAGCCTCTCTCCAGATCCCAAATTACCCTGTTTTTTTTCACCCTGGTCACTACAGGCCAGGGCTGATGTATAAAAACAACAAAAGACCAATCTCTCTTCATAGCTAATAGTCTCCCCAACAAAGTAATGCGCTCTGTTCTCCCTTCCACCCAACAGCCACATCAAATCATAATGCACACAACGTACTAAAACACAAAGAGATGTCCCTGCCTGCACACAGTCAGCTAAATACAAAGGGACCTTAAATCACACCCCAAGGAGAAAATAGATGGCTCTTAAATCTTAATACACCCTCACACCGAGACTTTAACACACACCCAACCCATTCAATGCAGAGAGAGATCTTAAAAACGTAAAAAACATACTCAATATATATATAAAAATACTGCCCGCAGTACAAAGAGATAGCTCTCAAGTTTGAATTTAACCAGCCACATTTCAGAACAGAGGATGGCACTTACCTTGCCTTTAATGTCAGCAATTATTTTGTAAACAACACCGCAAGAAACCCACAAGATTTTTTTAAATATCGTAAAGCACCAGCTTTAGGCAGTCTGTGAGGTAGTTTTAATTAAAATAACAACATTATAAATGGAAATTAAAAAAAAAGATGCAGGAGGTGGTGGTGGTGTGTCTGTTCTTCTCAGAAGATATGCACCATTGCAAGCTGTAGGCGGCTGCTGTTGGGGCCGGACCCTCCCTCCACTGGCTTCAGGGTGATTATTATTATTTTCTGTTATTGCTGCTGATCTCAGACCAGATCAGAAATTAGAACGTCCAAACAGCTGATTGTGACGTCACAAAGGGGCCCGCCCGCAGAGGGCGTATCCCGACGGACAAGCAGCCAATGGGAGGCAGAGCTGGGTTGAGGCGGGGCTTCAAGGATGCACCTCTCCGAGGGGGTGAGGGAGGAGCCGGAGTTGCTCCACGTGAGAGCCGGGACCCGTGTGGAGTTCGGGGTGCGGCCGTGGGGGGGCTTCCGATTGCTGGCGGCAGCGTGGCAATAGGCAGGGTCCGGACCGGGGGTGCGGAACTGAGCACGCGCCTCCTCCCCACTCTGTCTCGGGGGAGAGCAGCATCAGCAGCATCCCCCACCCCAAATGCCAGGTCTTCAGTGGGCTTCCCAGGACTCGGCTCCTTCGCCCCCTTGCAGGTAGGATAGAGGGCAGCCCAGCCACCGCCTTCTGTGCATCCCACCCACACTGGAGTCCCTTCTTCTCTGTCTGACCTGGGGCACGCTGCGTGGCCTCTGCTCTGGGCCTCTGCTGTCCCATTTCAGCCCAGTAGCCAAATGCAGGGTTTGGGCAGTACCTTATTGTAGTGCCCATACAGAGAGAGAGAGAGAGAGTATGTGTGTGTGCTGAATTTAGAAGCAACTGCCTCCTGCCATCTTGTGACTGTTGAGCAGTTTGAAATATGAGCAATTATCCCCCCTCCCCCCAGTCCCAAGCTAGGTGACAGTGAAACCGCTTTTATTGAATTTCAGTTGCTTTTTCATGGAAACTTTGCACTAGTTTTGTTATGGAGCATAATTAGCTAGGGAGGCACATATGTCTCTATTAGTGCCTGTTATAGCCATATGCCTTGCTGCTAATACCACGTCTTCCTTCCCCCCACAACTGAGACACAAGATATATTTGTCTTGTACTCTCAGAACATGCTTAATTAACAAATTCTTACATATTCACTCATGCAAATTAATTTGGAAATGTTGGACAATTATAGACTTTAACTGATTATAAACCAGTTGTTTTCTTCATTCCCCTTTTGTTTTTGTTTTGGTTTATGCTTTTCATTGTTTAATTTCCATGCTAGCTATCACTACCTATAGGGATAGCTGTCCTGCAGGGTTCTATGACACAGTACCAAGGCTACTAGAGACACTGGCAGTAACAAAAAAACATGCATAGGTTGACCCAACAAAGGTATTTGACACTAACCTTATATATTAAAGAATGTTAGGCATATAAGCAAGTTCATGACAGATTGATATCAAGAATATTTCATCACCATGAGTTGGCTCCTGTACCAACGTCAGTGTGCAGTGACTCTGGTGACATGAGGACTGCCAAGGCTAAGTGTAACCTAAAGAAGCAGCCGCAGACAGAGGTGCCAACTAGACATACACCTCTACCCCGCTATAACGCGGTCACGGGGAGCCAAAAATCCCTACCACGTTATAGCTGAAACCCCATTATATCGGGGTAGGGGCGGCAGGGCGCCGATGGTGATTTAAAGGGCCCGGGGCTCCCCACAGCAGCTGGAGCCCCGGGCCCTTTAAATCACTGGCAAGCCCCGCTGACGCAGCCCCGGGGTAGGGGCGGCAGGGCTCCAGCAGTGATTTAAAGAGCCCTGGGCTCCCCGCAGCAGCTGGAGCCCCGGGCCCTTTAAATTGCCGGCGAGCCCCACTGCCGCAGCCCCGGGGTAGCAGTGGCAGGGCTCCAGCGGGATTTAAAGGGCCTGGGGCTCCCCGCAGCAGCGGGAGCCCTGAACCCTTTAAAGCACTGCCAGAGCCCCACTGCTACCGCACTATACACAAACCCATGTTATATCAGGTCGCATTATAGCAGGGTAGAGGTATACTTCAGAAGAAGTCACTCGTATAGTCTTTGTCAGTTCTGCAGTTCTTTGGGTATTACACTGGCCAGCAAATTGTTTCAAGGACTTTGTGACCAATTTCAGAGTTGACACTGTACACGAGTTAGTAGATGTTGCATATCTTGTCTTTGACAGGTACAAAGACTTCCGCACAAAGGGTGTCACAAAATCTAGCAGAGCTACAGAAGCAAGCAGAGTGAATGAGTTGAGTGCAAAATACACAGTTCCCTCCACAGAAAGTTGTCCTGACAGTTACTGAAAATAAGAAACTGTTGATTGACACTTTGGTACAGAACTTGTTCAAGACAAGAAGTTGCAGCAATGACCCACTAAACCACAAGCTAGTCATCACCGGCAGAGACAACACCCCAGCTGAAATAAACCGGGGAGATGTGTTGATCAACAGAGAAGATATGGCCATCTTGCATGAGGAAGCTGACAACATCCTTGTACAACAAATGGTAGGAATGTTGGTATTATCAGATGACACTGACATATATCTTACTCTTGCATCATTACCTTGAACTGGGCCTAACATCTTTATTGATGATAGAACCCCTAGTCCAAGAGCGAGCAGCAATAGACATCCCATGCTGCTGCAGGGCAACACCAGAATGCTGTACCAGGACTGCACACTTGGGCTATGATACAGTAGCTACCAACCTATGTTGGCCTCAGCAAAGGCACTGTGTTGCAGATTGAATGAACTGGATACTCCCTCTCTCTGCTGACATCAGTGCAGCAGTGCCTGACGCCATTGAACAGGCAACTGAATTCGTGCATGCATGCTAAAGACAGTTAAATTGTACCACCATGTCAGAAGCAAGGCAGAAATCATGGGTAGCAAAATTCAGCAAGCCTACCTTGTCAACACCAGAGTGTAGCTCCTTACCACCAACTGAAGCATTTCTAGAAAATGAGCAGATCTTCAGGCCTGAGTGTGGAAAAGTGCTTTGGATCCAGATGCCCCACCACCTGACCCATTGCAGTGCGGATGGGTACGCAATGTCTCTTTCCAAAAACTGTACCAGATAATGTCCCGGTTGTTCCTCTAGAAATTTCAAAATGAAGCAAGTGCTCTTTTGTGAGTGATGCACCTTCTAGATGTGGATCCATGTTTACCAAACTGCCATGTACCATATGCTGGGCATGGGAGAGAGGCATGGTGTGTTGCAATGAGCTGACAAAATCAGCTTTAGCATTGGCAGATGAAAATAGTGGTGACAAGTACTCATCCATATTACTTATATCAGGACACTCAACTGTAGTTTGCATGAGAGAGAACACTAGTAATCATGTACTGCATTTTGGAATCATTCTATTTGGTTACAATTCATTGTTGTTGCTGTTGTTGAATATATACATTTATCATTTGAATATGTTTCACCTTAAAAAGAGTGGTCAGTGTATCAAATGAAAATTGAGGCCTGTGCTGTACTCCCAACCTCCCTGTTTTATATCCCTGTTATTCAGATATGTATTGCTATTGATACTGAACATGTTAAATACCCACATTTCATGTATTGGAACTCTTCTGCCTGATTTTTGTATGCCCCAAATCATGCAAACTCTTACTCATTATGAGGGATGGCGTGGGAAGGGTTCAATATGTCAAAATGCTCAAGATTGATAGTGTCATCAGGTGGACTCTTAAAAGTATGGCTTTGAGATACAGAACCCACACCAAAGACTCCCCGCCCTTGTGTGGACCTCAAAGCAAGGTTGCCCAGAGTGGCTGCTAGGCCATCTGTAAAGTGGGTATTATGATACTTGCCGTGATTCTAAATTCACTAGTGTTTGTGAAGTGCTTTGCCGTTGTGCCAGGGGAGGTGCTTTAGGTAGGCTCTTTTCCTCCCTCCTGTGTTTGTACAGTATACAGGGTCCTGGTCCATGACTGGGGCTCCTACGTGCTAAGCTGATGGTCAAATATTATGATTTAAGGGAGTCAAATGAGAGGGTCTGTGATCCACAGCCAGATTTCTTCTTGTCTCTTAGCAGCAAGACTGGAGAGGCAGACAACTCACTGTCTCACCCCCCTATGCACTGTCCATTAGTGGGACTGGAGGAAAATATGTGAGCTTTTGGAAGCCTAGAATAGTCTCCTTGCTTGGGAGCTGTGGAAATCCTAAGGCAAACCATAGTAGACAGGGAGCAGGCAGCCTAAATCTGTCAATAAACTTGATCACTTGTGCTCTAATCAGCCACTGTTTAACACAAGAGTAAGGGGAAGAGAAGCAAGTGGTGGGGGTGAGTGGGGAAAGATGACCACATGGGTTGGGAAATGATGGTCGAGGAGAGAGAGAAACTGCTGAGGAGTTAAACCCTGTCCTGCTGCCCTCCGTTCTGTGTCCATGACAGGCAGGGAATGCAGCTATCAGAGGAAACCAGCTGGGCATATCGGGGAGGGTGGGAATTATAAGGGAGACTTAGATGCCATAATGCCTAAGCCCTGACCTTAAAGGGGTTTAGGCACCTAACTCCCTTTGGGCTGGGCCTTAGGTGCCAGACAGACAGGGCAAAGGGAGGCAGCTATCTCTAGTGTGCACTGAGCTGGGGTGAGAATGACTCTGTAGCCCTGGGGTTAGAGCTCTCATCCTGCACGTGGGAGACCCAGCACTTTCCTTGCTCCAATGAATATTTAGTTATTTATACACTGTGGAACAGCTTCAACAGAGCACTATACCTCAGAATCCCCCATAGCCCGTGGTCACAGAGATAGCAGACACACATTCAAATCCCTTATCCACCTCAGGCAGAGCAGGGATTTGAACCTGGGTTTCCCATGTCCTATATGAGTGCTCGAACCGCTGGGCTAAAGGTCATTAGGGATGTGCTTCTTCCTCTTCCATGGGTGTCTCTGGTGTGGGTTTAGCTGTGCTCAGTGTGTGCCTCTGGATCAGGCCCTGAGCTCAAGACAAGCAGGGAAACACCTGGTTTGTGGATCCCTCCGGGGCTTAACCATGAGTTAGGTGCCGAGCTGCTTCGCGATGTCAGGACTTAAGAGGTTGTGCATGTGACCAGCTGCCAAATTTAGTAGCCTTGAGGACTTCATCAATGGAAATGTAGGTGCCGGCAGCGTTCTGCAGCATCTGAGCAAGGGTATTATGAACACCACTGGTGCCTAGACGTTGGACTTTGGGGCCTAAGTCTCCCCTGTGACTCTCGCCTGAAGTGCCCAGAGGGATAATAGGAGTCCCAGCTTGCATGGCCAGAAGCCAAAGAAAGTGATGTGGGTGAGGGGCGGTGTGGACCACACGGCACAAAAACATGAGGCTTCTTGGGGCGAAACCGCCTCCAGACTCATGGTGGACAATTCACTTCCCTGCTCTGCTTTGGTTTCCCCGGGATTAAGATGGGGATAACGATACTGCACCTTTCTGTAAGATCTGCCTTAGTCAAATACAATTTATTGGGCTCAATACAGGGGTAAGTGGTGAGATTCTCTGGTCTGCGCTATACAGGAGGTCAGACTAGACAAGCTAATGGGAAGAGTTTTTAGAGCTTCAGAGGGAACGTGCAAAGTGCTCTCATGAACCCCACGCTCGGCCCCCACAACTGCAGCCTGGGCCACTCGTCCTGGCTTTGGTGCCCCAAGCCCAGTAACAAGAAGAACTTGGCATGTTTGTTGGCCCCAGATTCTGATTTGCCCAGAGCACTGTCTGACCAAAGGCTGAACCTATATGTTATTTCACCTGATCCTGAACACTTCCCGTGCTGGAGGATGGAAGGAAGCAATTTATCAGTACAGAGATGGAACGTCTATAAAAACAACCCTCTTAGCAAAGCCATTTAAATGGCTGAGTCAAATATGGTAGCATTAGGGCTAATTGGGCATCTCTTCTTTTGCAAGTCAGCATTCCCACTTGAATGGGAGACAAGGCCAAATTAACCCTAATTGAATCTTGTTTAACTTACTGCAACAATTTAAATAATACTTTGGACGCCTGCCACCTTTTAACTGAAGGCTCTTGAAGCGGTGTAAAAACACCAATTAAGCATTGCAGCAACCACATGGGATAGCTATTATCCCTATTTTACTGCAAGGTAAACTGAGGCACAGAAAGCTAATGTCAAAATGTTCTAAAGTCCAAGTGTCGCTCCTTTTGGGTGCCCCACTTGCGGTGCTTAGGGCATGATGATCTGGTGACTAATTGGAACTGTAGGTGTCCAGCAGCACTGAAAATTGTTCCTGGGGTGTCTGCAGTGGAGCCCCCAAATGAAGGTAGTTAAAGTAGCTTGCCCAGGATTACACAGTTTGACAGTGGCTGAGTAGGAATTAGAACCTAGAAGTCCTGCACCCCACTCTCCACCTAACACTAAGTCTCATGGCAGACTTTTTTGATTAAGCCAGTGGTCCCCAAACTTTTTTGCTTGCACACCACCTCTTACCTGGTCTGCACCCCATCCCACCCCCGGGAGACGCAGTGGGGAATTGGGAGAGGGGCTGAGCATGGGGCCATGGATGGGCGCCGCAGCTGCGTGCGGGGCCCACGGTCAGGAGTGGGGCTTGGGCTGGGCGCCAGGATGGGGGTTGGGACTATGGCCGCAGCTGGGCGCCAGGGGCTCGGTGGTGCTCCCTCCCCACCCACACATGGGGGCTGGCCTGGACCCTGCCACACACACCCCCAAACATTCCTCCACACCCCCTAGGGGTACATGCCCCACAGTTTGAGAACCACTGGATTAGGCTGTTTTGATGAGTCCCCTGGCTTTATTGCACTAAAATATTCACTTCCGTTTTTATTAATAAAGTCAAATGATGAGAATCTGAATTCATTTTGCTTTTAGAAGAGTGGTAAAAACTAGACTATAGGCATATTGGTGTGGGGGGGAGTGAATAGAAAATATAATATTAAAACTATAACCTTAATGAGATTTGAACTCCTCTCCTCAGCTGATGTAAATTGTTGTAGCTCCACTGACTTCAACTGAGCTATGAGGATTTACACAAACTGAGGATCTGGCTGTAATGTTTGTAAGAGGAGGCAGACCCTTCACCGGTTGACTACTAAGTCGTTTGTTATTCGCCATTGCAATTTATTACTCTAGGAATTTCCCTCTATTATCCCCTGAATGCAACAGAAACATATGGAGAGTTGGAATAAAAATCATGTAGAGGTGTAGGGTGTGTTACATTCAGACTGAAGCCCCTCTCCTGTAATCTGAGGGTACTGGGACTCTGTCTGCATGCAAGGGTTTATGCTGGTGGATCTGATTCTAGAATCAGGGCCAAAGAGGTTTTCTTAGTTCATCCTAAGGGCCTCCATGCAGGCTTCCTGCACAGACTACGCCGTACAACATTTTGCTTCTTAAAAGAGTTTTAAACAATATTTTCAGTGCAGAACATTTTGGATGACTTTGCTGTAAATGGGTCTCTGATCTGGGTGGCCTCTGGGGGCTGCTGCGATCCAAGTGTTTAATCGTAATAAAGCATGTTGCAATCTGCAAGGAAGAATTCATGTAGGATCTACTCTAGGGGCTGCAGAGTTCCAACAGAGACACTGATCCGGCAATGAAACAGACAGACCTCCGCACTTGCTCAGCGCCCCCACGGACTTTGTGGGCAAAAGGAGCTGGAGCTCATTGCAGGACTGGGCCAAAATGTGCTTCTCTGGTTTGTTTTAATAGTGACAGCCAAACAAACCGGAGGACGTCGCAGTCTCAACCCTCGAGGTTATTTTCCCTTTAATTAAGAAAAGAAAAAAGGCACAAGGAAGTTTGAGTAGTTTAGCCATACACTTATGTACGAATAGGGACCCTATGAACAATTGTTTGATTAGGTTTGCACTAAGCTCACAGAGAATAAGGTTTCAGGGCTTGGTACTGTCAGGTCAAATAAAATATTCCTTTTCCTGTCTAGTCGTGTAGAGATCATGTCACTAGTGGTTTCTCTGACTTCACCCAAGCCAGTACCATCATAGTCCCTACTGTAGGATTCTAACAGACACTGGCCGCAACATCATACTGTTCAGGGCTCCTCTAGCTGTGTGGGGCAGATTATAAACTCATCGTTCAGTCTGTTGAGCAGTGACTCACCCAAGTAATGCCACCGGAGTCAATGGGACTACTTGGGGTGAGTAACTCCTCGTTTTGAGAGGAAAGGGTTTACAATCTGGCCCGGAAACAGAGGCCCATAGATGGGTCTGAACCGAAACCTGGGATCTTAGCAGCTCTGAACTTTGGGCTGTTCAAACTCTGGATCTGGTGTTTGTGTCTGGAGTCTGCTCTATTAATTGTGTAGTCCATATTGCTGTTCCTCACAATTAGAAGTGGTCCGCGATTTTAGTTAGTTCATATTTATAATTCACACACACAACATACTTAGACAGTGTTGAAATATACACACTCCATGCAATACCGGAGTAATAAATAAGGAAAATGAAATGAACAACCTTCCGCCCCTTGCTCCCCAAAGCGTGTCCATTTATTGCGTGTCCACGGTTCTGTCTTCTGAACTATTCTTTGTAATGGGGTCTTGAGTCACCCTTTATGAGAGTGTCTGAAAAGCCTGTGATTGTTCCATCATCCGTGCCATTTGGGGGACTGTTAAAAGAAAACTAGTTCCATTATTTCATTTCCCTGCAAGTACCTCTTTTCAAATGTGTAACTATTCAGTAGAGCAGAGATCCCTTGGTTTAAGGAGCGTTTGGACCTATTTTCCAAATGATTCTTCATTGTTGGTATTATGGTAGCACCTAAGAATCCTAGTCAAGGGTCAGGATGCCAGTGTGTTAGGTGCTCTACGCAGAGAGACTACAATCTACTTGACAGGCAGGCTGCATTAGGTGAATGAAACAAACAGGCTGGGTGTGGGTCAGGAGGATGAGAGCTTACACCTTCTCCTGTTAAGGTGGATCCATGACTTAGGAAAGGGGTGTTGTCCTTCTTTTTAAAGATGAAGGAAACTGACTTGCTTCATTTCACACGGGAACTTGGAGCAGAACCAGGAACTTCTGACTCACAGTCCTGTGTTCTAACCACAAATTCATCCTTCTGCCCTTTTGAGAACACCATGTAAATCTGGAGTGATCGTTGAATAATGTTGCAAGTAAAATAACAGATAAATGCTCAGCAGAGGGAGTAGTTGATTTATCCTTAGCAAATCAAACATTTTTTTAATGAAACAAAAGACACCCTTTATGCAGAGTCTGGCTTTGGTTCCCTTAGATGTATCATGGTCATTTAGTTCAACGGCCAAACTGAAAAATCCAGGGGGCACAAAGGTTTCCTTTTGAACAGAAACTGAGTTTTTTTCCCCATTTTTCTCACTGAAATAAAAAAACGAAAACGAGTTCATTGAGGTTGAACAAAATAACCATTTCATTTTGAAAATGTTCGTTTCAAAACAAAGTGTTGAAACAGTTTGTTTAAAAATGGTTCATTAAAAAAATGTGTCCCCTTTTTAAAAATATTCAGCCGTAACTCTGCCAAATTCGACCTGAATTTATGAATAGTTTTGGCTGCCCGAAATTGCATTTTTCAGCAAATTTACTGTTCACCAAAACAATTACAACCAGCTCTAATGTAGACATGTATTAAGTACAAAGAATTAGATATAGAGGCTTTTCAAAGGGGTTTAAGTGAGCTAGACTGCTTTGAAAAGTTCCAGCCAAAATAAATAAGGTATTTTTCAGTGAGAGATTGTAAGCTTTGGGGGCAGGGACCATGTCTGTCAATTGTACAGAGTGAGGTCCTTGTTCCTGATTGGCAACCCTAGGTGCTTATTAAATAAAAATACTAATAAAAAAATACCATCAACTCCATCAGGGAAGCTAATTGCCTATTATTCCTATCTCTCAGCTGTTTCTCTTCCTCCGGCCTCCTTGCTATATGACCAAATTCCTTAGCCAAGAAGGTAAAGCCCTTACTCTCCTGTTCCACTTCTTCCAGGGCTGATATCGTCTTCTCAGTTCTCCCCATGTGTGTGTCCAGGTCATCCATCCTCTGGTCCAGGCCATTGTGTTCAACAGAGACAGTTTGGAAACTTGTCCTCAGACTCTGTTAGGCCTGGGGTTTATCCCATATCGTAGCTGGGAAATCAGCGAGTATTTCAAAGATGGCTCATGTAATGGACTCCTCCCTGGTCCTGACCTTGTGACACCTTGCATGTTTGTAGAAGGGAATTAGATGTCAAAACCTTAAAGGTGTTTCAGCCGATAATTACTCTGCTCGCCTGGATGGAAATCTTGTTCTGCTGGTTTCTGCTCTCGAGACTGGGATGTCCAAATAGAAGTTCCTCAGTGACAAATGGATTCCACCTCTAGGACACGTCTTGGCTATTTTGCAACTTCAGTCATTTGGCCTCAAGAAACCTCCATTTGGCTCTTACTGTGGGAAGAGGCCAGACTCAGTCACACTGGGATCCACTTGGAAACCTAAGAGATGGGCCTAAGTCATGGAGTTCTGATCTTCCCAGAGGACAGTGACTCAAGGTGTAATGTTCGAGTTGGGCCCATAAGAGAGAGATGACAGCAGCTTTCTGCCAGCCATCTTTGAAATGCCTGTAGAAATAAGGATTGTAAAACACGTTTCAGTCATGGACACAAGGCTCCCTTTGTGAAGTCTGCACAGTCAGATGCAGCTATGTCTGGGGATTTGTTATGGAAAAGTTGGTGGGGGGGAGTCACACAACTGTATGCTCTCCTTCTAGTTAGATTCTCTCCATGTTACGGCCTCTGCAAAAGGTCCTTTCACAGACCCTGTGCTGGAGCCACATGATGGGCAGAGGCGAGCACAAGATTGGTTGACTCTGTAGACAAGCATTCTAAGCAGCTGGGTTGGCAATGTCCTCTTGTTCTGTACAAGCCTCTTTTGGGTGCCTGGATAAAAGGAAACATGAGCCAGGGAGATGATTGCACTAATTATACCTGGCAATTTGGAGGCATGCATCTTGATGCTGCATAACCTTATATCCGCTGCATAATATGTTTTGATGCATTTTCCACCCAATGTTGGAAGCTATAGGGTAGAGAAGGAGGACAGGTGTTTTTCCTTTCATATAATCTCTCTGGCTCTGATCTTTTCATTGCTTTGTGTGAAATAATTTAATGGTCTTTCATTTGTGTGTGACAACAGCCCACCTCCTAGCTGGCATTAATCAGCACTCTTATTGGCAGCCTCACCAGAGAGGACGATGGCTGCACG
Organism: Mauremys reevesii; assembly: GCF_016161935.1. Lineage (NCBI taxonomy): Eukaryota > Metazoa > Chordata > Testudines > Geoemydidae > Mauremys > Mauremys reevesii. Next base: position 24,418,681 of record NC_052635.1, on the reverse strand, counting down.
GGTCACAGAGACTGAACACCTCGATTGGTTTGGTCCAGCCAGGCTCCAGCAGAGACATATTGGCACAGCTGGGGGATATTTCCTTTGCTGCTGCTCATGCTGCTCCTGTTCTGTGGAGACACACAAGCAGGGCGGCTAAAAAAAAAAACTTAAAAAACCCCACTTTTCATTTCTTACATGTATTATTTACTTTCCATGACTAGATACATAATAACAAAATTATATATTACTACATAATATTGTATATGGCTCTTTTCTTATTCCCACTTGGGTACTTTCTACCAATATCTCTTGATCTCTTGCCCATATTGATAGAAGTCACCACATTCTAAAAGAATATTAATTATAGATTTTCACTTTCATATTAGGAAAATAATTTGTTTTGATAGTTGTACAACTGATTTTCTTCAATAATGTTTATTTTATGCCAGCACTGCCCAGCCCCGTGGAAACACTGCCCCCACCAGCGCTGGAAACAAACCCTCCTTCCTCAGCGCCACCCCATCAAAACAGCTGTGGGCCAAAGAGGAAGGTTTGAGGACACATAGGCAAAAAGAAGTGTTCCATTCTATGCATCTGAAGAAAGCTCATGCTGAAATAAATTTGTTAGTCTCTGTTCTTTTGTAGATACAGACTTGACCAGATCACAGCAGTAAAACCATCACACTCCTCTTCACCCCTAGTCCCCACTGACTTGCTAGTCAGTCCCCCACCCACCACTCGCCTCCTTTCACTTTCTCCCTCCCCTGCCAGAAACCCCCATGCCAGCCCCGAAACCCCCAGCGGGCGCACGGCTCACCACAGTGCCCACCAGCCACATGCCCACCACCCACAGTATATAGCCTTATTCAAAGACCCAGGGGTCACTATATTACTGCACACAGCAGTCAATCAATGGAATTGTAGATAAATCTCTGCATTATGCATTTTTGTATAACTTTTACATGACTTTGTATTGAACCTTAGTAATATGTTATAGCAGGCCCCTAAGGTAGTGTAATTAAGGTAAAAGAAAAATGTCTTTTTGCTAGAAGTAGAATAAGATCTTCTCTCCACTTTGTAATCAATTGCCCTATTGAATGAATGAATGAGGTGTGAATGAGGAAGGTGTGGAAGGCAGGCACCTCCAGACAGCTGCAACCCTTGGAGAGGGACTGGGAGCCAGACCAAGGAGCTTTGCCCAGGGCTGAGTGGGATGGAGTTTGGGTGCTGGGTGCAGGTGCAGGCTCTGGGAGTGCAGGCTTTGGGACAGAGTTTGGGGATGGAGGGGGTGCTGGGGGGAAGGGACTGCCATGTGGCTTCCTTCCTCCCCTGTTGGCCCTCACCATAGCCTCAGTGGGGGATGGAGCTGCTTGCCCAGTGTTTGCAGGAGCGGTGGCTGGGGAAATCCAGTCAAACTCTGTTTTACTCTTTCGCTGATGGGTCACTACTGGCTTGTTTGATCTTTTGGTGGAGCCAGATGAAAACCACAAACCCCAATGAGAGCAACAGGCTGGAAGACTAGACTGAACCCACCACCCAGCCTAGTCCATCCCAGAGCCCAGGACTGAGGGCAAATGTCCCCAGGCAATGATTCTGTGTGGCTGCATCGGGTGGGATTTCAAGCAGATCTGCCCTAAAGCTGCTGGATGGCTAGAAAGCTGAGCTGGGCATTTGATTGATCTAGAATATTATCACCCCCAAAAACCTTAATATCCACAAAGCTTGGTCTATTTCATTGTTGCAGGGGAGCCATAGTTTAATGGAAATATTCATCCCCTACAGCGGTCTTGCAGCAGGAAAGCAGAGTTGATGGGAAGAATCTGATCACTCAGTGCCTCAGTTTCAGATAAAAGTCTCAGCCTGCCATGTTGCAGACCTTTCATCCCCTCTTGATGTATTTGATTTCAGGCTTTTTCCTGGGTTACATGATCCCAACTTTAGTTTTGAAACAGACACAGGCAGGCACAGACTCACCCTCAAACAGCAACACTCAGACACTCACCGCTGGAAGGGTGCACTGCAGAGATTCCTGTCTGCCACAGACCACCTCCAGGTGAGTGCTGGGGAAGGAAGGCTGCAATGCACATGTGCCTCCTGACCTGTGCACACAAGACTTTGCTTCCTGGTGCTGCTAATGAAGTAGCTTTCCTGAGCAATGAAAACACTTTGCTTTATGTCCTCTCTGAGCCCACAGGGCAGAATAAAGGAGAGAGTGTCTCCCAGTAGCCTTTAGAAACTTTAGAAACGTCCAACTCTGGGCCTATTGTAGCTCTGTTGCTTTCAAGAGGATTTGTCAGACACGTACAAGCTCCAGAAGTCCCATTGTCGGCAGTGCAGCACCTCGAACAAGGCCCAGGGTTGGCCAACAAGGCTTGGAGTGGGAACAGAATAGTAGCAGGTGAAAAGTCGTCTGTTATATTGGTCTCATCCCTTAACTGTCTGCTCGCCGTCCCTCTGTTGAAAGGTGCCCACCTTGTCCTCCGCTTTGTTTTTCATTCCAGACATCCTTGTCCTGGGCTCTCATCACTCCCTCTCTTATGAAGGGTGTCTTTTATTCTGCACCAGTTTTTATCTTACAGATTCCCCCACCCTTTCTGCCTGTGCTCAGTTCTTCTATGGTTAGTGGCAGCCCAAGTACCATTAAGCCTCTAACAGGTGCTTGGCTCCCCATGGTAACACAGGTGTTTTTTATTTGTTGCACTAAAACTTGTTTGAGGACGGGAAGGTAAATATACAATAACTTCTGTGTAAACAATGGCAGTACAGTATAAGGAAGGGTTATGAACTCATAGGTCTAGATAAAACCTGTCTGAGCAGAAAGTAGCTGACTGAATAGTCCTTTGTAATCTTTTCCTTACTCAGACATCGTTCTTTCAATCTCCTGTGATTTGATAGGCGGGGAAAGGAGGGAAAGGTAAGGGCTAGAAACAGACCCTTTGGCCCCTAAGCTCTTCTGTCTTATATTTACATAGCACCTTCTTGCATCCCAAAGCGCTTGATGATCCATACATAATCACTTTCCCCCTAAAATGCAGCTAGCTCTGGTGTGGAACACAGCTATCAGCTATACAATTATCAAGAGCATTGCAAGGGGAATTTTTGCACAGGGACATGGGTAAATTTTGCCCTTATGAAAAGTGCCATGGGATCTTCTCTGACCTTGCATTTTAAGGTCTCATGCCAAAGTCTCCCGGCCATGTTAAATTGTGTGCAATTCAACTTAACTACATAGGAAGGATGAAGCACTGAGTTGCTGTTAGTGGGACTGAAGCCATGGGATCCAGGAATCTAGTTACTTGGAACCTGATACTTAGACCATGAGTTATTCCCTCCAGAAGAAGTCCTGGAAATCCAAATCTCTATACTTCATCCTCTTAACCTTCTAGTTACACCTAGCACCTAAATCCCTTTTCTCTATGCGTATAATGATAACCAGTTGGGGTGTAGTTGGGAATGTGGCCAAAAGCTGCTATAAAAATATCAGTGGCTTTTGTATCCTCCTTTTCCTAAAAGGCCTGCATCGTCCTCAGTCTGATCTCCAGGGGTCCCTCCTTGTGCTCCCTTGGCAATTTGTCCTAAATTCCAGCAGGCCCTTCAGCCAAATTCTGCACAGGCGCAGACCCCATAGGTCAGCAGTTCTCAACCAAGGGTCCGAGGCCCCCTGAGGGGCCGCGAGCAGGTTTCAGGTGGTCTGTCAAAATAAACCAGAGAGCAGGGCCGGCATTAGACTCACTGGGGCACAGGGCAAAAGGCAGAAACCCAAGTCCCAGCACCCAGGGCTGAACGCCAAAGCTGGAGCAACTTAGCTTCGTGGGGCCCCCTGTGGTGTGGGGTCCTGGGGAATTGCCCTGCTTGCTACCCCCTAATGCCGACCTTGGCTTTTAATCTACTGGATATGCAGAAAAACAGTTGCTGTGGCACAGGTGGGCTGTGGAATTTTTATAGCATGGGGGAGCTGAGAAAGAAAAAGGTTGAGATCCCTTGCCATAGACTTTAGTGAGAGATCATAGAATCTCAGGGTTGGAAGGGACCTCAGGAGGTCATCTAGTTCAACCCCCTGATCAAAGCAGGGCCAATTCCCAACTAAATCACCCCAGCCAGGGCTTCATCAAGCCTGTCCTTAAAAACCTCTAAGGAAGGAGATTCCACCACCTCCCTAGGTAACCCATTCCAGTGCTTCACCACCCTCCTAGTGAAAAAGTTTTTCCTAATATCCAACCTAAACCTCCCCCACTGCAACTTGAGACCATTACTCCTTGTTCTGTCATTGGGTACCACTGAGAACAGTCTAGATCCATCCTCTTTGGAACCCCCTTTCAGGTAGTTGAAAGCAGCTATCAAATCCCCCCTCATTCTTCTCTTCTGCAGACTAAACAATCCCAGTTCCCTCAGCCTCTCCTCACAAGATATCTGCTAGCAGCCAAGGCTGGAATTTGGTCCTTGGTGTACCTCTAACTCTATTTGGCTTCTCTGTTGTTCTAACACTCAGCTTCAATCTTTGCCCTCCATTTCCCTCTCTCCTGCTCCTGGATATAGGTAGCGGAACATGTTTAACGCTGGGGCGGGACGGGGAAGGACATGCTCCAGAGTTGCATTCACTTCGACAGCACCTTTCCTCCAACATTCTCAACTCACTTGATAAACTTTGTGGGATTGACAAATATCTTCCCCATTTTACACATCGGGAAACTGAGGCACGGAATGGTGCAGTGACTTGCTTCCGCTTGCATTGCAAGTGAGTGGCAGCGTGGAATAGGAAACACCCCCACACCCATATGCTTCCTGATGCCAAGTCCTCTGCTCTAACTGTTAAACCACACTGCCTTTTTTAGATTAGACTGGAGACAGGAAAAAGATGGTGTTATCTCTTCTTGCTGCGCTTCTTATGACAAATAGCTGTAATGATCATTATCTGAATATCTGGCTAGCCGGTCTGGAGGCTTGAAGCACAGGTTGGTTGGACTCCATGGCAAATGGAGGTTCTGAGCCCAGCGGAAACAGATAGGAGAAAATTCAATAATAGTAAAGCGAACTGTTCTGCATTCAGCCTTGCTTAGAGTTGGAACCATCCCCAGGCAGAAAGTTGAATAATTAAGTGACAGCTGCATGTGCATTTGTTTCTCATAAGAGGCACAAAAAACCACTTCCAGGATAATGGCGGCATAAACGAGTATGGGAAAATTACCTGCAATGGAAAAATCCTTAAACAGCTGCTTGCCTGTTGTCAGTTATTCTGAAAACGAGAGTAACTTATCAGCAAAGTTTATGGCTTGTGCCTTCTGTAGTTTATAATGTACTGAAGAGCACGAAGGAAACCGATAACTTCATAATACAACTTCCTTTGGTCTTGTCGTCAAATGTGGGATTTGTTTACGGGAGGCTGGTTGGTTTAGACACCAGGGTTGAATCATTGGTACCTAATCCCTACCCTGTCTGAGGAAAAATCAGCTTGGAGGATTGCTGCTGGAGAGTTTGAATCTCTCTGGCTGACATATCTGGTTCCAGAGCCAGACCTGCCCAAGGCTTCCTGCACGATTCTCCTGTCCTAGGGGGATCTGCCTGGCTGTGTCTCAGGGCAGAAATTGGTGTACAGTTATCCAAGAACAATACCGAGACACTGCAGAACTAGGGCCTTGGACCATCTGTTAACTTTAGGACTTTTATTCTGAACTGACCTTTATACCCCAAAGGAAAGGGACCTCCATTTTAAGGGAAGCTCCTTTGTCACCAGTTTAAAATGAAAAGGCCCAACCTCAGGCCAGGTTCATCCATATTTACAAACTTCACAGCAAAGCTGTGTTGAGTTTAGAGTGACCGTGGGCTGGTGCAGGGTTTCTCCTTGAAATGTCTGTAGCAGAGGCTTAATTTAAGCTACAATTTTGCAGATGAAATTTTGCAGTTTCAGATGAGTTTTGGTTTGGGTTTTGGGTGTGAGCCCAACACTGAAAGCAAAATGCAGGGGGCGGGGGAGGTGAAGTAAAGTTGAAAAGTGGTACTTCATTTTGGATGAATTATGAGACTGTTAATAGCCACCGACACCTCCGTTTTAAGTTCCCCTTTTTAGCTTATGTACAGGGATGGAGCCTGGCTCAGTGGATAGGTCAAAGGTAGCGTGGCTGAGCAGTCAGAACCCCACCCTGTGTGCTATCTGCAGCTTTGCCACTGACACTTCCCCTTCCGGTGCCTCAATTTCCATAGCAGGAAAAAAGCTGGAGAATGATACTTCCCCACCTCTGGGAAGTGCAAGGAGATCTATGGAAGAAAAGTGCTGGTGTTATAATGACTATTTTACTTTGAAACTGAAAACCAAATTGTTCGAACTGGTGATCGTAGCAAGGATGGGTCATGTGCATTGTTCTGAAGACAAGAGTCTCTCCCTCCTTTGTGCCCAGCTCTGTCTGAATTGAGAAATAACACATGCCACCTGGGAACCCAGCAAAAATGAGATTTCCAGCATAGTGGAAACTGAGTGGAATGAAAAGTGGTAGAGAGTTCATGCCTGGCAATAAGCCGGCCCTATTTAGTATGTGTGGCGGTTGTTAGCAGGATAAAATCTGAACAAATAGAATTGCTGTGCCTTAGCCAGGGTGAAAGGCTTGGGGATGGATATATGCCGGTCTCCTATCGATTGAAGGGCTTTGTAGTGCTGCTGCACATTAACATGGGAGAAGCACGGATATCTTGGAGATTAGATTAGCATAGCAAGGTCCCTAGCGGACTCCATAGAGACATGTCCCTTTCTCCGTGTTATAGGAAGCTCTGCTTAGGTAGGGTTTCTATGTATTTTGGGTTTCTTTTTTACAGCAGGGGGAAGGCAGTGGCTGCTGTGAAAGTTGTGTTGTTTATGACGGAAAAGCTTTATGTGAGGGGAAAGTTCTGTCATGTTCCCGGAGGCTGATCAGGATCTCGATTCATTGATTCTGCTCTGGAAGTTTGGTCCATAGCCCAGATCTCATCGACAGAGAATACCTGACCTCCAGCTCTTGCTTGCTTCAGTCTGGGCTTTGTGACCTGCATTGTGCCAGAGGAGCCCAGCTGTTTCCCTGAGCCTGTGAGCGATAGCAGAGGGTTTGCTCTAGCGCTAATTAGAGGTCCCATCACTCCCATTATAAACCCCTCATTTTCAAGGGTTTATTAGCAGCCGCTGACAGTTGCTCTGGGCTGGAGAGTGGCACAAAAGGTGATTGAGGCTCCTAGTTCAAATGCTGACCCCAGACTCAACTCTCATTCTGCCCTTAGGATGGGCTTAACCCCGGCTCAAGGTGAGTCAGGGTCAATACAAGTTCAACGTCTCCCTTACCACATGGTCAGTATTTGCATTTCATTGGGGTAAGCTGGGTCATACTGGGAGCCGATCCTGATTGATTCCAGACCAGTGCATTTCTAGACCCGGGTGGAGGCCTTCCTTGAGCCACCAGATCTGGTCAGGGCTCTCATGAGAGGATCACTGGCACTTTTGGTGACTCCTGGGTCTTTTTTAGAGCAGGAGTTCAGTGCCAGCTCATTAGGCTTGAGGCAGGTCTCCGTCACACTGATGTCAGTCAGGAGCAACTCCACTGAAATCAATGCAATTCCACCAGGGGAAAACTAACCTAAGTGAGATCAGAACTGGGCCTGTGGTATTTCACTGTTCCCTGGGACATGGGGCAAAAATTAAACCAAACTGTAAGGAATGGAAGAATCTGCAGCTAAAAGGAGCAATTTCTTTTGGGGGGGGTCTGTCCAATTCTGCGTGCTCTCCCAAATGTTACCATACCGAGCGGCGAACCCCTGAGCGGCCTGCTCTGGCATGCTGTGACGGTAAATGAACCATGCCCCCTTTTTTCCATTTTGCTTTTTCAATTCTAGTGCCAGTTAGGCGCTGATGTAAAGAGAAACAGTAATAGCAGCTCTGCAAAGAACACAGCCAGAATGGCGACATGCTTGCTGGGGTGCAGTCAGTGTGAAAGATGCAAAGATCTAACGCGGTCAGTGCTAGCTAGTGTAGCAATAACATATTCCCGTCAATATAGTTAATTTTACTTTACATTGCTTGCAGTGCAGAGCAGGGAGGATGCCCCCGGACAATATTTAACTTAGAATAATTATGAACCAATAACATTGAGCTTATTTTTTCCATTTCACGGCTCTGTATTAAATGACCCTGTTCTCCCAGCAGGTGAGAAAATTGTTCAGCTCTTTTGCGTGACCTGCTCCTGGGTCGATTTCATCCAGACTCAGTGGTTTGCAGATTGCTTTGCTGCAGTCACAGGAATAACAATTGTCCCTTAACATTCTCTATAGCACCAGCCAGCCAGAAGGACCCAAAAGCATTTTACAAATGGATACATCGAGGGATTGCTTCATTTGCCACCGAAATACAGCTACCTCTCGGCTAAAAAACACATCAAGTACTCTACAGCACACAGAGACATTACACAACGGTCAGGAACTGGAAGTGGTGAAGTATACCATATCCAGGGGAATTTAAGGAGGCAGGGTTTAATTACCCAGATAAGAATATGATCAGGAGATGGGAACTAGCACCTCTTCTCTTTCCAAAGCAGTACATGATATTTAATTATATTGGTTTTGCATCTTATCTAAAGGCTGGTGGCTCCAAGGGCCCAGCGCTGCCTGCCGCCTTGCAAGGGATATCGGTTCAGTTTTGACTTGCATGAAAGAGCGCTACCTAACGAATAGCCAATGCTGCTTTTTGTAGCACCTGGCTTCTGCTTGGAGGTCTCCTATCTCAGTCATGACCTGGCCTAACCCAACTTGCTGATGGGATCCTAGTCCCAGAGCACTAACTAGAGCTGGGTGGAGAAAGATAATGGCGTTTCACAGAGAATTTAACTCTTCTGAAATTTAGTTTCATTCTGATTTGGACCCAACCCCCAAATTTCAAAATTCTCGGTGGAAAGGTAATGGAGCCCCAGCCCTGGGGGAGTCCCCCTGGTGGGCTGTCATAGAGGCATGGGTGCTGGGAGCCCTGGAATCGTGCACTTTGGAGTCCCTGGGTTCCCGCCTGGTTAATGAGGCAACTTCATCCCAATAGAACCATTTCACCAAACATTTAAATTTTGACAAATTGGCAAATTCTTACGCAAAATGTTTGTTCGAATTTTTCCGGCCAGCTGCAGCATTGACTTCTACCTGCAGAGACAAGAGTACAAATCCTCTCTCTGGTCACAGGCAACATGAGCTCGCTGCCCTCATCCTAGTTGTCAGTTGTTGACACCATAGTGGTTGCATGATTGGCCATCCCTGTTCAGGACACTCCCAGTACTGCATTAGCAGCCACTTAGGATTGAAGTGTGGAGGCCCAGGACTGGAATAGCAGGGGATGAAGCAGGTCAGGACTGAAGTATATTGACAGAAGTTTGTGGAGGGGCCCGAGTCGCCCAACAACTAGCATAGCAGAGAGGTGCTGCCATTCAGTGCTGAAGTATATTGGCAAAGCAGTAAAGGGGTCCAGAGCTGGAATAGCAGGGAGCTGTGGCCAGTCAAGACTGAGGTGCTTTGGCAGAGGGAAGATTGCATAGCATCTGCCCACGCTATGACTTGCCCCAGCCATTCATATTAGCCCCTTTCACCAGCATTAGGTTTGACCCATTTTCTAGGACTCCTTCTCTTTCACTCTTGAGAGTTCTGTCTTTATTTGCTCTTGGGTGTGTTGATGGTAGAGGAACGCACTGGCCCTACCTCTGTGCTCCTTCTGTAACACTGTTGATTTCTCGGTGCTGTTCATTTCCACTTGGCTGCTTGGTCATGGACTTCCAAACTGAGCTCGCTGCAGTGAACAAACGCTTGATACGTTGATCTCTAAAACAATTGCCTTTCTTGGGCTTGGGCTTTTATCTTCCTCTTTCTTCCCAAAGCCCTGGCACGTTCTCAAAGGACTCTTGCAGTTCTCCCTTGTGTCTGAAGCCTGCGGCTGTTGACTTTCAAAAAGAACAGTAAGGGTCCAAGGTTGCTCAGCAGCCCGGTAGCTCCTAGTTATTTTATCTCCTGCTGCCTCGTTTTAACAGCAACTTTTGGGAAAAGAGCAAGTAATGGGAGGAAACAGAAGTGGGGGAGTCCCCAGATCCTGGGCGTTCTGGAGAGCTTCTTGAATGAACGAGGCTTCTGTGTCCTACCCACCCTGCGTGCCTGCCTGCCTGCTGCTTCCATGCCTCGTTGCTCACACACCTCTTAGGAGGGATAGAAGGATTTCAGGAGGCTGACAGGCGGCTGACTAAGGAGATCACCAAATATTACTAAAGCTGCTTTCAGGGAGGTTCTTGTCACCTGGTGCAGACAGTTGTTTTTCTGATCAGGCTTGTTTGGTCCAATTGATTTTGTTGGCCTTCTGCTGTGAAGCCCACAAACCTTAACCACAGTCACTAAAAACTGTTGCCCTTAACCCATCTTAGAAAAACAAGAGCTCTGACTCAGGGTCTCCCAGAGTGTTCTGTGTTTGCCTGTTTATAGCATGAAATCCTGGCTCCGGTTGAAGTCAATGGCAAAACTCCCACTGAGTTTAACTGAGCCAGGATTTCACCCTTAGATCTTAGGTTCCTCAGGGCAGGGATGGGCTTTTCCAATGCAGAGGACAACATAGGACCTCAGCAAATAATACCAGGATAACTCTTCAGAGCAATATACAGGGGCCTTAGTAGCACTGCCAGGGAGCAGGTACTTGCACAGCTAAATTCTTGCAGAACATTTACCCCATTTCCTTTTCCACTGGCTGTAACCCGTGAGATGCTGTACATGAAAGCGCAGCAGGGTTCTGAGCACGCAGCTGTGCTTCAGAACATCTGCCCTTCTGGCCAACTGTTTCCCTGGCCCGTGGCCTGTGTGTGTGTGTTTTGAATAGTACCAAAGTGGAGAACTAATCTGCAGTTTCTGAGGCCATGTTACATACCAGACCGAGCAAGTCCTGGTTTGATTAACAGACTTGCATGTACGATTGCACAGAACACTGCAGCAAGCCATCGCCCTGTGGCTGGCTCTCACCGAAACCCAGCAGCCTCGTCCAGCTGCCTTCATGTAGCCCCCCGACAACCTCCTGGTGGTTAGTGGTGTGTCGGGTTGTTACAGAGAGATTGGGGAGGGAGTTGACAATAGCAAGCGATTTGTTTGTCCCAAAATATGGCCAGCTGCCTTTGTGACAATGTGTGTGAGCTTGTGTGACATGTTTCTTGTTGCAGAACTGCCTCTTCCCCTTGGCAATTCCCGAACATGGACCTGGGGCTGGCTAGCAATCCCCAGGTGTGGTCAGCCATTAGAAATCCTTAGGCCTGGTCTACACTAAGGGCGGGGGGGGGGGTGGGGTCGAACTAAGGTACGCAACTTCAGCTACGCAAATAGCGTAGCTGAAGTCGAAGTACCTTAGTTTGAGCTACTCACCCGTCCAGACGCCGCGGGATCGAAGTCCGCGGCTCCCCCGTCGACTCCGCCACCGCCGTTCGCGGTGGTGGAGTTCCGGAGTCGACGGGAGCGCGTTCGGAGTTCGAACTATCGCGTCTAGATTAGACGCGATAGTTCGAACTCCGAGAAGTCGAACTCTATGCGTCGACCCGGCGGGTAAGTATAGACCTACCCCTAGTCTCAGCAGAGAAGTCAAGGGGGGAATGGACTTGGCGAGTGACCTGGCTCTGACCCCTGGCGGTGGGTCCACCCAGCACACTGTCAGGGGAGTGGGGGGCAGCTTGCACTGTGTTCCTTGTGCTGAATCTGTCCTGAGCGCAACTAGGGGGCATCAGTCTGCAGGGCTGCCAAGCTGGCACCTTTCAGAGGCACCACGTTTCCTAAGGGAACCTCTGTCCACACTGGAGCTAGGCAGCTGCACAGACAGTGAGATAGGCTCGCCGCCACCAGACGACCCTGCCTGACACCCTAGGTACATACTCAGGGCTCCTAACCCAGCCTGTCACCCGAGTATCTGCAGCTACGCGGCTAGTTTTAGCCCGCTAGCAAGATGAGAGCTAGTGCCGGTATGTCTGCCCGAGCTGGAATCCCATGTAGACGTACCCTCTGAGCAGCACTGGGAACAGGTGCACTTTGTTCCCCTCTTCAGGTGAATGCAGATGGGCTCCTTAAAGGAAGTGCATTGGACGGGGAGAGGCACAACACAATGGGAATTACATCTGGTAAAAAATCCCTTTTCTGGGGTGATCCCCATGGCATGTGTGAAACTCGGGTTCAAATTCTTAGTCTGCCTCTTGATTTTTCAGCAGGGGTTAAAGGAAGGGGAAGATGGGGAGAGCACAGCTCCACCTCCTCTCTGCGGCATGGCTGAGCAATACTTCCCCACCTTCCTTCCTCCCTGGCCAGCGTGGTGAGATCTTCCCCCTGCTCTAGCCACTGGTTATCAAGGCCTGGAAGAACGCTGGTGGCAGCATGTGTGACCTGTGGGGATGGTGAAGGAGAAGGAGGGGCAACTTGCACTGCTCTGCAGTGTCTCCTCGTGCTAATGCAAGGGCAATACTGAGAGGCAGAGTGGTCTAGTGGATTGGGCATGGGAGTGGGACTCGGGACACCCAGCTTGTATTCCCAGCTTTGTCATTGCCTTCATCTATGACTTTGGCATGCAGGGCCACCTAGAGGATTCAGGGTGCCTGGGGTCCTCGGCAGCGGGGGACCCCCACTTCGGTGGTAATTCGGCAGCGGGGGGTCCTTCCGCTCTGGGACCTGCTGCCGAAGTGATCCGAAGACCAGCGCCGGGGGTCCCTCGCCGCCAAATTACCGCCGAAGACCCAGCTCTTCAGCGGCGGGTCCTAGGGCGGAAGGACCCCCGCTGCGGGTCTTCGGGGCACTTCGGCGGTGGGTCCTGGAGCGGAAGGACCCCCCACTGCCAAATTACCGCCGAAGACTCGGAGCAGAAGAAGCTCCGGGGGCCCGGGCCCCGCGAGAGTTTTCCAGGGCCCCCGGAGCGAGTGAAGGACCCCGCTCCAGGGGCCCCAAAAAACTCTCATGGGGGCCCCTGCAGGGCCTGGGGCAAATTGCCCCACTTGCCCCCCACCTCTGGGCAGCCCTGTTGGCATGTCACTGCCCTTCTCTTTCTACACAAACCTCTTGACAGCTTTCTTATGGGAGCAGGATCATCTCCATAGGGTCTTTAGGCATTACCATACAATTAATCTTAATAGCACTGCTGGGAGCCTATCCAGCCCTCATTGTCCAGGAAGGAGGTAACCAGAAACCAAGGTCTGGGAAGGAGGAAACCAGACTAAAATATGGAGAAGGGATCCTTGGGGCCTGCAGAGAACGTGGGAAAATCAAGCCCTTTCTGCATGGCCTCTCTTTAAATAATGAGTACTTCTCTCCTCGTAGAGCAGTTCCGGATGGCGTGACAGGCGCTCTGACCCTATGTACTGCAGAGCTGCCCGCTGCTGCAGCCCAAAACAGGAAAAGACAGTATCTGTTTCCAGCTCACTGTCGCCTTCAGGTCTCCAGCATCACTGCTGGTGAGACATGTGCTTGCACGGACTCACTAAGGAGAGAAACCTAAGAGAATTAGACAGCAGCTCAGAGATCTGGGTAGCTATAAATGTCCATGTCTGGGCAGCCTTCTCCACAGAAAAGGCAGGAAAGGAACACTAAAGTCCTCTCCTAATCCAGCAGCTGCTTGTGCTGAGAAGGTAGAAGTGGATTTTATGTTGCGTGCATCATGCGTACTGGGCGTGTCTGCACAGACTATCCCCCATTGGCTCCCCCCCCTCCACACACACACATGCCCCCTGCTCCCCACCACCCACCCTATCTGAGCTGAAAAACATAGCACTGTGGGGCTAAAATTAACTTTGGAGCATTTGGAGTCATGCCAGTGACATTTCTCGGCTGCAATAAAAATACCAGAGGAAATGCACTTTTAACCCCTTCTGTGCAGTCAACACAAGTCCTAAAAGGGAGATAACACGTGTTTGTCTTAAAAAAAATATTGAGATCCTCCAAGGGGAGGTGCAAGGGGTCTGGTGGGCTGGCCAGAGGTTAAGGCACGGGACTGGGACCCAGGAGAGAGGAGTTATATTCCTAACTCTCTCACTGGTTTGCTGTGTGACCTTGCACAAGTTTGCTGGATGCTTAGGCAGTGGCAGTAAAGAGAACGCCCCTGTGTTTGCTAACCATCATGGTGGAACTGGGGAGGAGGAAGAGCATTGGCTGCTGCCAGGCTGTTTTTCCCTACGCCACCTCGGTGGGTGGGGAAGGGGTGGGCCTCCTCCCCGAGCACTCTGGCTACTGCAGCTGAGCTGCAAAGCAGGGGATGGAAGCTGTGCCAGGTAAAGGACTGATGCCACTTCTACCCTTCTTGGGGCAGCACAAGTATGCGCTGCCTTTAGCTCAGGGTGGATTGCAAGGTGCCAGTCCAGCCATTAAATCTCTCTGTGCCTCTGTTTCCCTATTGATTAAATGGGGATAACCCTTAACCAGCTCTTTGGGGTATGCAGTTGCAAAGTGACATCATCTATCCCTTGGTTTCTGCACTCCATATTTTTTTTCCATGGAAAGCTTTTGCTGAACAAACTTTCTATTGGTTCCCTCTCCGTCTCCCCGCACATAGAGCCCTCTTCTTTTGCCTGGCTCAAACAGCTGCGAGTTCTCTATTTCAGCAGTTATAGAAACATATGGTGCCAGGTTCTGTTAGTTTCTGACCTGCCGACAGGGGCGGCTCCAGGCCCCAGCACGCCAAGCGCGTGCTTGGGGCGGCATGCCGCGGGGGGTGCTCTGCCGGTCGCCGGGAGGGCGGCAGGTGGCTCCGGTAGACCTCCCGCAGGCGTGCCCGCGGAGGGTCTGCTGGTCCTGCGGCTCCGGTGGTGTGCCTGCGGGAGGTCCACCAAAGCCGCGGGACCAGCGGACCCACCGCAGGCACGCCCTGCTTGGGGCGGCGAAATGTCTAGAGCCGCCCCTGCCTGCCGATGAGCTTTCTGCACAGACCCTCTGACATTATTGCAAAGGGTTCTGTGTTTCCATACTGGAGATGACGCATAGAAATCAAGATGGATTAAATCTCCAGCGATTTCCAATATATAAATGGGGTGGGTGGTTTAGTAATCAGCAGGTGCGGAGGTTGGGTGGCTTGGAGGGCTGGGCCTGAGCTCTGGAGGTTTTTCAATGGGAGCTTGAGGGCTCAGATCCAGTCCTAGGTCACAGTGAGGCAAAGGTATCCCCCTCTGCTGGGTGCTTGGTGTCCTGAGCAAAGTGAGCTGGTGGTGTCAGGATTGAATAGCCAGGGGTCTCAGCACAGTTAGAGAGATTCTCAGTCCCAGGAGGGCGGATGAGCCTGGACTGGGTAGAATAGGCTGGATTCTGCTCTACTCTAGTTCACTTGGGGGTGACACCTGCCAGCAGAGCAGCAAGACAAAAGCTTGCACTGCAGCTGCCTGCGCTGTGCTTGTTCCAAGAATAAATAAAAGGCATCACCCTTGCACTTTTCACCAGTACTACGTCTGTTTAGGGCCACATGGTGCCTGCCCCCATCATAGGGTGTCTAATGAGCCCTGCCCCACTTGTGCCCCCATACAGGGGCCAGACACCACCTCAAGGACTGTGCTCTCCTGAGCACAAGGACCCTGGAGGTGGCAACCACCCCAAAGGAGGCAGGGTTCCAGCCCTCTTTATACCAGCCAGGGGAACCGAAAGGTCACTGTGGGGGGTGCACACTGCCTCTCCCTATGGGATGGTGCGGAAGGCGCTGTCTGCCTGCCCACCTGGAACTTGCCCTCTATCCCCCCTCCCAATGCGGGGCTGGGCCCTGATGGCACAGTCTGGCTCTTAAAGGGCCGGTGTGAGTGCCTGTGAGTGCTAAGCAAGCAGCTATTCAGTTTGATGGCTGTGCTGCTGAAGGTCACAGACACATGTCCTGGGATAGCACTTATAAATAGTTCTACCTGTAAACATGGCACTGCAGGGTGACCAAATTAGGGCAAGTTGCTGCCCTCGCCAGCCATCCCAGAATGGTGCTCGCGGTGCCCGGCAGTCCCTCCGTCCCCTCCTGGTGCTTTGGGCACACTGGCCTTTTTGTCTCTTTGTTTGATGGAGGCCCTGGCTCAGCTGTTACCGATCTCCACCTTGACTGACACTGGCTGCAGGGGGAGTTTAAGGGCTTCAGGATTTGGCCCATAGGGAATCATTGGATGCAGGAGGAAGGCGTCTGGTCTGCTACCTGTGGATCATCCCAGAGCCATTCCCCCCACTGACCTGGGCACATTGGGAGGAACGGCTGCAACCTGGCTCTGGAATGCTGTGGGCAGAGAGTGGTCCCTGAGGGTTCCCAGGAGGCATTTCCCGCAAGAAATGTTTGAACATCTCTTCCAAGTGGATCCAGGCGAGAAGATTCCCGCAATGACTGTCCCTTGCAGGGCAACGACCATTTAACAATGTCTTCAGCCCAGCACTAGCTGTAGGCCACCCTTCTCCATGGAAAGGAAACGCCAGGCTGCAGGCAGTTGTCAAAAGGCTCCCCTGTCTCTGGCAGCTGCTGTGCTTCTCCTTCAGGGAACAGCTGATGGATCTGCAGAGCCATGAGGCTATTGGCCATGCCCAGCCCCCAAACCCCCCATACTCAGGAAGCCCCAGCAGAGCCCAGCAGCATGTAGGGTGATACAGCCCCTGACATGGGGGCCCCATATCCTGCCACCCTTTCAGTCTCTACAGCAATTCCATGAGGCCCCCAGGGCCACCCAGAGGATTCAGGGGGCCTGGGGCAAAGCGGGGGAGCTGCGGCGCTTGTACTCACCTGGCGGCGGTCCAGGTCTTCGGCGGCAGAGGAGTGGGGGGCCTTCAGTCGCTCCGCATCTTTGGCAGCACTGAAGGGCCCCCCGCTGCCGAAATGCCGCCGAAGACCTAGAGCGACTGATGGGCCCCCTGCCACCAAAATGCCGCCGAAGACCCGGAGTGACTGAAGGGCCCCCCGCCTCCGAAATGCTGCTGAAGACCTGGACCGCTGCTGGGCCAGGGCTTGCAGGGCCCCTGCGGGGCCCAGGGTCTGGGGCAAATTGCCCCACTTCCCCCCGCCCTGGGCGGCTCTGGAGGCCCCGTGTGGTGATGAGGGGAGGGGCAGGGTTCAGCCCTATGTAATTAATTTGTCATCCCTGTTATTAAGCACTGGCAATGAGCTTCCTTTTATTGCGTCCTCTGCTCTGCTCTGAGACTAGCCAGTGTTATTGTGAGCAGGGCAGGCTGAAATGCTGTTGCCATGCAGGTCATGTCTGAGATCTTCTGCTGCCCTTGTGTGTTCCCAGCCAAAGCAGAAGTGCTCAGGGATTGAGTATCTCCTGCTTATCCAGTATCATTTCTATCAGCTGCTTGGTTCAGCAACTCAGAATATATATTGGTATCTTGGAAAATGAATGTAATGATCCTTGGAAAAGAGGAGGAGTTGGGTGAATTCTGCTGAACTCAGTGTTTGCCCTAGTTATTTTGGATACTACACAGAAGTCAGGGTGAAAGGGATATTGAAAGGGCTAGTTGTGTTGGTATAATCCTGTTCTGCCCTTCTGGAGTCCCGTCCATCCCGAATTCTGAAGCAATCATCAAACATTAGTGAATTAAATCTTATGACACCGCTGTTAGCTGGGTATGATCACTGCATGGCAGATGGGGAAACTGGGCAAGGCACGTCATTGCGATGTGCCTCAAATTCACACAGATTGGTGGCTGGAATCTCCGTTACCTGTTCTAACCACCTGACTATGCGGCTTCTCGTAACGAGCGGTTGCTCCCAGGGCTTCTCATTCCACATCCAGGGGCAGCCGGTAATTTGCAAATACGTGGCTCCTGACTGACATGGGCTCTTGTGTACGCAGCATGGAGCAGTGGCCTTACAGTCACTGAGCAGTCAGTTTTCCCGTAATGCTGCTAGTCAGTGGGACACCAGTAGCCGAAGGTAGGGGATGGGGTAGGGTGGTGGCTAGTGGGTACAAGAGCGTCCTCATACCCATGCATCCCAGAGAAGCCTAAGCATAACGGAACCCCAGTAGTGAGACTGAACGCCCCTTCCTTTTACTGCTACTAGCCCCGGTGGCATCACAGTGGTATCAGAGGATCGAATTCATCACTGGTGTGACTCCTTTGGCTTCATCAGTGTTACACATGGGATTCCTTTAGCCCATAGTGTTTTTATAATGGTGTCCCACTGGAATCGACACAGACCCATTGGGATGCCATTGGTATTGCTGTGGCAGTCCCGCTTGGTATGGAAATGTCAAGACAAGGGTAATGCAGTAACATTGATTAGGAGTTTCCCAAGGAGAAACTCAAATGCCTCCTCAGGAAAAACACCGCACTGCCTAGTGGTCTCCACAGAGGAGCCACAGGACTAAAGGGCAATGGAGGCTGAATCCCTCTTTTGCCTCGAGGTGACTGACGCACATTGGCAGGGTAGTATGTGAGGGAAGCCTGCTGCCCCTACTTCCCATGGACTAAGTGTAGAGGAGTTGACGTTTAAAAAGTAAATGGGGCCATGGAAACAAGCCCCCCACCCCAGGCAGGCAGCACAGGGCATTTCCCACCTTGCAAACCAGCTGTAGAGCTGGTGAAAGGCTGGTGTGTTCAACATGGAAAGCGGCACCCCCCAGAACAGGGGTCAGCAACCTATGGCACGTGTGCCAAAGATGGCACGAGAGATGATTTTTAATGGCACGTTGCTGCCTGCCGGGACTCCGGCAGGCAGCAGCTCGCCATTAAAAATCCAGCCCGGCCTGGCCCAGCCTGGCCCACTCTTCTCCACCCTCTGCCCCTCCCGCGGGTGGAGGGGGCAAGGGGCAGGGGGCAGATGCTTGGTGCTGCCGGCTCCCCGGCCTCTTCCCGCAATGTGCTGGGTTCCTGCCCCTCCTCCTCCTCTCCATTCCTCCCTCCCTGCTGGCCAATCAGCTGATGGCCCTTGAGAGGGACAGGGTCGGGGAGGAGTGGAGTCAGCCTGTTCGCTGCTCCAGGTGGAGGCAGAGAAGAAGCGGGGGCAGAGCCTTGGGGAAGGGGGGTGGAATAGGGACATATCCCCTCCAGCCCCCTGCCGTGAGCACCCCACAACCCAGCCCACACCCACAGCCCTCTGCCCTGACCCCCCCACACACACACACCCAGACCTGTGCCCTGAGCCCTGCACCCTGCACACTCCCCAGGGCCCTGCCCTGAGCTCTGTACCCCCTCACACACACCCAGCTCTCTGCTTGACTCCTTCACCCCCCCATGACCCCAGCCCACACCCACAGACCTCTGCCCTGACCCCCCTCACACACACCCAGCCCTGTGCCCTGAGCCCTGCGCCCCGCACACTCCCCAGGGCCCTGCCCTGAGCCCTGTACCCTCCTCACACACACCCAGCCCTCTGCCCTGAGCCCTGCAGCCCCGCACACCCCCCAGGGCCCTGCCCTGAGCCCTGTACCCCCCTCACACACACCCAGCTCTCTGCTTGACTCCTTCACCCCCCCATGACCCCAGCCCTGACTCTTGCACCCCCCCCACATACCCAGCCCCTCACACCCCATGCACCCCCCACATCCCTACCCCCACCCTGAGCACCAAACGGGAGCTCCTGCACCCACCCACCTCACATTCCCACCTGCACCCCTTGCACCAAATGGGAGCTGCCCAGGTAAGTGCCCCACACCCAAACCTCCTGTCCCAACCCTGAGCCCCCTCCCCCATTCTAGCTCCTGGCCAGACCCTACACCCCAACCCTCAGCCTGCTCCTTCACCCCCAGCCCTGTGCTCAGTGCATTCCCACCCTCAGCTCAGTGCAGAGAGGAAGAGAATGGGCCAGAACCAGGGAGAAGGTAGGTACCCACTGTATGTGGGCAGGGCCAGGACCCCAGAGCGGCAGTGGGCTGAGCGGGTTCGGCAGCTGGGATCCCGGCTGGCAGGAGCTGGAGGATGGAACCCCTGAGCAGCAGCAGGCTGAGCTGCTCAGCCCACTGGCGGTCTGGGGTCCCGGCCACTGGCCCCACACAGCCCGCTGCCGGGGTGGGGTTCTGGCTGCCAGCCCCTTGCCAGCTGGGGTCCCAGCCGCAGGCCCCGCTCAGCCCGCTGCCGGCCTAGGTGAACAGAACCCCAGGCTGGCAGTGAGCTGAGCAGGCCGGTAGCGTAAGATCGACATTTTAATTTAATTTTAAATGAAGTTTCTTAAACATTTTGAAAACCTTGTTTATTTTACATACAACAATAGTTTAGTTATATAATATATAGACTTATAGAGAGAGACCTTCTAAAAAACATTAAAATGTATTATTGGCACAGGTTACTGACCTCTGCCCCAGAATAACAGCAGGAAGCAGACAGGAACTTGGTTATTAGCACAGTCACTCTGATCTGAGAGCCACTGGGGGTTGGAAGTGCTGCCCATTTCTGCTCTGTCACTGCCATTAAACCCCCAGGGGGTTTGTGACATTGTCACTCTCGGGGGACCTAGCACTGAGTACACTTGCGTCTATACTGACATTGAGAAACGGGCATTTTTATCCTGGGCTGCTGTCTGTGTTGCTGCAGCCTGCAAAATCAATAGGAAGCTAGCCAGAAACATCAGGGGGAGCAGGAGCAGGCTCTCACTGGCCCCTGTTATTGTGATGACTAATGATTTGTATTACAGCACAGCAGACATACACATCCCAAGAGCCAGCCATTGTCCTGCAGAGCTGATGATCTAAACAGAGGAAGGACTCAGGAGAGGAAGGAAGGGCCAGTGGCTAAGGCAGTGACTAGGACGTGGGAGACCGGGCTTCAATTTCCTGCTTCCCCACAGACTTCCTGCATGGCCTTGGGCAAGTCATTTAGCCTCTTGCTGCCTCAGTTGCTCATTGGTAAAATGGGGGTGATCATCCATTAAATTGGATGAAAAGTGCTAATAAGAGCTAGGTCAGAGGTCGGCAACCTTTCAGCAGTGGTGTGCCGAGTCTTCATTTATTCACTCTGATTTAAGGTTTCACGTGCCAGTAATACATTTTAATGTTTTTTAGATGGTCTCTCTCTATAAGTCTATATATTATATAACTAAATGTGGGACTCCAGCAGGCAGCAGCATGCCATTAAAAATCGGCTTGCGTGCCATCTTTGGCACGCATGCCATAGGTTGCCGACCCCTGAGCTAGGGGTTACTAAATGCAGAAGATAAAGTTTGGGAGAAAGGAAGTATTACTCCCATTTTACCACTGGGGAAACTGAAGGCCAGCATGAGTGAGGGACTACCCCAGGTTTTGTGCCAGAACAGGAACTGAACTGTTTTTACCCTGCTTAGGTCATAGGAGTTTTGCCTTTCATGGCAATGGAAGCAGGATAGGGCCAGGTGGGTGACCAGTGCTTTTCAGAATCAGGCCCCAAAAGCTTTCACTGCCACTCTGTGTGTGAGGACAGACGCTTTGATCCCCGTATGCAGTATTGTAGCTGTGTCAGTCCCAGGATATTAGAGAGACAAGGGGGGCTGAGGTAATAACTTTCTCACCAACAGAAGCTGGTCCAATAAGAGACAAGCTTTCGAGCTGAGGAATCGCTCTGTGGAGCTTGAAAGCTTGTATCTCTCCCCAACAGAAGTGGGTCCAATACAAGATATGATCTCACCTACCATGTCGCTCTGATCCATGGTATTCCAGAACCGCCACAGCCCCTCCCTTCTGAAATCAAGGCGCACAGAGAAACGTGGCAATTAGGAAAGATGAAGCAAACCTCACAAAGGGTTCAAGGTCAGTTTGAATCTTGGGCTGATTCTAATTGTATCCAAACCATTTACACATAGGGCCCGACTTTCGGACTTGGGCGCCTAAGTCAGGGCACCTGGTTCTACATTCGGGTGCTCAGATTGGATTAAGCACTAAGGGTGTGATTTTTTTCAGAAGTGCCTAAGTGATTTAGGCGTACAACTCAATGGGACTTTGCTCATAAGTCAGTCGGTGCTTTTGAAAATCCCATGCCAAATGGCTAATTTAGGTGGTTACCTGCCAGTCAGAGAGCTTCCGTGCAGAACTTGGCACCTTTGCTTACTGTATATAGAGCTTTATGTGCAGACATTGTCTCAGTGTCACAACACCCTTGGGAAGCAGATGGCTATCATGCTGAACTTAGGGAAATTGAAGCACACACAGAGAGAAATCAGCTGTCTCATTCAAGGTCACAAAAGGAGGTCTTGGTAGGGCTGTGATTATAACTCAAGAACTCCGGGTTCTTGACACTCTGGCTTTATAGTGTAAGCTTTTTAGGGCAGAAACTGTCCGTTTACGTGCTTGTACAATGCCTGGTTGGGGTCTTTGGGCATTGTCCCAAATAATAAATAACAATAGTATTACAACATATCTAACAAGTATCGCAGGAAAAGGTTCTAATTTGCTATTCAAACTTTGAACACAGTCACTCACATCACATGACTTATTCTGGTTCCTGATTGGATGACCTACACACAAGGCAGCGCTGGAACACAACGGGGCCAGTCAAAGACAGAAATTTAGTGTTGAATACACACGTACATTTATACATCACTTCATATTCTCAAATCATCCAATCCACCTCCAATGGTTCATGAACCGCCAATACTAAAGCGATTGAATCAACCAGAAGTCTAGTGTTTATGAAATATTTAGTCATTTATTTATTGTTATGGTTCCAGGATTTGGTCAGGTCTAATGCCCAGTGAGAATTGGTGACCTGCAGGTGTCTGGATTTTCCAGCACTAAGAAAAATTAGTAAATTTAAAATGGCAATAGCTGGATGGAGGCCCCAGCTTTCTAAATTAGCTTGTTTTTCTTCTATCCATCTATCATCTGTCTAATCTCAGGCAACCCACTGTAATGTTCTCAGATAGTGATACTCCCTTAACAGCTAAACAGAATGAAAACTGGGAGCTTAAATGTGACCTTCCCACCCGAAGGTTCTGTTCTTCAGGGGCTGGTGTTGGAGGTAGGCACAGATCCCCACCCATTCAGGTTTCACATCAGAGGATGGAACACCTGAGTCTAAGGTGGCCAGGTTTCCGGTTTTCAACTGGAAAGTCCGGTTGAAAAGGGGACCTGACAGTGTTCGGTCAGATCTACTGGCTAGACACCCAAAGTCCAGTTACTGTGGGTGGGGGAGGCAGGAAGGCACTGGGTCATCACCCACACCAGCCTTTAATCATCCAGGGTCACCTCCTACGTGAGTCAGGCAGCTACACCTCCCAGCCCTAGCTCCGCAGATGAGTCCCTCACAACCCCAGCAGAGAGGGGGGAGACAACGGAAGAGCAGCAAGTGGCAGGGAGAGGGGAATTGAGGATCAAATGGGGGGTTGGGCCTTCGGGGGAAGAGGCGGGGTGGGGGAGGTTTCAGCACTCCTGCTGGAGCGTCCAGATTTTAAATATTACAAAGTTGGCACCCCTACCTGAGTGCCAATCTCCAAGAAACAGCCATTAAAAAGAACAAAACGACACTGGGAAGCAAGAAGGTTTTTTTAAAGCTTTTACATTTCCATTTTCTCTGGGCGCGGGAGGGAGAAGGGCAGGTGGCAGCACAGAGCCCTAGCAGCAGCTTCAGCCAAACACTGCTGAAAGGGAGGTTTTGTCACTTCTGAGCACCAGCCTGAAGGTGACCTGAAAGGAAAAATAAAATTGGGAGCCTGAGCCCTTCTGTGCTTCTTCATGATGCACACAGGTGTGGGTGTGTGAATGTTTTTGTTACAAAACAAACAAAAAAAACCCTCCTTTTCTTTTTACTTTAGGACAATCAGGAACAGCAAGCCTCCTATGCTGTTTTTGCTAGAGATCTCTTTGGAGACTAGAGGACTGGGTGGGAGCTTTCACAGCCCTGTTTGAAGGGATGGGATGTTGCAACTTTAACAGAGAGAACTTTCCTCCCTGCTTTTTGTCAGGCATTGGAGTTAAATAAAATACATTCAGAATTCTCCACCCCTCCCGCCCCCAATCATTTAGAAGAGTTTTAACAAAAATAATGTCCCCTGTCACTCTGAGCAAGGTTTGCTGGCTAAGTACTTATGAGGGTGTAATCCTACTAGTCATCCATAGAAACTTCCAGGAAAAGCAGGGTAGGCAAGACTTGAATTTTTATGGTAAAAAATCAAGCAGGGAAAAAACAATTTACTTTTTTGGCCTTCTCTGTAAATTATCAAGGTGCCCCAAATAGCACAAACCCTATTTCCCCTTCCCATTTAGGTCCCCTTTAAATGTTTAAATAGGTGGCTATTAGAAAATAAAAAAGCTGTGTACACTCTGAAGCTGCAATACAGCGAGCCACAAAAGGGCCAGTAAGTCAGTGGGGGGGGGGCTGAAAATAGAACAAGAGGGTTATCTTAAAAATGCACTAAATATAGACAGTACAGTTAGACTCGAAGCTATAGCAGTGGGGAACTCGGCCATCTTCTCTCATGTAGTTAAATGTCACTTGTAGACAGACATCAGCCATCCCGCATTCTTTATACACACACAAATATAAAGAATGATCTGCTCAGCAGTCCAATGAAAGACTGCTGCATATTTGTATCCTCAGAGGGTCCTGGGGACATGGCAAATGATAAGTTATGAATGTGAACCATGCAGGGGCTTATTCATATCACAAAAGCCTCCTGCTATAACTGCAGCCTTAATTGGTGAGGGACTGGGGCAGGCTGCAAACTCACACCGGATTCATCGAAAGGTTCACTAAAGTTCACAACCCTTTTGGGGAGGCTGGGTCTTATTTCAAGCGAAGCTTGGATTGTTGGGTGCAACAACCCAGGGGAAACCCAGCAGCTCCAACTTGGAGCTTTGGGCTGAAATGGGACATGTGAATGCATGTGGATCAAAACAAAAATGTTTTCCCAGGTGTCTGTGTAGAAAAACTACTGATTTCTCCCCCACCCCTCACTCTTTTCATGCCAAGTCTAAAAACAGTGGAATTGATGGATGATGATGATGGGGAAATTTCAGAAGGTTGTGTTAGGATAAAGGCCTGAAAGGCTGCATACTGCTCTCAAACCTGGTCTGAAATTAACGTTTTCCTGTGAGTTATCCAGGACTTCCTTGCAGCAGCTGGACCAGAAGTGCCATAATTTGATCCTGTTTTGCATTTTTTATCCCTCGATCTCAAGCTTTTAACAAAGGTGGCTAAACATTATTGTCTCCATTTTACAGATGCTGGGGGACAGGGACAGGCAAAGGCCCACATTTGCCAAAGGAGCCACTGATTTTGGGGCCCCACCTTGAGGCCCCTTGAAATGGTTTGTTTTGCTGAGATTCTGAACCCTCCCCACTTGCCTTGAGTTGTGTTCAAGGAATCTCAAAATCAGGCCCAAAGCAGTTGAGGTTGAACACCCAGAAACGGATGGATTTTCAGGGAGAGGCTGGCCACTTCTGAAAATTTTGGCCAATATGACTTGCCCATGGTCACAGAATGAGTGACCAGTTGTGATGCTCCCCCAGACCTCTTGGTGCTAACTGCCAGAGGGCACAGGGGTGCACAAGGTTTACAGGGAGCCTCTGGGTCTCATATTTACATTCGAGTTCACCATAGTATCATGTAAGGTTTCTACTGAAAGCCTGCCTCACACCAGTCATCACAATCTTTGCAACATGTATGTGTGGCTGATAGGTGAGCAGATACATATATTGGCAATTACGTTCCTAAGGCCTTGTAGTTAATGGCAGGTCATCCAGCAACAGTGTGCTTCATCACAGGTTCCACCAGGCAGGAGGTGCTGGGAGACATTCTCTCCCTGGCTGACCATTGTGTATCTTACAATGGCAGATGATTTGCATACCAAGTCCAATGCTAATGGAGACGTGGCGGGGACTTCAAGAGAAGAAATTAACAGGAAGAGGTAAACAGCCAGGGAGGGAACTCTGCTTACAGGTACAGAACAAAGTACTGGCCATATCTAGGGGTGCAGAAAGATGCCTTGGCATTCTTCATCTCTGGGAGACAAACTGCCAGCGGGCTTGATCCCGTGAAAGGAGGGTCTCAGCTCTCCTGGTTGAAAACCACTGGGAGAGGAGGACTTTGGGTAAGCAGGACCTTATAAGACCAGAGGGCATTGTGTTAGTTAAAGTTTAGGATCTAGAATGTGCGTTATGATTTTAACCCTTTGCTTCCATTAATCCTACTTGCTATAATTTAATTCTCTATTTGTTCATTAAACTTATTCTTGTTTTCACTATAAACCTATCAAAGGGCTGTCTGTTGAGCGGAGTGGGGGATCTAAGGTGTCACAAGTAAGCAGCGGTGTACTTCAGGGCTGCCCAGGGGGGCGGGGGGTGGCAAGTGGGGCAATTTGCCCCAGGCCCTGCAGGGGCCCCCATGAGAATATAGTATTCTATAGTATTGCAACTTTTTTTTATGGAAGGGAGGGCCCCCAAAATTGCTTTGCCCCAGGCCCCCTGAATCCTCTGCGTGGCCCTGGTGTACTGTGTCTTTGGGAATGGGTGATTCTGTGACTGTGCAGTGGATAAGGGACTGGATGCTGCAGGGGGATGCTCAGAGGACTCAGATTGGAGTGTGCCCATCCCTAGCCTGCATGAGGGCAGCGGAACCCATGTGGGATATGGGGCATGGAGAGTCAGGAAGCTGACCCCTGCCAGACACTCACCAGGTTTCCTACCGTGAAGGGCAGGTGGTAGCCAGTTGCTTCAAAACCCTGCGTGCCCCTGGGAATTGTCACAGTGGGATAGTCAGCAGGACCTACACCCATTTTGCTGGTTAGATAGTGAGAGATTCACAAGTGAGAAGGTTGGACTCAAATAAAGAAAAAGGTCCAGTTTGCTATTTGCTGTTGGTTTATTTCAGGTCAGGAAAATAGAACAGAAGGAGTCTGGGATGAGTAAACCAGAGACATAGAACCTGGAAGACTGGAACCTCTAGGTCTCCTGGCTCCTAGTGTAGCGCTGGAGTCGCTGGACTGTGCGGCTGCTTGGACTAGCTTTTTGGCAGTCTTGGCTTCTAGTTCCAGCTTGCACATGAAAAATTAAAGCCTAACTGTAGGAATGTTTCCTGAACCCGTTTGAATCTCTGAAAGAGGGTCAATGTCCCCTTGACCTAGGGATGAAAGTTCAGGCTGGTTCTCATTTTATCTGAACCAGTTCACCCAGCCCTTTTACAGCGTAAAGCATAAAACTTTCCATATAGATTAGTATTATACAACACAGTAAATGTAACATGTGAACGGATTCCTGGGCTGTAAAGCCTACAGCACAGGAAATTCATCTGAATCTACGCAGAGCACGAGGTAACTTTAGAATCCTGTTTAAATGATTTTAAATAATGTTAAGGTGGCATTTCAGATTAGCATCTAGCACTGCTGATTCCTTTGTTCCTGGGGGGATCGGCTTTCCATGGCCTTTTAAAGTTCAGATCTCCCTCTGAGGCTGTTCCAAGGAGAATGTTTGTTTACGTAGTTACACTTTGGTTCATAGTTGTGTGATAAGCACTCCCAGAAGGAGGTGAAGGATGCTGCTAGCTGTGACCGAGTGAGGGCAGCTATGGAATCAGAGGCACATTTGACCTAAATATAACCTTGTGGTTATGAGTATCTGGGGGTAGCCGTGTTAGTCTGTATCCACAAAAACAACAAGGAGTCCAGTGGCACCTTAAAGACTAACAGATTTATGTGGCCATAAGCTTTCGTGGGTAAACAACCTCACTTCTTAGAGTACGTCTACACTACCTGCCGGATTGGTGGGTAGTGATCGATCTATCGGGGATCGATTTATCACATCTAGTGTAGACGCGATAAAATCGATCCCCGATCGCTCTGCCATTGACTCCGGAACTCCACCGCAGTGAGAGGCGGAAGCAGAGTCGACAGGGGAGCAGCAGCGGTTGACTTGCCGCCGTCCTCACGGCCAGGTAAATCAACCTAAGATACGCCAACTTCAGCTAAAGTTGGCGTATCATAGGTCAACCCCCCCACCCCCTCAGTGTAGACCTAGCCTCAGATGCATGGAGTGAAAGTTACAGATGCAGGCATTATATAATGACACATGAAGAGAAGGGAGTACCTCACAAGTGATACCTCACACTGGTTCTCCACTTGTGAGGTAACTCCCTTCTCTTCATGCGTCATTATATAATGCCTCCATCTGTAACTTTCACTCCATGCATCTGATGAAGTGGGTTTTTTTACCCACGAAAGCTTATGCCCAAATAAATCTGTTAGTCTTTAAGGTGCCACCGGACTCCTTGTTGTTATGGTTATTGGGACCCTCTTGCCTCTCAGCTGGGCTGGGCTGGGCTGGGAGCAGCTTTGAGTTTCTCTCTGTGGTTGGATTACAGCCCACCTGATGGCTTGCCTCACCTCATCTCACCCCACTCATACTCCTCTGACCTGGCTTGTTACCTCTCCCTCCAGCTGCCCCGGTCATCAGAGGTCCGGCTCAAAGTGCAGGGGATGCAGGAGGACTGCATGGGCCAGATTTCCAAGGGTAATTAGAGCCAGAAGATCCAGACAGAAGTTTGGAAAAACCCACCAGCCACTCAACTCCCATTGTTAGGCACTGAGGTACCATTTGGAAATCTGCCCCTAGGTGCTTTGTAAAGCAGCCCCTGTTGTTATGGTGCCCTTACCTGCCTGTCATTAGCGCCTAGGACACAGTCAGCCTGCTAGTGCCTCTTGATGCTCAGTTCAGCTTGGCGTGGGATTCTTCCCAATCCCCTGGCAGATTAGTCAGCAGCAAGGTAGGTGTCTGTTTCCCAGACAGAATAGAAGGCTCTCACCTGGCAGAGGCTCCAGGGTTCTCAGGGCCGGTGCTACCATTAAGGCGAACTAGGTGGTTGCCTAGGGCGCCAAGATTTGGGGGCACCAACCTTCACTGTCATGGCTTCCACCACCACCATCTCCTGGGACACTGGGATCCACGGTAACAGCACTGGGCCTTCATTGCCCTGATCCGCGAGATGTCCTGACCAGACCGGGCCAAGAGAGGGACCCAGATGACATCACCACCTCCACTGGCTCTGGCTGAATCCCAAACACCACCAGGGATATAAGACTTTTGTCATACACACACCTAACCTCCAGGATGTCTTTTCCATCCCCATCTTGTTTCTTCTCTTTCCTATCCTGCTCCATTTGCCTTCTGTCTCAGAGTCTGGGTTAGCCAGCTAAGACTGTAACTTTCCAAGACTGCTCTAAGCCTGTGACAAGAAAGAGGCAGCTAAAAGCAATGCCCTGGCCTAAACAGCTCAATGCTGGCACAGGTTTGCCAGGTCTCAGAGTGGACTTGTGTTAAAAAGCTATGGCCGCTTGTTGGGCGTGGATTAATTAATTAAGAGCCCTCTCCCGTCAGCTTAGAGTGGATACAGTGGCTGCTGTAAGCTCTCTAGTGTAGCTACAGCCTTAAGAGACTGTCAAACAAGGGGCGGGTTTCGTATAAAGACTCTCAAGCTAAAGAGAAAGGGAACGAAGGTCGCTGTTAAAACGACAGCCTTACTTAATCGTTTACATTTCAAATGTTGTAACTGTTTTTCCCTCTTTTTCTGTATCTTTAATACGAAGTTGAAAAGACTGTTAATGGTGCGTTTGCTGTGGTACTAACCAGGTGGAGGTCTCTGTGTGCCAAACCGCGAACGCACTGATTAAGGTTGGCCAGTTTCAGGGTCACATTAACACTGTTGACTTTTCAGGCCCATGTATTCCATCCAAATTCACACGATGGAGCACAGCACAGGGCACGCTGTGTGGTTGTGGCACCTGTTGAAGGCATTAATCAGCCTTCTGGAGCCTCTGCACTGCTTCCACCCTCCGATCCAGACCTAGTGAGTGACAGCAGCCATGTCTGGGATGAATACTTCAGTCTCTGTTGCCACGTCCTTGTCTGGGCAGAAAGGCTTGGAAGGTGCTGCTGTACTGGTTTAGGCAGGCTGCTTTGGCAAGGGAGCTCCAAGGGTCTGGGGATTTTCATAGTCTTCCCACCTTGGCAGGCTCTGTGGAGCCAGGGCCATTGGGCCTGGGGCATCAGTCTGAGTCCAGTTGGAGGACGAGGACAGGTGGCAAAGCCCACCTTGGCTGTAGCTAGTGTGTGCTGCTTTAGAGATGGTGCTTCAAATTCCAGAGTCCATCCTGCAAGCACCACCTGCCTGTTGCTGCTTCCCTTATGCAGGAGGAATGAAGATCATAGGGCCTGGTACCCCACAAAGGACTCTCTGGGTCTGGTCTGCGGGGGGCTCTGGTGTTTGCAGATCCCCAACGTTCGTTAATTGTAGCATGCATGAACATTCATACCAGGGAGTGCACTATTCGTAGGGTTGGAAGAATTAGATTGTTATTGGTAAAGGTGAGTAAATGTCAGTTTCACGGCACACACCCAAACTGAAAAGAAAATATTTTCATCAGTGATCATCAGAATGTACAGACAGGCAAAGTAAGAAAAATGCTGCTTGTGAACTCATTAGTGTTAGATTTAAGGCTATCGACTTTGTATATTTTGCCATGTGCTGTTGACAATTTGTGTTTTAATGGTTATCATGCTTTAACATTTTGATTCTCAGTGTTGACTGTCATTAAATAATTGTCTACACCACCCCTACTTTCCCCCAGTTGTGACAATTTAAATCAATAAAATTGGAAAAAAGATTTAAAATAAACATCCATTCATCTGTTGCAATTTTTTAAAATAATCAAATTCTGCCCAGCCTAATTAACCATTACTATTGGTTATTTCCTATTCAGCGCTTTTTATTATTCCTCTGTTTAAAATGTTCCAATCAGGAACCAGAGACAATGCCATATGATTTTAGGTGACAAATCAAGTGCTGCAAATAACGAACAGCTAATAGCAATGATCAGTGACCCATTTGGAGCAAATAGATCTCCAACAGCCCAACAGCTGGGATTTGTTTGCATCAACTATTTGGCGAATGTTTGTGGATGATGAATCCATCTGTAGCAATCAGGCTTGCTCCTTGGGTGAATCACAAACAGAAAGAGAGTCGAACTTCATCAGATAACTTGCACTTACGTATGCACTTTACAAACATATATTTAAGGAAAGAAGTGGGTCCAGCGTAACATTTGGAGCGTACCATCTGCAACCATGTCTTTTACATTGTCCTCAATAGGCATGTGTCCCCTTATGATACTTCTCTAAAGGTAGAAGCCACTTAACTTACATTTCTGTGGACAGGGGATGTTTTGGATGATGCTGTACTAGATGCTGTACTAGTGGGTCGCGAACCCGTTTTAATGGGGTTGCCAGGCTGGCGTTAGACTTGCTGGAACCTGGGGCCGAAGCCAAAGCCCGAGGGCTTGAGCTCTGGGTGGTGGGGCTCAGGCTTCAGCTTCAGCCCTGGGTGGGGAGGCTCAGGTTACAGACTCCCTGCCTGGGGCTGAAGCCCTTGGGAGGGCTCAGGTTTCAGTCCCCCCTTGTGGGGTCATGTAGTAAATTTTGTTGTCAGAAGGGGGTAACAGTGAAATGAAGTGTGAGATCCCCTGTTATAAAGCTCATTGTCTAGGCTGTGGCAAGTGGTGTCACCTCTCTTTGCCAGAGTTCGCCCATTTAAAACAGGGAGGATTTCTTGACCTCCCTGCTTGGAAGGCAAAATGCTGTAGTGATGGTGGTGATGTTATTGCAGCAAGTCAAAATGTTTTGAATTCTGAAATTGCATTTTAAAAAATCATCAACATTTCAGTGGGAAAATTTGAGGAAAAAATTCCATGTTTCCCTCCACCCACCCACCCATTTTTGACCAACTATCGGTAGGAAATTTTCCAACGTTGAATTCCACCACCAACAGCTTCTTCTTTGGCAGATTATTTTTTGTCCTGGTTTTGAACCAGCTCTAATGATTATGTGTCTACTCATGGATGGGATAGAGAGAAATATTTCCTTCTATCGGGAGAGCTCATGTGACCACGCAAGCATCCTGTGCGGCATGCAGACAGTAATGTCTGAGACCAGAAGCTTCTGCTGATCCTTTAAGCCCTGAGGGTCCGTCTACACGGGGTGGGGGGGGCAGGGAGGGGGACGGGAGGAGAGGGGTGTTTGTTTTTTTCAAAACTTCATTGACACAATGGGATTAGCTCACACTCTCGGTGTCATATGGCAGACATGCCTGTTCTTGTTCTTTCTGTCAACATTGCAATGCCCTGTAATTACAAGAACCCTAGGAAAGAATGTGACAGGAGGCACCAGTTGTGTGGACTGCCAAGCAGGTTCCTTTTACTGTCCTAGGTCGCCGGCCATTCACACAGCCGCGTTGTGTGTAGCCGAGTTATTGTCCCACAGGTATTTGACAAACAGAGGACGTGCACACACAATAAGGAGGAGGAACTGGCAGAGGCTAAGGGGGAAAAAATTCTTAGTCACTCAAATAATTAAGCCAGGGCAAATGTCCATTCAGTGACTCGCTTTGTGACCTCAGGCAAATCTTTTCACCTCAAAGCCAAAATGAGGAGAGCAGTAACTTGACAGCATCCTGGGGTGCTCTGAGATGAGTTATTGTGTGTGTTGTACTTTGGGGATCAATAGGCCCGCTTAGTGCTGGTGTGATCAGTTATTACGAATCATTAAGTAGCATTAGAAGAGCTGGAAAACCTAGATGGGGGCGGGATTGATTGTGCAAAAACTTTAGCCACTTGGGTTTTAGTTTTGCAAAGCTGAAACTTGGGGTGATTTTAGATCTGGAGTCTGTTCTCCCCTCCCCAGGGAGTGTTTTGAGGGGTAAAGGGTCAGATGGGCTCTTGCCTTCCCCAGAGCAGTTTCCATCCTGGTCCCTCATCCTTTGGCATTGTCTCCCTCCTCCTATCTCACCTTTGCTCTTCAGAAGGGCTTGGTGTTACAGTGCCATGCTATATTAGGTGAAATGTTATAGAGTAAACAGCAACGAAACTTTAAAGGCCTTTCATCTGTGGACCTTCGAGTACTTCACCAAGGTTTATTGAGGAATCCTCTCACGCCCTTGTGAGATGGTTAGGTATGTTGTTGTTGTCACTCATTGTACAGTACAGGCACTGGGCGGGGGAGTGACTCGCCCACAGTCACACAACAAATCACAGCCTGAGTCAGAAATAGAACCTCCGATGCCCAGATATTTGCTCCATCCACGTTGGAAAAGTTTGGGCCTGATTTTGACCTCAGATCCATGCAAGGGCTACATCCTGCAAGGTGCAGAGTGTTCTGGTCCCAATGCAGCAAAACACGAGCAAGTGCACAGTCCCAGTGAAGTGCTGATTTCAGTGGGACAATGCTTGTGCTTGGACTTAAGCATGTCAGTTTTGGGTTGGGGGCAGGGTACTCCACACTCTTGAAGGATCGAGCCTCAGATCAGGAATATCTCCACTGAAGTCATTGCAGTTACATGGGTGTAAAGCCAGAATTGGGCTCTTGGTGCCTGGCTCTAGGCTAGAAACAGATTTGCAGGAAGTGCTCTTGTTAGGACTCATAGTTCTATGTGCTACCTCTCATTTGTCACGCAACGTACAGTAGAGCTGCAAAGGGCCTTTCAGGCTCTGACTCCAGCGTACAGCTGCATCTTGCCCATGGGGGTAAGATATTACAAGAGGGGATTCATCCAAAATAAGGGAGTCCAAAGAAAAAATAAGGGCCAGATCCTTGGCCTTCCACTTCTGGCCGTTTTGTGCCGCTTGAGCAACACAAAACCGCTGGAAAACTGCCCCTAATGGTTCTGTAGCATGCTTGTAAAGTGCTAGCAGGGTCAGGGCTTGCTTCTACTATTACCTTTGAAAATCTTTCTCTGGTCTCATTTTAATTAAAACAATTACACCAGGGGAGCTACTGAAAGAAATGCATGGACTAGAATTTCTGGGACAATACTGACTTAAAATCCTTCTACTCCTGAACCAATGCAAGCACACATGCACAAGCTTGGCACACTACTCCTGCCATCTTCAGGTGGGAAGTGCACTGGTAAAAACGGAACGGCCAACCCCAGATGTTCAAAAATCATGAGTCAGGCTCACCAAAAATCATGAGATTGGCTTTCAAATCATGAGATTATGGAAAAATAATAGATTTGGTGTTCTTTTTATTTGCCTTCTGCTTTTTGAGCCTTTAAGGTGTACTGGGGTCATATCTGGAAGCTTTATCCACAGCCACAAGGGCTAGAAACTTACTTTTTCTTTAAGAATGAAGGCTGAAATCATCACAGATCCACTTGACTCCAGGAGCTGGGGTTTTAAGGACAACAATAATTATCACGAGACTCATGACAAAATCATGAGTTGGCAACATTGTAAAGGGACAATTAGGTTTTCCTCTTGGCATGACCTCAGGATTGAGGGGGTGTAAAGGTGGTGTGCAGTCGCTTGCTTCCCACATTCTCTGGTCCTGTGCTGAGCACAGCTCAACCGGGCCTGCAGATCTAATCCTACACACCTTAAGTGTTACAAGCAACCGAGGTTCTGATCCAACGCCCACTGAGTCAGCGGAAAGACTTCCGTTCATTTCCATGGGCACTGGATCCGGCTGTACATTAGCAAAGAAACGAGAGCATGTGCTAGCACCTCCCTTTCGGCCTTTTCTTTCCCTAAATGACAGTGTTTTGCAGATGTCTCGAAACTCACAATAGAATGCGAAACAAAACAAAAAATCATCCAGGAACTGACTTCTTTCACAAGGCATCCGGGAATTGGTTTTGACTGACAGTGGAGCCATCACATACTCTTCTTTCTCATAGTGCTGTATTATCTTAACCATGTGTATGGCGTGAGTGTATATATAGACATCTGTCTCAGCAGTTGTTTAGCTAGCCATCCGGAAAGTGCCTGCATGTTAGGGATTAATCTAATACGGCATTAATATGGGATAGTAACATTTGTCACATACTATAACATTGGCATCTTCTGTTATTAGGCAGTGTCAGGGGTCTGATTCAATAAGTCAGCAGTGTTCAGGACAGCACTTTAATATATGCTCAACTTTAAGCAGATGCATATGAAGTCAATAGGAATTAAGTACTTATAGACTCATAGACTTACGGTCAGAAGGGACCATTATGGTCATCTAGTCTGACCTCCTGCACAATGCAGGCCACAGAATCTCACCCACCCACTCCTGTAACAAACCCCTAACCTCCTTGCTTAAAATTAAACTTGTGCTTAAGTACCATCCTAAATCAGGGCCGCTACATTCCCTGTCCTAACCTCTGGGCCAGCACTACTACTGGGGCTTGTGTGCTGCTCAGACTGTATTAGAACTTTGCACATGTGCAGCAGCTGGCACATCATAATACCCCCCTCTTTCATCAGTAGATCTCAAAGAGCTTTACAAGAGAAGTCAGTGTCATTATCCCCCTTTTACAGATTGAGAAACTGAGGCACAGGGAAGTGACAGTCACCCAGCAAACCAGTGGCTGAGCCATGAATAGAACCAAGGTCTTCTGCAGCCCCGTCCAGTGTTCTGTCCACTAAGCAACACTACCTCACTGCTTTTGCTTGTTGCTGTGAGTTAATGGGACCGAAGTCAGACGACAGGCTCAGCCCATACCGAAGTGTCTGACCCTGAAGAAAAGGAGGGAATGAGAGGGGAAGGAGTTAGTGAGAAGGAGCCTGTGCAGTAAAAATGTGTGCCCCAAAAGTCTGGAAGGTTTTGGCCACCCTGGACTAATCATTTCAGTGCTACCTCAAGTATCATATCCATGGGGCAAAAGACACCTCCCTTCACTGATAGGCCTCTAGAGAGGCCCCCACTGGAACACTGGCAAGTAAAGTAAAGTACAGTGCACAGACGCTGCAGTGGAGAATAGCAGCAAAGCAATGGGTGTATGAAAATGCAATGGCACATGAGAGAAGCTGCAATGTCCTTTTGTTCTTCTCCTTCCTAGCAGAGTGCTGCGAGCACTGATTGGCACAGGCTTGGCACACTAGGCCAAGAAATGCACCAGCTGAGACATGCACCAGTAGAGGATCAGTTAGGTTTTGCTCTTGGCATGACCCACCCTAATGCAGTGAAACATAAATACTGAGCATGTGGCCCTGCATCAGGAGGTGGGGTGCTGAATGTGTATTGACCCATGCTCAGCCTCTGCAAAGGATAATGCTATGCCAAAGAGGCGCCGACAGCTCTTTACCCACCAAACAGATCTTTGCAAAGAGCAGGTCACAACATGATGTGTGCCCCATGCAGACATGTCAAACGCGTGAAAAAACACAGAAATTGGGCTTGGTTTTGGCTTAACTGGCTTGTGAGTTGCTTGTTAGCTAGTTTTTGGCTTGAAGCTTGTTTAGCTTGTAGCTTGTAGCTTCTTTTTTTTGATTGGCTCCCAGCAAGCAGGGGCAAGGGGGGGAGAGAGTTAGGGATGCACAGCAGGCCCGCCACAGTCCCAGACTGCATGGTGGGGGGATCTAGTCACATAGAGTGTTGGGGTTCGTAGGGATTGGCTTGTTTTGGCCTTGTTTTGAAGTGGGATTAGCTTGATTTTGGGCTCACTGTGAAAGTCGGGGGTGCTTATTTACCAAGTGAAAGTTGGCAACTGTGGCCACATGCAGTTGCGGATTAACAAATTTGCCGCCCCTAGGCCCTCAAAAAATTGCCTCCTCCCCCCCCGCCCCGCGCCAGCTCACCTCTGCTCCATCGCGGCAAGCCTGGGAGGGAGCGGGGAGATGTGGCGCACTCGGGGGATGGTGGGGGTGGAGTGATGGTGAGCTGGGGCAGGAAGAGGTTCCCTGCCGCCCCCCAAGAGTTACTCCCCTCACCCGCCGGCCCCAGGTCACCTCCGCTATTCCCCAAGCGCGCCGCTACTCGCTTCTCCCTCCCTCCCTGCGCTTTTGCGTGGCAAGCCTGGGAGGGAGGGGGGAGAAGGGGAGTTGCAGCGCACTCAGGGATGGCAGCGGTGGAGCAGAGGTGAGCTGGGGCAGGGAGCGGTTCCCCCCCCCCGGGTTACTCCCCGCACCCGCGGGCCCCAGCTCACCTCTGCTCTGCCTCCTCTGAGTGCCGCTACTCGCTTCTCCCTCCCTCCCAGCACTTTCACGCGGCAAGCCTGGGAGGGAGGTGGAAGGAGGGAAGTGCTGCGCGCCTGGGGGAGGAGGTGAGCCAGGGATTTGGGGAAGGGGTGGAGTTGGGGAGGGGGCATGAGCAAATTTGCCGCCCTAGGCCTAGGTCTTGTTGGCCTAGACGATAATACGCCGCTGGCCACATGTGGTCTAGTTAAAGATACCTGGGGACATCAGGCAAACAGCAGAATGGGACCCTCAGGCTTTGTCTACACTGGGGAAATTTTTCCCAAACTGGTTTTAAAACCAGTTTGAAGATGCGGGGGTGAACTTCCCCAGTGTAGACAAGGCCTGGGGAGCCTGATTTGCCTTCTTATTTAGACTGGTGTAAAGCAGGAGTAACCCCACTGAAATCAGCGGAGTTTTACACCAGTTTCACTGGGAGGAGAATGGTACCCTGGGAATTTCCAGGAGGAGAGGTTTCTTAGTAGCCATACTATGGGAAGATTGGAAGTAATCTACTTAGATTATAGGCTTGTTTAAACAGGGCGTGATCTGCAACAGAGGGGGTGTAAATTCTAGGACACACCCATGTGTTGTGCACTAACTGGCCCATGTGGCACCCATTGAAAGTTCCCTAGCACCCATGAATGTAGTCCCATTTCAAACAGTACCGCATTAACGTGCACAGGGACATTTCAGTGCGACATGCTGGCGTGCACTAGAATTTACTCCCCTCTGGGCCGGACTCATGCACAGTGTAGAGAAGCCCTGTAACTGTTTTGGATCAGGGCCCACCTTGTTATCTGTTGGGATAGTGCCTAGCACAGTGGGGCCCTGCTCCCTGCCTGGGGGCCCAAGGTGCTACCCCAACACAAATAATGATCGACAGCAGTGAGAAAACGTGAGGGTTTATAAGTGTGCAGCGAAAGCCTGGGGATGGAGTGGGGTGGGTGGGAATCTCTTTCCAGGAAAGCAGCCAGATTTTTCTTTTAGTTTTTATCAAAACAAAACGTTTGCATGTTCCCCCCGATTTCTACCACTGGTTTCTACTGACACAAAGTCCAGATTCTTCAGGAGAACCTCAGTTTCTTCAGGGGAAAACTGTTCCAGTGACTTCTCCCTTCTCCCCGAATGACCTGCCTGCTTCAGGGCCGGCCTCTCCCCTGGGGCCAGACCGCTGCCATTGCCTTCAGCAGAGTCTCTTGGACTGGCCCCCTCCTTGGTTTACAAGTGGGGGCTGGCTGGCAGTGGGGCATTCTCCATATGTGGTCCAGAATAGGCCTGGGGGTTGGCTTTCAGGGCACACGGCAAGGCCTGTCCTTTCACTCACTGGGCTAGGGGACCTGTTGAAGACTGATGTTTCCATTTTGTTGGGGGAGGTTTCGATTGAGGGGATGTTTGAGTTTGTTGGAGGATAAATGACGTTTTAACAATCCGGATTCTGCCACATTTGCTTATGCTGAATAGTGCTGAACTCGGCCAGTAGTTCCTGTCCTATCCGTGGGCCTGCTCAAGGAGCGAGGGACTAACCACCGACGTTTCCTGTCTTGCCTTTTGCTGCTGCCCCTGTAGGCATAGGACGAGGAGCTGAATACTCCAGCTGAAACACAACCTCTGTTTTCCAACCACCCTGGGGAAAGGCAAAAGACACAATGTGCAACAGACTGTGAGCTCACAAGTACTTGTGCCTTGAAGTCACCCTACAGCCTACAGTCAGTGACACCCCACTGCATCATCGCATTGAGGCTTTGACCTGTTTTTGCTCGGCACCTGGCTGTCTGGGATTCGCGGTGTTAGAGGAAGCCCCCCGAGCTTTCAATCTGCCAAACAGAGGTCAATGCTTGCTGAATCCTGCCTGGTTTGCTTGTCCCCTTGGGGGCTGCTAGCTAGAGGTTGTGCCTTTGGTAGAGCTCTCATATGAACTGCTGGAGGCAGGATTAGGAGGCAATTGAGGGCAATGGAAAAAGAAATGAGCCTGGCACACAGGGAGGCCCTTCAACACGTGTGAACGTGAGAGCAGCCGTTCCCAAACTACGGATCACGACCACAAGTGGGGTTGCACCATCAGCGGATGGGGTCATGGCAATCCCGAGGGTGCGGAGGAGTCTATTTTGCGCTACCAAATGGCATCCTCCGCCCAGCGTGATCTCTCACGCTCTCTATGTGTGAGATGATTCATGCCACACGGAGGACGCCTTCATGCAGTCAGGGGTCACAGGAAGCAATAAGTATGCAGCCAAAAAGTTTGGGAACCACTGCAGTAGAGGAAGGCCTAGAAAAGGATGAGACTTTGAGGTAAGTGTCATTCTTTTGAAGCAGTCTGTGGCCTGCAAGACCCATCACAAAGGCAGTGCTGAAGAGCTAAGATAGAGTCAGGAGTGTTATTGGCTGCCTGTCATCTCATCTACGGGGGGTCTCAAGCTGGCGACAAAGATAGATGTTATCCATACACTCCTTCCCACCTAGACAAAAAGCCACCTCTGCAGTGGCTTGTTGGTATAAAGGTGTGATCTTCATGTAAAGCATAATGGAAGTCCCAGGAAGCCATATCAACAGACACTGATCATTCGGGTACCTTTAAATTTATACAGCTGTAGCCTCATGCCCAATTTTCTATCTCCTTTGAAGGAGAAAAAAAGAGGTAGCTAGTGGGCACAACTGTACACAATTGATGAATGACTTATATTTCACAGCATCCTTCACCCGACGCATTGTATAAGCCGGTTCACACGTTGCATAATAATAAAATTACTGCGCACTTCAAAGCCCTGGATTCTCAGGCAGTGTGAGCCTTAATGTGAGTATCCACTTACTCTGAAAGCAGTTCATAGGGAGCTTTGCAAACTAGATGACTGCTCAGTGTAAGGGTGACAGAGCCAGGCCCTCGAAAATTAAACTTCACAACATCTGTGTGAGGTATATAAATATTAGTATTCCAGTTTTACACAGGTGTAAATTGATGCAGAGGAGGCCACAGACCGTGTCAATGGCAGAGACAAGATTAAAACTCTGGAATCCTTCCTCCCTATCTGCTGCGCTAACCACTAGAGCACACTCCATTCCTGCCTAGAGGAATATTGGCTTCTAATGTACAACTGACATGTAGCACCTGGCCTGTGATCAAGCCTGTCTGCCCCTGTAGCTGGGACATAGATGTCGCTTCTATTTCCGCTAGACATCCCTCCACGATCGCCGGGGGGAAGAGACCTCACCTAACCTTCATTTCCAAAACACAGACCTCGGCTACCTGAGCTAAAGGAGAATTCCCATGACTAATGCATCATACGAGCGCAGCGGTTCTCAGACTGTGGGTCGGGACCCCAAACTGGGTCGTGACCCCATTTTAATGGGGTTCCTAGGACTGGCTTAGACTTGCAGGGGCACAGGGTCGAAGCCCAAGCCCCACTGCCTGGGGCTGAAGCCCTTGTGCTTCAGCTTTGGCTCCCCCACCTGGGTGGTGGGGCTCGGGCAGGCTCAGGTTTTGGTCTCCCCCCCCTCCTGGGGTCGTGTAGTAATTTTTGTTGTCAGCAGGGGGTCGCAGTGCAATGAAGTTTGAGAACCCCTGTACCCCTTTATTGCCTTCCAGTCACAAGACAGAGGGAGTGTCACACAGAAATCCATCCAGTAGAGGGCAGCAGTGCACAGGCACATTAATCCAGTGGAACTTCCCATAAGAACACAAGAGTGGCCATGCTGGGTCAAACCAATAGTCCACCTAGCCCAGTATCCTGTCTGCCAACAGTGGCCAGTTCCAGCTGTTTCAAAGGGAAATGAACAAAATAGGGCTATTATCAAGTGATCCATCCCCTGTTATCCAGTCCCAGCTTCTGGCAATCAGAGGCTTAGGGACACACAGAGCATGGGGTTGCCTCCGTGACCATCTTGGTTAATAGCTATTGATGGACCTAGCCTCCATGAATTTATCTCCCCGCCTGAGTTCAGAGTTCAGATTCAGTAAGTTCCCGCCAGGGGACTGACACGCATGTCCTAGAGACTTAGATTTCAGCTAACTGAGCCGTTGCGTCAGCAGCTAGTCACACAAACAGCTGACCTCAAGGGCTTGCAGCGCCACAGCCAAGCCTGAAATCTAATGCACATTCCTCATCATCTCATGGCTGTGCAGGCAGGAGGCTCGAGTCGGACCGGACGATAAGCGGCTCTGTGTTCTGGCCGCATGCAGGTGAGCGTCCAGGGTTATCTCCATCACTTCCCCTTTTGTCATTGGGTGAATCGCTGTTGTTACTCCACACGTAACTCCTGAGTGTGATAATAACAACTCCAATGCACACAGCAGGACGTTCCACTCGAGCCCTTTGCACACTCTAAACACGGTAATCAAACCCTTACACCATAACACATACCGGTGTGTTACACCACCTCATATGCTGACATTCACCACACCCTGCTCAGCTGCGCCTTGTGTCCCAACTTGGGGCTGTGTCTACAATGAGGATAATTCTCTAGTACCTCCTGCACCACCCACGAAGCTGCCCTGAGGAATTCTGCTAGGTGTGGGAGGCAAGCCAGGTCAGGCAGCGCCGGTGGAATGGCCGGGGTGTGCCTTCACCCCAGCTATTTGGTAGCATTGCACAGGGCCATCGCTGCAGGGACACGAGTTAGGGCAGCCATGGTTTGTGCTGGGCTGGAGGGACTGGCCCTCTATAACCCCAGGCTAAGAGAGGCACCAGCCATCTCCCCCAGACTCTGCACTGGCCCGTAGCTAAAGTCACGCTCCCCAGGGGAGGTTGCCTGCTGCTACACCCCTTAGCATGGTGCTGGGTCTGCGCCCCTGATGCCTGCAGAAGGGAGTAAGACCAGGGGCCCGTCTCCTCCACGCTCATTTGAGTTGGCCGCACAGCTCGTTCAAGAACTGAATGCTTTGTTTCACCCTCCTTTCCTGTCCCCAGCTCTTGCCCAGGCCCTGCTCAGCTTCTAATCCCTTCTCTTCCGCCCCCACAAGATCTGAGCCCGCTGTACCTCCAGTGTAGGGTGACCAGATGTCCTGATTTTATAGGGACAGTCTCGATTTTTGGGTCTTTTTCTTATATAGGCTCCTATTACCCTCATCCCCTGTCCCGATTTTTCACATTTGCTGTCTGGTCACCCTACTCCAGAGAGCTGCAGCGCATGGCCGTAGCCTGAAGGATCCTGGAATTAATTGCATCCGTTACCCCACCAGCTACCCACTGCCAGCAAGGCACTTCTCCCGCTGGTTCCTTCTGCAACCACACCAGCCCGTCCTCCTAGATATCCTGCCTCCTACATACTGGGCCTTGGCCTGATGGTTGGATTGAGAAGCAGCAGCAGTAAAAAGTGGGTCTCATAGGGCAGGCAAGTCAGGGGGTTTGCTGCTGCCGTGTGGGAGGGATGGGTCATTACTCCAGGCAAGAGTCTTGGCATGTTGTACCTCCCCACAACTGGACACCCTCCATGATCCCCGGTATACCCACCCCCTGCCTGGGGAAAAAAAGCAGAAGGCGGCCATTCCCCAGGAACCTGGCTCACTCTCTAGCATGGGCATTTACCACTCATTTCCTTACATCTCTGGCTTGCTGTCCTTCGTGCATTATAATTCTCTCTGGATCCTGGCATAATCAGTGTGAATTTCCTCCCATGAGGAGAGACCTGGTAACTGCCTACTCGAGGTTAGCTGAGGCTCCTGTGATGGGGTCATTCTGGACAGTAAGGAGAGGGACGACCTCCTTGTATCTCCAGGAATGTGCCTCCCCATTGCTCAGTCCCAAAACTCGGGGTAGACCTGCAGTTTGGGATTTCATGCTGCTCACCAAATCAGATCACATGTCAAAAAGTCCCATGAGTTGCAAGGCCCTTTGCTGTCGGCTTCCATGAGGTCAGTGCAGCCTCGAGTGAGATCTGTGTGAACAAAGCCTTAGCTCTCCTTGTGAAATTGGCTTTACTAGCTTTGCAACAGAAGAGGGCGCCAGAACCCAACCCTTCACACCATCAAGCCCTAGGCAGGATTTCAAAAGGGATGTCAGCACACTGCACATGAGGTTTTCGCTGCAGAAGATAGAACAAGAGTACTTGTGGCACCTTAGAGACTAACAAATGTATTTGAGCATAAGCTTTTGTGGGCTACAGCCCACTTCATCGGATGCATGCAGTGGAAAATACAGTGGGAAGATATATATATACACAGAGAACATGAAACAATGGGTGGTACCATACACACTATAACAAGAGTGCTCTATTACCAACAGGAGAGAAAAAAGCTTTTTGTAGTGGTAATGAAAATGGTCCATTTGCAGCAGTTGACAAGAAGTTGTGAGGAACAGTATGTGTGTGGGAGGGGGCAAAATAAACATGAGGAAATAATTAAATTAGGCTTGAATAAAGACTGGGAGTGGATGGGTCATTACACAAAGTAAAACTATCCCCCCCACCCTCCACTGTTCCTCAGGTGTGTGTAGACAGCTTGTGATGTGATTTAGGATTAAAGGGGCTAGGAGCCTATGCTAATCTCAGCCCCCATGGAGGACACCACCCCTATTTGAGAAAGCACATATCCATGTGCTTAACTTTAAGCATGCACTTAAGTGCTATTGACTTGAGACTTAAGCATGCGCTTAAATGCTGTCCTAACTAGGGATGGTTTCCTGAACTGGGACCATGGAACTGGGAGTCCAAAGTCAGTTGTGACTCTACTGCTGTCCACGCAGCCCAAGTTCATGCAGCAAGATGGAGCTAGATCGGCAAGAGGCTGGAGCAGGGTAAGGGCAGCTTGCCTCTGCTCTGCTTGTTCTGTACAGAGACAGGGTCAATCCCCAGGGCTGTCAGTGTGATCCTAGAGGAGGGCCAGGGCCTCCCAGGCATGTGCATCGATCCCCCCAGCAGGCAGATGCAGAGCAGAGCAGGTGGGAGAAGGTGAGCTGAGTGGTGACAGGAGGCAAACGAGCCACGTGGCGCATGCAGGCTGAGCCTGTCCCTCGCTCTTGTCCAATTACAGCTGGAACCCGGCGCAGTTAGCATTTGAGGCAGGGGATGCGAGGCGTGACTGCAGACAAGTGCGTATGTGATGGAGACAAAGCTGCAGTCTAAGAGGTTTGCTCAGGAAGCATCTAATGGGCCAGATCCTCAGCTCCACTGAAATCAAGGCTGGTTTACACCATCTGCTGGTGTGGTACCAAGGGTTTAATGAAATACTAACCTGAGCATTGGGGACCGGGGCAGGGTGACCCTCAGGGAGTCCGAGAAGCAAAGCTCTGGCAATGTGGACCCATGCCCAGCCAGAGCTGAGGAGTCCAGCCCAGACAGGAAGGATGCAGGTACCAGGAGAGCTCTGGGTGAGTGGTGAAAATGCCAAGTGCCTCCCAGGCCCTGCATGCTGGGGGTGGGCTCTAGAGTACAGGGCTTTTCTGGATTGGGATCCCAAGGTCACGGGGTCATTGCTGGAGACACTTCTCTTTACATCGCCAGCACTCGGTGGTCACATCACCTGTGCCACGCCAGCCAGGAGACGCTGGGAGTGGGGGTGGCAAAGAAATTGCTCCAGCAGCTCTACTCCACCAAAGGGTTCCCTGGCAACTGGGGGAATCCACAAGTGACTGGTTAAGTTGACTTCAGAGAGCAGCATGAAGCAGCATTAATGGCCTGGAGGGTCTGGCCCTTGAGTTGTACTTACTACAAGCAGCCCTAAAATCTGCTTGTGCTGGATTTTCCAGATGACCTAAAGTTGCATGGATCTGTAATGGGGTGGCCTGTCCCTTTAAAGACTAAGGGGCTTGGGGCCAGTCTGCCCGGCTCAGTTGGCCCCGCCCTGCTACACCTGTGCAAGGCGAGAGACTTAGAAAGCCTGGGGTGGCTGCTGGCTGGAGAGGAGAGCATATGGGCTTGTGCTGGCTTGAGGAACCAGAAGAACAGGGGAGCTGAAGCGGGACACCTGGGCCAGGAAGAAGCTGGTGAGGCCAGATGGGAGAAGGGGCATAAAGACTGGGCCCAAGAGGAGTCAGAGGCTTGTGGGCTGAGCTACAAGGAGGACAGCCCGGCAGTTAAGGGCTGGCTGGGGGGAGAGCAGAGGCTGTTCAG
Organism: Mauremys reevesii; assembly: GCF_016161935.1. Taxonomy (NCBI): domain Eukaryota; kingdom Metazoa; phylum Chordata; order Testudines; family Geoemydidae; genus Mauremys; species Mauremys reevesii. Next base: position 24,373,860 of record NC_052635.1, on the reverse strand, counting down.
AGTTAGAAGGCAGGAGCACAAGGCAGGCAGAGGACTATGAAAGGCTCCAGGTGGTGCAGAGGAGAGAACATAGCCACATGGGGATGGGTGGGCTGGGCCTGGTGTGATGCTGGAGTGAAGACTTTGTGGTTGCTTTTGGGATGCTGCTAGCCCAGAAGGGGTGGAACTCTCCAAAGTTGCTTGGCCGCAGGACTAGGACACCTATATGGCAGGAGTTGACTGGTGACTGCTGTGGGAAGTTGAGGTGGGAGTGCTGCAGTGCTGGGTCATACCATCAGGGGGTGCTCTGGAGTGTATCTATGACAGCTCCCCAGCAAAACAACCTGCCGCCCCTCACCTTTGGTCCCAGCCTGGGCTCTGAGTGAGAGGGCAGCTGGCTCTGCCGCTACACTAGCACCGTCAGGTTTTCAGCAGTACTCTCCCCGGAGGTCCAAGGGCTGCTGAAAAATGAATGCTAGGTGAAGTCCAAAGATAGCAGGTTGTCTCTAAACCATCGCCTCCCCAGCCCTGTGCTTCTCCCAGTTCAGTGTATTCCTGAGCTCTCCAGACCTTTTTTCATTTTTAATCTCAGTGTTAGTTTACTGATTTGCTCAGGCCCCTAGGGTGCCGTAGTGAATAAAACACTAGTACAAAACAGGACAGGTGGCAACCTCAGAACCACTGAACAGTGCAGAGACAGCTTAGAGCTGCATGGAGCAACTGGTACCTAATGCCTTTCTCTTATGTATTTTTGTCACCAGGGCTGTGACAACATAGCCCAGGGGTGGCCAGCCTGAGAAGGAGCCAGAATTTACCAATGTACGTTGCCAAAGAGCCACAGTAATACATGAGCAGCACCCACATTAGCGTCCCCCACCCTGCTCCTAGCGCCTCCAACCCCCCAGCAGCCACACCGATCAGCACCTCCCCCTTCCTCCCTGCACCTCCTGATCAGCTATTTCATGGCGTGCAGGAGGCTCTGGGGAGTGCGGGTGAGGAGCAAGGGCACAGCAGGCTCAGGGGAGGGGGTGGGAAGGGGTGGGAGTGGGGGCAGGGCCTGTGGCAGAGCCAGGGGTTGAGCACTGAGCACCCCCCGGCACATTGGAAAGTTGGCGCCTGTAGCTCCAGCCCCGGAGTCGGTGCCTTTACAAGGAGCCGCATATTAACTTCTGAAGAGCCGCATGTGGCTCTGGAGCCACAGGTTGGCCACCCCAACATAGCCAATAGGTGAAGGGGGCGGGGGGAAGCAGAGTCACAAGAGTCTCAAGTAGGAATTACATTAAATGAAGCAAATGGACCAAGCCTAGAGATCCTGATTATTAAAATGACTTCCTGAGATGCTGCACCGCAAGTCGGGGGATGGGGCAAAGCTGGGTGACCTTCTCCCTGTGGAACGTATTAGTGTTATCACTGCTAAATAGCGTCCTCAGGCCAAAATGTATCCAGTTACTCTTAGTTATTTGTACTGCAGTAGCCTCTAGAGGCCGTGCCCCAGATCAAGGCCGTACACACATAGTAAGAGACATCCCCTGCCACAAAGAGTTTACAAGGTAAGAAGACAGATAATGGGTGGGAGAAAGGAGAGATTATCATCCCCGTTTTACAGACGAGCAAGTGAGGTACAGAGAGACTAAGGACTTATCTCCACCATTGCTTAGTTCATGCAAACCAGGATGTAAATGTACCCTGCACCAGCTGGCTGCGCACTAGGAGTCCATGTGGACCCTGCTGACGCACACTAACAGTCTCCTAGTACGCTTTGATCTGCCCCACTTTGAAATGGAAGTAGCAAGGCAGGGTGTGAATTTGCAGTGCACTAGTTGCTCTGCACTAACTCCTCCTGTGGACACTCTTATTGCACCCTAAAAGTGCCTTTGTGTGCTTTAGCGTAATGCACTTTAAAGTGTGCAGAGCTAAACTCCCCGAGGGCACTTCTAATGCATGGTAAGAACCCTAGCTGAGACACAAGGAGGCCTGACTGTCAGAGTGTGGCTGCTCCGCACTTCCTGAAAATCAGCTCTTGTAGCAGGTCTCATAGGGCACCAAAAATCACTAGTTGCTTTTGGAAATCTTGGTCTGACTTGCCCAAGGTCATCCACAGAGTCTGTGGCAGGGCCAGGACTGACTGCAGACCTCCTGAGGCCCTGTCCAATACCTGAACCACTAGCCCCTCCTTCCATCAGTGCTGTCAGGGCTTTGGAATAGGTGATAGCTGCTGAAGCTGAACATAAATACAGGAGCTGCATGGCTTATTACAGACTTTCTTGAAATTGCTTTGTAAAAAGCTTCACATCACAAGAATACTCTGACCCTACCGCCAGGAAAAATGCAAGGGGAATCTGTATCGAGCTGGAGCAATTTCATTTCTTCTAAAGATATTTCCTTTCCAAAAGGCTCCACTTCCAGTTATTTCCTGAAGTGCAGATTAAAGACGTGTGCACCGGGCAGTGCTGTCTGTTATGTATATCTGACAACAGCAACATCATTGCAGCCTGACACCTGTGCCACGGGTTTCTCACTCAGTGCTCCAGGGTATTTAGCAAACATACAAATCAGGGCTATGCCAAATGGATAAACAAGCACCTGAGTATCTGCAAAGTCTTTCACCTCTATGTCACCATCTGGATCCAGGCCAGTTTGGTCGTGATTTGGAATTAGTCGGGTCTGACAGCGATTTGGGGAACTATTTGAAAGGAGTTACTAGTCTCAGTACTCCAGCTATTGTTGGAAGTGCAGACATGAGTAACTGCTCTGTATTATTCTGGTTTTACTTACGTGAAGGTAACATCTTTCTTCTCTTCCAAGGAAGATGGTTGAGGAGGAAGGGATTGGGAACAGTGTAAGAGAGGAGAAAACCAGGCTGAGAAATCTGGCGTGGTGATAGAGGACGGTATAAAATCCTACAATAAGATAGATTCGCTGGGTAACCTTGGCTGAGGCAGCCTATCACTTTTCTATCTCAGCTCTCCCATCTGTATAGTGACAATGGTTACCTCCCACACAGGCCACGGTGAGGGTGAATTAGGTAGTGTTTGCATGGTGTTCACAGCAGGTACAGAACCAGATGAGAGCATTCACCACACTTGCCTCAGAAGGGCACAGGGCAAGTGTTCATGGTGCAGTTAAAGATCCAAACAATAAGAGTGAAAGAAGGTGTGGCTGAAATGATGATAATTATTATCACCCCATTGCTAAGTGGTATCAGTTATCCGGGGTCTTGCATGTCAGCATCCCAGTGGGGAAGAAATCAGCACTCAATGATGGGGAGTCTGTGTATATTCTAAGTACAGCTTTTTATTTACATTAGTCCTGGGACAGAGGTGGTCACAAACAGCAGGCAGGGAATCCCTTCTTTTAGGACTCTCAGCCCAACATCAATGTCCAATTGCCAGAGAGCAACTCTGTCTCAGGAATTGACTCTGACAGGGGTGATGGAACAATGTACATAGTGGGGGTGCTGAGATCCATTGAACCAAACTGTAAACCCTGTGTATGATGGGAATCACTTCAAACCAGAATGTGCGGCAGCACCCCCAGCACCTCTAGTTCCAGCACCTATGGACTCTGATCAAAGCCCAGGACAGTGAAAACTTTCCTGCTACTCACATAGCTCCCTCTACATGGAACCATGAAAATACCCAACTAACACCACAGTACATCTTCCCAAGACTGAACATTTGCTCACATGGTAAGAAAAAGAACTTTGAAGTCCATTGTAACATGCCACCTCAGGACACCCATCATACCCTTATTAATTATTTGTTATATTGTAGTTTTTAGAAGCCCCAGTTAAGATCAAGGACCTGTTGTGCTAGGTGCAAACACACAGAGACAGCCCCTGCCTTGAAGAGTTCAAAAAATGACTTTCCATAAGTCTGTCTTCTGATCGACAGAGGAAACTCCTCCCTTTTCACCCTTTCACACACACACCCCCAAAAGCACTGGTGGGCTTGTGTTGCTCCAACAGTTGTCCAAGCGGAGCACATATTGTACCTAATTAGGACCTTCTCTTTGTGTTGCCATGGAGCCAAATTATTTTGAAGCTTCAGCTCCAGCCAGATATGACGGGCCCAAAAAGAAAGAGCTGACATGACAGCACAGACTTGCCTGACCATCTTCTGTTCTGTTACTTTAAATTGTGGGTCCCCACTGGAAACTTGCCTCGTGACCTCATTCCCCATCCTTGGGTGGCACACAACACGTCTGCCCTGTTACCATTGTCAATTAACCAAGTTGGGGAGCAAGGAGCCGCCTCTCACTGAGGACTGAGCATCCAATGATGAACCCCTGCATCTGTTGGTTGTGCTGGGTAGCTGCATTGCCCAAGAGCTCCCCGAGCCTCTCACTCCCTATGCAAATGCACAGGATGGGGGACGGCTTCATTACAGGCAGGTGGGGGGATTGTCCTGCTTTGGTTTGCAAACCAGAACGGTGAATGGTATTTTCCCCACGTGTGTCCTCCAGCCCTTCATTGCTTGGAAAGTTCAGCCCTGAAGAAATCTGTATTGAATTGCTGAGGGTAGCAAAGCTTCCTCCTACAAAACAGGGTGGGGAAGACCACCCCACTCTATAGGATTTGTGCTGGATGCAGGGAGTTAGATTGCTCCTCAGCAAGTATTAGTGCATCCTTCTTGTCAACGGGTTGTCATGACCTGGCATGCAGGCGTGTGCACATACTTGCACACCGTCGCCCTCCACTGGATAGAATCAGAAGTGCTTGGCCATATGTCAGCTGACTCTTTGCCGCTCAGAGTCTCCTTTAGCTCAAGCTCTATGGAGCAGGAGAACTGGAGTGCTCCCCTGGCTGTCTCTGATGCACCAAGTGATCACAGGGAGCAGGATACAGACAACTAGGAAATCCCAGCGGTTCACAGATGTGTTATACTATGAGCTGTCCTGATTTCCAACAGCTGAAGTGGAGAATCTGGCTCTGTCCTGTGCATGTCACCAGTTATGTCCCACTGGGGAAGCTCTGTCACGGGCTCTGTAGGATCCTTGGCCTGATGTGTTTAATAATGCCAACAGACAACCCCTCCATTAAAACTCACTGAGGTACTGGAATGGCCAGGAGGCAGAGTCCAACCCTTGTCTGCTTTGGGGCCAAATCTTCCAGTATTTACTCAGACAAAACCCCGCTGAAGTTAACGGCAGTGTTGCAAAGGGAAGACTGAATGCAAGAACCATGATAGTCTAGGGCTGCTGGTGGTGATAGAGTCTGTGAAGCAGGGGAGGAGGGGAGCAAGGGCAGAGCCATGACTCCACCCACTTCCTCGAGAAGCAGTACCCCTGTCTACCTGCAATATTAAGTGGTCAGTTTCCAGCATAGGGAGCTCGACGTTCCTGTATCATCATTTGTCCATAAAGCGTTACTTTGGAGGTGGAACGTGGCATTCAGGGTCTCCCTGTGTTTTTTATTCTGATGTATGAATGCAGTTTCATTTCGGAACAGTCCCTTTTGCTAAGAAATAGGGAGTGAGACGTGATCTGAATGCATATGGGGGGAATTTGACATTCTGACTATCCATTTCTCATAATTGCCTTCATTTTGATGCGAACCAGCCTCCTGTTGCGATTTCTCCTGTCAGAGCCCCCTCTCACTTCATCTCTTTTGTTGCTTTAATTCATTTTTTTGTAAACTGCCTCCTAGGAATTTTGCCAGCTTTTTGTGCAGATAAGATACAGAACGGTTCTGATTGTTTTTCTAATGGCAGGTTTTAGTGCATTCATTTACCAGATTCCTGCAGTCTCTATTGTTCCAGTCCCTAATCACATGTAATTAGGCCCTCCCAGCCTTGATTGATCTGCGGATTCGGATGATCATAGTATCATAGAAATGTCATGCTGGAAAGGACCTCCAGAGGTCACCTAATCCAGCTTCCTGTCCTGAGGCAGGACCAAGTAAACCTAGATCATCCCTGACAGATATTTCTTCAACCTGTTCTAAAAACCTCCAGTGAGGGGGACTCCACAACCTTCCTTGGAAGCCTGTTCCAGCGTTTAACTATCCTTATAGTTAGAGAGTTTTTCCTAATATCTGACCTAAATCTCATTTGCTGCAGTCTAAGCCCATTACTTCTTGTCCTACCTTCAATGGACATGGAGAACAATTGATACCCATCCTCTTTATAGCAGCCCATAAAGTATTTCACAACTAGTATTAAATTGCCCCCTCAGTCTTTTTATCTGAAGACTAAACATGCCCAATTGTTTAAGCCTTTCTCCATAGGTCAGGTGTTCTAAACCTTTTATCATTTTTTGTTGCTCTCCTCTGGACACTCTCTAATTTGTCCGCATCTTTCTAAAGTGTGGTGCCCAGAATGGACACAGTGCTCCAGCTGAGCCCTCACCAGTGTGGAACAGAGTGGGACAATTACCTCCTGCGTCCTAGGTACGACACTCCTGTTAACGCACCCCAGAATCGTATTCACCTTTTTCACAACTGCATCACACTATTGACTCATATTTAGATTGTGATTCACTGTAACCCCAGATCCTGTCCCATTTTGTAGCTGTGCCTCTGATTTTTCCTTCCCAATTGAAGTACATTGTACTTGTCTTGGTTAAATTTCATTGACTTCAGGCCCACTCTCCAATTTGTCAAGGTCATTTTGAATTCTAATCCTGTCTTCCAAAGTGCTAGGAACCAGAAGGATGGGAAAGGGGGGGGGTTAGTGATGGCACAATGGAAACATAGTGGGAACTCCACCCCCATATAAATTTGTCCATGCCTGGGGCGACGGGAGACAGCGAGAGCAGGACCCAGAGGGGCTGGAGCAGCTACTGTGGGTCCTGGGATTGTGTTGAGGAGCAGGGAGTAGGAAACTGGAGGGGCTGGAATGGGCCCAAGAGCAGATAGGAACCCCCTGGACCTCCCAGCTTGGAGCCACCACCTTTCCCCCCACACACCCCTCACTGCACTCCTATCCCTCAGTACCTCCCTCAGTACCTCAGTCTCAGTACCTCCCCTCACTCCACTCCACTCCTATCCCTCTATCCCCACCCCCATTTGTAGGGTGCTTCCACCCCCACTGCTAATCACGCCCCCATCTACAGATTTTCTAAGTATACTCTCCTCTCCATTAACCCAGTCATTGATGAATAGCACCGAACCCAGGACGGACCCCTGTGGGACACCACCTGATATATCCCGCAGTTTGACAGTGACCCATTGATAACTACTCTGTGAGTAAAGCCTTTCAACCAGTTGGGTATCCACCTTGTGGGAATTTCATCTAGACAACAATTCCAAAATGTGCTTTGAGAACATCATGTGGGACTGCATCAAAAGCCTTACGAAAATCAAGATATAGCATGTCTACTGCTCTCGCCCCCTACACACATCCACTAGGCCAGTAACCCTAGCAAAGAAAGAAATTAGGTTTATTTGGTATGATTTGTTTTTGACAAATCCATGCTGGCTATTCCTTATAACCCTATTATCCTCTACGTGCCTACAAACCAATTTGCTTAATCATTTGTTCCAGTATCTTTCCAGGTATCAAAGTTAGGCTGACTGGTCTATAATTCACCAGGTCCTCTTTGTTTCCCTTTTTAAAGACAGGTACTATGTTTACCCTTGTCTAGTCCTCTGGCACCTCACCCGTGCTCCATGAGGTCTGGAAGATAATTGCTAATGGTTCTGAGGTTTCTTCAGCTAGTTCCTTAACTACCCAAGGGTCCATCAGAGCCTGCCAACTTGACTATATCTAACTTGTCTAAATATTCTTGAACCCATTCTTTCCCTATTTTGGCTTGTGTTCCTTCCCCTTTGTTGTCAGTATGAATAGTGTTAAACCTCTGGTCACAATTTACCTTTTTAATGAAGACTGAAGCATAATAGGCATTGAACTCTTCAGCCTTCTTGATGTTGCCAGTGATTCTCTCTCCTTCCCGGCTAAGTAGAGGATCTACACTTTCCTTCATATTTCTCTTGCTCCTAATGTATTTATATAACGCCTTCTTATTGCCTTTGATGTCCCTACGTAGGTGTAACTCATTTTGTGCCTGATGGGCAAACTAAATTTGGGTAAATAAGAACCAACCCAAACTCAAGGCAAATTGCAAGATTCAGTAACTTTGGGACCAGTCATACCCTCTAGCAGAAAATCCCTCACCAGGGAGAAAGTTCTGCTGGAATTCTCAACTCCAGGGGGAGGGACATTCAGTGTGTATTTTATGGCTATTTGCAATATGTCATTCAGCCACTAGATGTCTCCATGTGCTGTGATGCCAACTATCCAGGCAGCTTATGAACCTATGATGCAAAGCCTTGTTTCCTGAGTGCAAGGTTCAGTAGCCATTTGGCTCCGCGCAGTTGCAGCCTGTTACACAGGAGAGGTACACGCTGCACTCTCTCATGGGGAGACATTACTTGTGTTCTTTTCTCCCTCATGGTTCTTTTTCAATCAAAAATTAAAATCATTTTAGAGTTGAAAGGAGTTGGTCAGGGAGGGAAAACCCATCGAGCCCTCCCATCCAGGGGCTGTAACCCAGTATGTCCCCAAGTGGTACTGCAGTGAGCTGGCTTTTTCCTGATGCTCCCTGGGCCCCATCTCTTTTGGCAGTACAAGCCTCAGCAGGAGGAGTTGTTTTGTGGTGGCACCCTGAGGCCCCGACCAAAGCCTGTGCTAGGTGCAGCACACACGCATGATACAAAAAGACAGTCCTCACCCCCAAAGATCCTACAAATAAGCCAATGCACAGCTACGCCCGGTGGCAGCACTTAAGGGACGGCCCCCTCCCTTTGTCCTAAATCTAGCCTACATTTTTAAGAGTTTGTGCTGCATACTGGTCCACTCCAGCAGTGCACAGCTGCTTATTCTTCCCTGAACGACCTCTTGCTGGAGGTTAATTAGAGATCATGGTCCACTGAAATAAAACGCCCATTGCAGTAGAACAAGGACATACCCGAAATCAAAAGCAAGCCAAAGATCTTTATGTAACTCTATCAGGCTATGTCTCCCCAACAGCCATTGTCCAGGGTGGATTGAAGGAAGAAGTGATTTAACAGCAAAAGGAGCCAGGGCTTTTTTTAGTTTGTGCTTTGAACACGGGTGGAATTAGGAGCGTCCCTACTACACGCTGATTTTTCCCCCCATAGGCTGCTTGCTGACACACAATGTGGTTCCAGCCAAAGCTTTCACAGCTTTCTGTATTTCACTCTCTCTTATTGTCTTGATTGTGTCTCTTTCTTCATTACCCGCCTTCCCTCGCTGTAGTTCACATGCCATTTTAATATGATTGTTCATGGTTTAACCCATAATAGATGGGGTAATAAAGATATAAGTGTCCTGTGCAAAAAGGCTAGAGCTGATGCAGCATTAAGGCTAGACTGTGTGGGCCGGCACAGCCCAGAGTGGGGGGGGGCACAGAGCACGCTCAGGATATGTCCACACTGCAGTTAGATACCTGCAGCTGGCCTGTGCTGGCTGACTCAGGCTCCTGGGGTTTGGGCTAAGGGGCTGTGTAATTGCAGTGTAGATATTCAGGACACCTGGGACCCTCCTACCTTGCAGGATCCTAGAGTCTGGGCTCCAGCCTGAGTGTCTACACTGCAATTAAACCACCCCTTAGCCTGAGCCCCACGAGTTTGAGTCAGCAGGCATGGGCCAGCCACAGGTTTTTAATTGCAGCGTAGATATACCCTCAGAGCGCCATGGTGGGCAGAAGAAGGGTCCTATTACTACACTCCTTGGTAGCCTGTTACCCACCCACCCCCATGTCCCCAGCTAGCTCTGCCATGGCCCTGCCCCCTTTAGGACATCATGGGGACAAAGTGGGCAGCGAACTTTGAGACCTTTTTGGAGAGTGGTTCCAGGGGCCATCCTCTCTCGGGCTCAAGCCTATGGACAGATGAGCAATCCCTCCCTGCCCCTCACCCCAACAACCCCCATTACAGCCTAGGGAGATTAAGGGATGCGGGGGCAGACAGATGCAAGAGCAACAGCACAGAGTGGGAATGAAGACCAGCAAGAGTGACACTGAATGAAAGGGGAGGAGAAGGGAGCCAGGGTGAGGCTAGGATAGACAACCCTCTCCCCCAGGTACGGGGAATAGACTGGCTCCCACGGCACGGTCATAGGGCTGCAAGGATGAGGATGATAGTGGCCCAAAGTAGCCATGACCACCCCTCCACCAGGGTCCCACAGGTGGCCTGTGCTGCCTAAGATGTGAGCAGCACTCACCAGCCGGGCTCACACAGAGCTTCAGCCACAACTGAAATCTCCCCATCTCTCAGCAGGAGAACAGACCGGGACGTCTGGTCACCCTAGATTGGGTGATCTAGGGTGACCAGCTGATCGCAGCGGCCCAGGAGCCGGCCAACAGGGCGGCTAACAGGGGAGTTTGAGTGGGAGTGTACAGGGGGAGGTGGAAGGGGGCGGCGCTGTGTCCTCCGTGTTCCCCAGGTAAGAACGCTGAGCAAGGCTAAGACAGCAGCAGCCATGATCCAAGCTGTGGAGGACACACCGAGGATGAGAGCATGCAGCAGCTGCGGTATGTACATGGTCCTAGCGGGGGACCCAGAACAGTACTATGTATGCATGAAGTGCCGCCTAATAGAGCTGCTGGAGGAAAAGATCCAAGGCCTAGAGCTGCAGGTAGAAACCCTGGTAGAGCATAGAAGGGGGTTCGAGCAGCTGACGGAGCAATAGCAAGCAGTGACTGAAGGGGAATGCCCAGGGGTACAGGGGGAAGCAGGGGCTAAGGCCAGTGAGGGGGGACCGCCGGATGAGGAAGATGGGCGGTGGAAGCATGTGACCGTGAGAAGCAGGCCGAGAAAAAGGAGAGCCAGTGAGGGAGAAATAGAGCTAAGGAACAGGTTCAAAGGTCTGGAGAATGAGGAGGGGGTAAAGCAGGTGGTAGCTGACAGTGGGAGGCCAAGGAAAAAGAGAAGAGCGGCTAGTCCGATAGAAAGAGGGGAGGAGTCCATGGAGGCAGCACCAAGTGTGGGCCAAGGGAGGATACAGGATGGCTTAACGGGAACCACAAGGAATGATAGGAATGAAAGGAGCTTGCAACCAGCGGGGACGGAGGATAGGTTAGAGGACCGCACTGTCCCCAGGCAAAGGCAGGTCTACGTGATTGGGGATTCCATACTGAGAAGGTTGGACAGGCCTGTGACCAGGGCCGATCCAGAGAACAGAAGGGTGTGCTGTCTACCGGGCGCTAAGATAAGGGATGTGGACCTGAGGTTGAAAAGGATCCTAAGAGGAGCAGGTAAGAACCCTTTGATCATCCTTCATGTAGGAACGAATGACACGGCTAGATTCTCGCTAGAGAGGATCAAGGGAGACTATGCCAGGTTGGGCAAGACGCTCAAGGAAATTGAGGCTCAGGTGATCTTCAGTGGGATCCTACCTGTCCCTAGGGAAGGGCGCCAAAGGGGTGACAGGATCGTGACGATTAATAGTTGGCTGAGGGAGTGGTGTTACAAGGAGGGCTTTGGGATGTATGGGCACTGGGAGGCTTTTGGGGACAGACAACTGTTCTCACGGGATGGGCTCCACCTAAGTAGGGAAGGAACTAGACTTCTAGGAGGAAGGCTGGCTCATCTGATTAAAAGAGCTTTAAACTAGACACTGTGGGGAGACGGTTGGGAGAGGTCCAGGTGCTCTCCACGCCAAATTTATACATTGGGAGTGAGAACAACAGGAGAACAACAGATATAGCCAGAGGGGGACGGTTAGGTGTAAGGAGGGGGGGGGACGGATACTAGATCAACAGGTCATACTGGTAGTACTGTGTCCCTACCAAGTTGGGTGAAAAGGGTGAGAGGAGCCAAACAGCAAAAATTAGGATGTTTGTTCACCAATGCGAGAAGCTTAGGTAACAAAATGGAGGAACTGGAGCTCCTGGTCCAGGAATTGAAACCGGATATCGTAGGAATAACTGAAACATGGTGGAATGGTAGCCATGACTGGAGTACGGGTATGGAAGGGTATGTGTTGTTTAGGAAAGACCGATGCAAAGGTAAAGGTGGGGGAGTAGCATTGTATGTCAATAATGAGGTGAAATGTAACGAAATAACTAGCAATGCAATGGATAATACGGAGTCTGTTTGGGCAATGGTCACATTGGGGAAGAAAACTACTAGAGCCTCCCCTGGGATAGTAGTTGGGGTGTGCTATAGACCGCTGGGATCTAGCCTGGATATGGATAGAGAGCTCTTTAATGTTTTTAAGGAGGTAAATACTAATAGGAACTGTTTGATCATGGGGGATTTTAACTTCCCGGATATAGATTGGGAAACAAATGCTAGTAATAATAATAGGGCTCAGCTTTTCCTAGACGTGATAGCTGATGAATTCCTTCATCAAGTAGTTGCTGAACCGACGAGGGGGGATGCCATTTTAGATCTGATTTTGGTGAGTAACGAGGACCTTGTTGAGGAAATAGTTGTAGGGGACAACCTTGGCTCGAGTGATCATGAGCTAATTAGTTTCAAAATAAATGGGAGGATAATCAAAATTGCATCTGAGACTAAGGTATACGATTTCAAAAGGGCTAACTTTACTAAATTAAGGCGACTAGTTAGGGAAGTGGATTGGACTAACATATTTAGGGATCTAAAGGCAGATGATGCCTGGGGTTACTTCAGGTTGAAGTTGCAGGAGCTGTCAGAGGCATGTATCCCGAGAAAGGGAAAACGGCTCGTAGGTAGCAGTTTTAGACCGAGCTGGATGAGCAAGCGTCTTAGAGGGGTGATTAAGAAAAAACAGAAAGTGTACAAGGAGTGGAAAATGGGAGGGATCAGCAAAGAAACCTACCTTATTGAGGTCAGAGGGTGTAGGGAAGCAGTGAGAAAGGCAAAGAGCCGGGTGGAGATGGACCTAGCGAAGGGGATTAAAACTAATAGCAAAAGGTTTTTTAGCCATATAAATAGGAAGAAAACCAAGAAGGAAGAAGTGGGACCGCTTAAAACTTTAAACGGAGTGGAGATTAGGGATAATCTTGGAATGGCACAATATCTGAACGAATATTTTGCCTCGGTCTTTAATGAGGCTCATGAAGGGCTAAGGAATAGTGATAGAGGGACTGATGGGAATGAAGATATGGGGGTAGACATTACGGTATCTGAGGTAGAAGCCAAACTTGAACAGCTAAACGGAAGTAAATCGGGGGGCCCGGACAATCTTCATCCTAGAATATTAAGGGAATTGGCGAGTGAAATTGCAAGCCCGTTAGCGATGATTTTTAATAAATCTCTAAACTCGGGGGTTGTACCGTTTGACTGGAGATTAGCTAATATAGTTCCTATATTCAAGAAGGGGAAAAAAAGTGACCCGGGTAACTATAGGCCTGTTAGTTTAACATCTGTAGTATGCAAAGTCATGGAAAAAATTTTAAAGGAGAGAGTGGTTACGGACCTTGAGGCCGATGGCAACTGGGACAAATTACAGCATGGATTTACGAAGGTAGATCGTGCCAAACCAACCTGATCTCCTTCTTTGAGAAAGTAACAGATTTTTAGACAAGGGAAATGCGGTGGATCTAATATATCTTGATTTCAGTAAGGTGTTTGATTCGGTACCGCATGAGGAATTACTGGTTAAATTGGAAAAGATGGGGATCGAAATGAAAATCCAGAGGTGGATAAGGAGCTGGTTAAAGGAGACTGCAGAGGGTCGTATTGAAGGGGAACTGTCGGGTTGGAGGGTTACCAGTGGAGTTCCTCAAGGTTCGGTTTTGGGTCCGATTTTATTCAATCTATTTATCGCTGACCTGGGAACCAAGAGTAGGAGTGGGCTGATAAAGTTTGCGGATGACACCAAGTTGGGAGGTATTGCAAATTCGGAAAAGGATCGGGATATCCTCCAGTTGAGATTTGGATGACCTTGTAAACTGGAGTATTAGTAACAGGATGAAATTCAATAGTGAGAAGTGTAAGGTTATGCATTTAGGGATGACTAACAAGAACTTTAGTTATAAGCTGGGGACGCACCAGTTGGAAGTAACGGAGGAGGAGAAGGACCTAGGAGTCCTGGTTGATCGTAGGATGACTATGAGTAGGCAATGTGATGTGGCCGTTTAAAAAGCTTATGCGGTCGTGGGAGGCATTAGGCGAGGTATTTCTAGTAGGGATAAGGAGGTGCTAGTCCCGTTATATAAGGCGTTGGTAAGACCTCATTTGGAGTATTGTGTGCAGTTTTGGTCTCCCATGTTTAAGAAGGATGAATTCAAACTGGAACGGGTACAAAGAAGGGCCACTAGAATGATCCGAGGAATGGAAAGCCTGTCGTATGAAAGGAGACTTGAGGAGCTCGGTTTGTTTTCCTTAACCAAAAGAAGGATAAGAGGAGATATGATTGCACTCTTTAAATATATCAGAGGATAAATACCAGGAAGGAGAAGAATTATTTCAGCTCAGTGCTAATGTGGACACGAGGACAAACGGATATAAATTGTCAGTCAGGAAATTTAGGCTTGAAATTAGACGAAGGTTTCTAACCATCAGAGGAGTGCAATTCTGGAACAGCCTACCAAAGGAAACAGTGGGGGCGAAGGACCTCCATGACTTTAAGATTAAGCTAGATAAGTTTATGGAGGGGATGGTATGATAGGATAACTGGCTTAGTCAATAGATCAATAAAGGGCCACACTGGTAATTAGTACAATGGGTCAATGATAGGATATTGTTAGCCTTTTTCCAGAGGGTCTGGCTGGACAGTCTTGCCCGCATGCTCGGGGTTCAGCTGACCGCCATATTTGGGGTCGGGAAGGAATTTTCCTCCAGGGTAGATTGGCAGTGGCCCTGGAGGTTTTTCGCCTTCCTCTGAAGCATGGGGCAGGGGTCGCTTGCTTAAGGAGTGGGTGGATCGGCTTATGTGGCCTGCATCTTGCAGGAGGTCAGACTAGATGATCATAATGGTCCCTTCTGATCTTGAATTCTATGATTCTATGATTGGGGGTCGGTGCCTTGCAGCATCTGTTCTAGGAGGCAGTCTGCAGGGAGCAGCGTTTCTCCCTGGGGTGCACACCGGGGCGGGGGAAATGGGGGAAAGGGGAGTATTGATGAGTGCTAATGTGCCGAACTGGCTCCCCGAGCATCAGTGGTTACAGAGCGAGGCCCCGTGTTATGGGTTTCCCCCCAGGCGGGAGCTGGCGAGCAATGGATTTAACGTGCTCGCAGATGACTCAGAAAGTGACTGTGTCAGGAGGATAAAGGTGGGGCCCTGGTTAACATTCACAAAGTCTTGCATCTGACAAAGTGGGTATTCACCCATGAAAGCTCATGCTCCAAAACGTCGTTAGTCTATAAGGTGCCACAGGATTCTTTGCTGCTTTTACAGATCCAGACTAACACGGCTACCCCTCTGATAATTCACAAAGTGAGTGTCACAGGGAAACCCAAACTGGTCTGGGGAAGAGACTGAGGGGAATTGAGCCAGGGGGCTCTGCTGTGGGGAGGGGAGGTTCCTGTGCTGTGTGAGGGAGAAGGGACAGCAAGGGGGTGAAGTCCGTGTGGTGGAAGGGGAGCCAGAGGGTAGGGGAGAGGGAGGCAGGTGTGTAGAGGCCAGTGGGCATGGGGGAGGGAGCAGATGAGGCACATGACGGGAGGGAGGGGAGAGGCAACTGGGAACTGCCCCAGCCAGTCAGTAGGAGCAGGCACTTGAGGCACAATGGCGTGGGGGCAGCTTGCACTGCCGCAGCCCAGGTTGCCCCTATTCTAGGCACAGAAGCTTGGTCTCCAGGGCTAACAATCCAGCCTTTTGCTAGCACGACATTCATGTTCTCAGAATTCAGGACAGAAAAGAGCTGAGGCTGCTGCTCCATCCTCAGCTAGGCCACCACGCTGGGCCCCGCAGCCCTGGGGAAGCCCATGCCTCATTCATGACTTATGAGGAGAGGCTGAGGGAACTGGGAGTGTTTAGTCTGCCGAAGAGAAGAATGAGGAGGGATTTGATAGCTGCTTTCAACTACCTGAAAGGGGGTTCCAAAGAGGATGGATCTAGACTGTTCTCAGTGGTACCTGATGTCAGAACAAGGAGTAATGGTCTCAAGTTGCAGTGGGGGAAGTTTAGGTTGGATATTAGGAAAAACTTTTTATTAGGAGGGTGGTGAAGAACTGGAATGGGTTACCTAGGGAGGTGGTGGAAACTCTTTCCTTTGAGGTTTTTAAGGTCAGGCTTGACAAAGCCCTGGCTGGGATGATTTAGTTGGGGATTGGTCCTGCTTTGATCAGGGGGTTGGACTAGATGACCTCCTGAGGGCTCTTCCAATCCTGATATTCTATGAGTCTATGATTCTAAGGGCTAGGCTGCAGTCCAAGTGTCGGCCTTCACTTTGAACACCCTGGCTTAGATGGGCAGCTCTGGCTCCTTTAAAATAGCTGCAGTTGGGCAGTAACGCTGGGGACAGGACTGAGCCCTTAGTGCCAAACCCTGGTGTGAGGATGGTTTCCTTTCTACAGTCACTTACAGCCCAGCAGGACATCCGGGGGCTGGGGGGCAAGGGGAGTGGAGGGGACGGGCACTTCACAGGTTACACCACAAGGAACTCACCTGGCTCCTTGCTTTCAGAATTCCCTTTGCAAACTTCCTCTGTAGAATTATCTGGATGTAACTAAAGCTCCTGCTCCCTTCCCCACGAATGCCCCACCGTGGCTTCTCCTCTGGATATTTACCTGCTGGGGAGGTTGTTGATTCCACACATGCAAAAGTGCAGTCTGCTGGCAAGGCTGAACACCGAGCATGATGAGCCAACGTGGCAAATGTACGTGGGGCAGCAGCACACTGCCAGATAATAATACTTTGACCTTCTACAGCGTTTTCTCCATCCAGCAGCAGCAGCAGTCCCCTTCCTAGGGGCTGGCTAGACAGATGTGTGTGTGTGGACACTGTGCAGCTTTAATCTCCTTTGCTTGAGCTGTGGCAACTCCTCGGGGTCCTAGATTCTGGGCTGCTGTTGCCTCCTTTTGTGGAGGAAACTGGCATGTAGGGAACCATGGCCATGAGTGCCTCCTTTGGGGTCTACACTGCTTGTTCCGGGGCCATTAGCAAATTCTGGATCCAGTTTCAAACTTCACTTGCCCCCACCTTTCAGGGCTGCTCGAGCCCAGGGCTTTGGTAACTCTAAGTTGTACGTATTTTGCGCGGATGGTTCTGTGGTCACCGTGTCTTCGTCCCAGATGTATTGCGCAGTCAGACAAATACGTTTGTCTTGACGTGCCAAAGCCCAAGCTGCTGGCATTTCTGAGTCCCTTGGTTCTGCTAACAGGCGGAGCTGGAGCTGTTCTGCTCTCTTGCCCTTCTGAGGCTATTCTTCAGCATTTTGGTGTGTCAGGATCTCCGCAGGGCCTGGCATGACAGAGATGGCAGGCAAGCAAGACGAGAAGAGCAATGTCTTTCATTTTCAGAACTGCTCACACCTGTGGCTTCAATTCAGCAGGAGGAGACTCATTTTTCCAGCAGACTTTGTAAGATATTATTGCCCCTTAGACCTAAACGGCTAGTGAAAGTTCAAGGCCCTCCAGGTTGCCTCCACTAGGAGGAGAAATTGAAGGAGTCTGGTACCTTTGATGCAATCTTGTGGATTTACAGAGAATGCACAAAGCCTTATTTCCATGAACACAAGAAAGAACCCAAACAACAGGAGATAGTTGCTTTGCTCCCAGCCCCCTCCCCAAACCTCTTTGCAGCCAGCTTCTCCAGGTGGTGTATGTGTCTTCTGCCCTTCTCAGTCTGTTTCTGATTGCTTCTCTCTCTCCTTCTTCCACATCCGTCCCCCACAGCCTCTTATCCCCAAAGCAAAACTCAGTGAACTCCCCTCCTCCCAAGGCATTAGAATTCCCACGTGGCCTTTGTCCTGGAGACCACTACTGCTTCTTGGAGATCACCTCTTACATTTAACCCAAACAAAGGGCCTATGAGCCACCCATCAGCATAAGAGGTTTTATCCCACACTAGAACAAAAGGAATTCTGATTATAGCTGAGTCTCTAACAGCCTCCCAATGTGCTTCAGTTTGCCCAGCGCTTCCGGGACTTGGAGCAAATGTTGATTTTACACCAAGCTAAGTGGGAGAGGAATCTGGCCCAGTGAGTTGCCTCTTTTGTCAGTGGAGTAATTGAGTGGATGAAATACCTGCTGAGAGATATCTGTGTCGGAAAGGAGCTCTCCCTGATTTCAAACAGTGCTGTATACAGGGCCCACTGCATTCTCAGCATGAGCATTGGCCTTTTATTTG
The DNA here is from genome assembly GCF_016161935.1 of Mauremys reevesii. Classification (NCBI taxonomy): domain Eukaryota; kingdom Metazoa; phylum Chordata; order Testudines; family Geoemydidae; genus Mauremys; species Mauremys reevesii. The sequence continues at coordinate 24,355,696 of NC_052635.1, read as the reverse complement.
TGAATTGTGGGCCCTTTCTGTTTTTTTAAGGGAGCCTGAAACCCATGACAAGGAAGCTACAATTTGCAATGCCTTGTTACATAGCTACATACTGTGTTGTGCAATGGCTCAATTAAAAACATATAGGAGTAGTTCAGGAATAAGAGGTCATCTTTCCCTATTTAATTCAAATAAATCTGTGCCAACCTCCACGAAAGGGTGACCAGAAAGCTCATGTGATTTCATAGGCTCTTCGGCACTCCAGCTCCTAAAACCCACTGCAGGAGACTCAAAGCACTTTGTGATCTCAGACTCCTTAGCTGAAATCGGGTCACTGGTCCTTTAAATGAAATGGGGTCCAGTGCTCCAGTTCTACCAGGTGCATCTGAGTTTAGTGTGAAGAGGTGGGCAGGGCTGTTATAAACAAGAGACAACAGCCCAAAGGCAAGTGACGGAAGACCAGAGGGCATCCAGTGAAGGGGAGAGAATGCAGAAGAAGAGAGGAGCTGGCTTGAGAGCTTAGTGGTGAGAGAGGTCATAGCAGAAGGCATTTGTGTGGTGCCAACCTACAAACTTCCCCAGGCCAGAGAGGGCAGAGGGAGATGCCTGCTGGCTCTTTGAGCCAGAGAGCAGAAGCTGGAGGCCCATAGAGGCTGACGATGGGGGAAGGATGGAGAGGTGAGCCTGTTGTGTCTCCAGGCAGGAGGTGGAAACGTACCTGGGAAGGAGACAAGGTGGAGAAGCACCCCAGCCAGAGGGGCTGGGGTGAGAACTGTCAGAGCCATAGCTGAGAGCTGGACTGTGGGGAGAGATGCCAGAACTTTTGTTGGTGTTGATGGACTGTTGGGACTTGTTTGGACTGTGGTGGGCACTATGGTACGGTTGTGGGACTTTTTGTAATAAATTCACCACACTAAGGGCTACTTATGCTCTGAAAGCTTATCGTGGAGTTACTGGAGTCTCTGGAAGAAAGGGGGAACTGAGGCAGGGGCACCACTTGTGCCGTAGTCTGCTGCAGGAGGGTGCCCCAGGCAGGGGCCATCATGTGACACTAGTATGTAAATTCTCACCATCCACTTCTAGGGATGCACGTCAGTGGTGAATAAAAAGCAGCCTGCTGGGTAGCCTGGATGATTATGACGACTGGCCATGGGATATGGTGTCTAATCTACAGATCACATGGCTGAATGTGGAACAGGTCAGTAGTGGCTGGGGGTCGCTGACATCCAATGTAAATCCTGTGTGAAATGAGTTGGTGGTCTCACCTGAATGAGTGACCACATCACAGTACCCAACACTACAATGCCCCACCCCCCTCAGCAATTTTAGGGAAGACTAGAGCTCAAGCACTGAATGGGCATTGAGGTTTGCACACCCCTCTGATCCTTGAGGTAAGAAGTGAGGCATGTGACCAAGGAGGTAGTGGGGTGCAGGGGCATGAAGCGTGTTCTGCTGCTGTCCTTGCTGTACCTCGCCTATGGATAAATATTGCACTCTGGATTCCGGAGCTGTAAAGCCAGCACCTTTCACAAACAAAGCTCAAACCTACTAATTTCTGAGCATGTGACTGAGGAGCACTTTATAAAGAAGCGTGTCTCTTGCCTTGAAGAAAGTGGCCAGTTACTTGTCCCTGGATCGACATTAGCCACTAAACCCCATTTCCAGCTGTCAAATCATCCCTGACAATAGCAGAAAGTAGCTTGAACATATCTGTGTGTGCACCACTCCGCGCCTTTCAATCGCTTCTGAGTCAGCACCACAGTGTAGCTAATGGTTCAAGATGGGATAATATAAGGGCAGAGGTATTGACACAGTGTCTAATAAGTCTCTCACTCCAGCTAATGCTGGATGTTTTGGGGAAAGCATAATCCTTGCATCCTACAATGACACCGGAGCAGAGTGGAAATTCTTTCTTAGCCCAGCCAGTGATCAGCTTATTCCTTAAAGCATTAGGGCTCAGAGCCTTTATAATGTTGTGTTCTGTGCTGGACCAAATCCCATCACTTTGTTGTTATCATAGCAGCTCGGTAGCCATTTGAAAACCCATATGGCACATTCTGATGATCAATGCGAGAACTGAATTTCTGTCGCACGCTCACTGGAACTAAAAATTGTCTTTTCATGACAAATCAGTGAGAACAGGTGGAGATACTTTTGTGTGGAAGTTGGGATTTAAACCATGCTTAGGTGAATTATACCAACCACAGACCGATTCTCACAGCTGCTGGGTGTTCCCAACCCGACTGAGTTTGACTCGGACAGTGGATTCTCAGCACTACTATCTCCCTATCTCTTTTTACAGAGAGGGTCACAGGGTTCACAAACCTAGATCGACTTGCAAACCTTTCCATCCTTTACTGTAAACCCATTTGCCCCCCAATGGAGATTCAGTTTAAAAATACAGAGTCAGATCCTTAGGTGGTACAAATCAGCATACGCTAATTTACAGCACCTTAGTGTCTGGTCTGAAATGTCTTGGTCCAGTAAAAGATATTATCTCATTCTCCTTGTCTTTCTAATTAAAGGCTGTTCTATGTAGGGCCAGAACTCCCCCAGTAAGACTGGCACAAGCAGGAACCCTGGGTACAATATACAGACTAGTTATATTTTCATTAAAGTTTTTCTGTCTACTCCTTTTTTCAGTGTCTCTGTGTTTTTTCACTCTGCCCTGTCTCTGCTCCATTTCTTACCCTATCTTTTTAATCAATGTGCAAATGGGTTTAAATTAAGTGGAAGAAGAAGAACAATTCCAATGTAAACCTTCCCTTGCAACCATTGCAATGCAACCATTGCCACCACTGAGCTAGTGCAGGAGAGCTGGAAAATGAAACATATACTCACCAGTGAAACCGACCAGGTTGCTTTCGCTGACTAAATTGAAAGAAATGTAGAAAGTAAGCCAACAGCCTGAATGGTAAAAGGTAAATTAATTTTGTTTTAATTCAGTTTTAGTACCACAAAGACAAAAATTTCAAAGCTAGGTGCCTAAAATTAGGCTCCTAAATCCATAGTTAGGCATCTACAAATAAAATTTACTTTGGTGCTAAATATGAGTTTGGGAGTCTAACTTTAGGTTGCCAGATTTGGAAATGTTGACTGAAGGTGTTGTTAGTAGCATAGACACTTATGATTTAAACAGTGGCGTCACCCTTTTCATTACACAGCCAGCTAGCAGGATTTTAAAGGGGTTACACAGTGTCCACACTAGGTGCTAATGGTTTTTGAATGATTGTAGCTACTTTGACTGTTAAACCCACATTTTTTCCTAATCAAGCCAGCTCTGCTAGGGTTAAATATGGACCAGCAGCAAATGCTTGTGCCCTGCTTGCGCTAGACCTGACAATTGTGATCATCAGCATGCGTTAACACGCAGTTGTAATTCCACATGTAGACAAACCCTGACATTTGTGCCTGAACTATGGGACGTTCTGGGCCAAAATGAAAGTGAGAAAAATGCTGTGGTCCAGTGGCTGAGGGGTATTCAGCTGAGAGGTGGGAGCCTGAAATCAGATCCCTTTGCCACATAGGGCAGAAAGGGAAGTTGAACCCACATCCTGGGTGAGTATCTTGAGCACTAGGCTAAAGTGTGCTCAGTGAGGCTGCTGCCGCATCCTCCCCCCGTGCCACTTGGTGTGCTCTGAGAATGCCTCCTGGATGGTGAGAGAGGTGGGGGAATGCCTAGAGCAGGGGTCAGCAACCTTTCAGAAGTGCTGTGCCGAGTCTTCATTTATTCACTCTAATTTAAGGTTTCACATGCCAGTAATACATGTTAACGGTTTTAGAAGGTCTCTTTCTATACGTCTATAATATATAACTAAACTATTGTTGTATGTAAAGTAAATAAGGTTTTTAAAATGTTTAAGAAGCTTCATTTAAAATTAAATTAAAATGCAGAGCCCCCCGGACCGGTGGCCAGGACCCGGGCAATGTGAGTGCCACTGAAAATCAGCTCGTGTGCCGCCTTCGGCACGTGTGCCATAGGTTGCCTACCCCTGCCCTAGAGGGATACTCCTGCTGGGGCTTAGGACTGAGATGGCAGTGTGCATGCCCAGTGGCACAAACTTAGGTGCCACGGGGTCATTAACAGTGGAAATGTAGGCACTCCCGGGTGTAGGCGCCAGCTGAGCAAGGCTTTGAGAATCTCAGTGGCACCCAAATCCCAGATCCTTTTGTGGATCTGGGCCTTAGGCTCCTGAGTCTTATTGAAATTCAATGACGTTGTTATTCAGCCCTGGCCTACACTGAAAAATTTTGCTGGCAGAGCTATATCAGATAGGAGTGTAAAAAAGTAAAGGTGGTGGGATCTGGTCCAAAGTAATTACTTTAAGGTCACAGAAATTGATAACTGATACAAAGAATCCTAGGAAATAAGGTAAGAAATTGGTATATAAACAATTTCCAATAAGACTCTCTTATTATTTTTTGTTGGCTATTATAATCAAGGACGAGCTAGTAAGTCTAGGGCACTTTTGATAACTTGCTTGTAATGTACTTTTTGAATTGTTCTTGGACATAAGTGCCTAGGAACTCGGCGCTCTTTGTAGAATCGTTCTCCAGAGTCAAAACCCCCAATTACCCCTGAATTCACCTGTTCAATGTGGGATATTGGTCGTTCACAAAAGCTATTCAGAGACACTTTATTCCACTTAAAAATGGTTCTCTTTCGAGATGAGGAGCAGGCAGGAATAAAAGAAGGACTAGGAAGGAAAATGCACATATTGTAAGCAAATCACATTCAAATGAACATAGTCAAGTAGCAGCAATGGTCAATTGTCTGACTGTTGGGTATTAAGGTTTTGCTTGTAAAGAGGGGGAGAGTTAAGTTTAAATAATGGATGCCCACTTCATTGTTGTTCTGCATCTCATGTGGTCATTTTTGTCCGTTCAAACCAAGTGCAAATCAAAATGGTAGCTTTGCACTAGTGTAAATAATGACACCAGGTGCAGGGCAGCACTAAATCAGACCCTATGTCAGTACTGTATGGCTCTCAGCTTTGTACATATGATTTTGTGGCACTAAATCTGCCTCCTCAATCCATTCATTATTGTAACACGAACAATATTTGCCCACAATAAATAAAAATATGCACAAGTATCCAGCATATGAATCTGCATTCTCACTGGATTTATTTCCAAGGGTTACTGCATCTAAATTTGCATTTCAAATTTTACAAGAACATTGACTGTATACCAGCTGAAAGAAATGACAAGGTTTGACAGTACTACATGCTGCTGCCAAAAACATTCAAGAGATGTCTAGTTACCCATAACAATATGTTACAATTTGTAATGGTGCTATTCTGATGGAATCACTTACCAGCCTCATGAGTCAAACATGTGTTCATTTAATTAAGTAGTAGAAATGTTTGGCCTTTTATCACTAGAGTAGGTAGAGACACTCATCTCATTTGCAATGGAAATGAATACAATGGTTTAGCTCAGTGCTGGGCTCAGGTTTAATAGTTGTCAAAGGAAAAACGTACATTTCCTTGTCTCTCTGTCAGTATGTGTGAACAGAAGCTCAGCTAACTTCAGAAAGCTGGTAATCCCTTAGAAGATGAACTTCTGAAATAACCTCTTCTAATATGAAAATTAATGGCTGCCAAAATAAATGGATGACCATGACATATTGATTGCAAAGTTTCCATTGATGCCTCACAGTCAAGAGCAAGTTCCTGGCTCCAGCCTGGAAACATGTAAGTTGTTTGATACATCTAAAGAGCTAAAGGCACTCCTCATGTCTCTGGTGTGCAGGGCAGGAAGGGGATGATTTTCAGGGACACTCAAGCAGCATAGGCACCCAGATCTCATTGTCTTTCAATAGGAGGTGCATCATTAATTGCTACTTTTGCCTTTGAAAACCTCCCCCTAAATGCATGCTACTGTACATCCAATGACATGGGACTGGCAAGTGTGTAAGCAGGGGACCCATGACTATGCAAAGTGCTATCATATCTAACGTGCAGAGGCCAATAGTCCCTTCCCAGCATGTATTACAATATATGCAGTGTACACCAGACAGAGGCTGTCTCTACAGTGGACCTCTTTCTTAAAATGTTCTATCATTGCTACTATTGGTGCAGCTCTCATCCACTAGGTCTGTTCACAAGCGTAGCCTGACAGATAATGTTTTTAGTTACTGCTCAGGGCTGATTTAGACAACACGATGGCCAATGGCAGCCCATTAGTACAGATGTTCCCGCCATTGTTACACCAACGGAATTGTGTATGGAAAAAAAAGTCAAGTGTACACAAGGCCAGTGCATGGTGCTAGGAAACAGCTACTCTACCAGGCATACTCATAGAGCAACCAGCAAATTGCTAAGGGTTAATGCTGCCCATTGCAGCATTAACTGCCTTCTATGGCTTTAACCAGCTTTAGGGTATATCTTCAGTGCAGCATTAACTCAGGTGATCAGCACCCAGGTTAGTCTAGCTCAGACATGAGCAGCCTCAGTAGAAAGCCCCACTCCAGTTACTGCGTCCTCACTTGTGCTGCATTCACCTGCGTGGGTCAGCAGGACTTCAGGGGACATCTCCCTTGGTTCTTTTCTGCTAACCTGGGCCATTCTATGGTTCTTTCCCAGTGAATTGTGAGAGAACTTGTCTGTCCTTCTGGGCACGGGGCAGGAATTGTGGGAAGACATTGGAGGACTAGCAACACTCAAGTGACTTAGCCTGCATCCATACTGCAAAGTGGGCAGGTTACCAGCCTGAGCGAAAGCAGAACTGAGGCCCTAACCTGCACCCCCAGCCAGGAGTGTCATTTGTTATGGGGCAATTGGGAAGTTGCCCCCCTAGACTTTTCATGCCTATGTCTTCCATTTTTGCTCCTCCCGCTGTATGTTATATCCTGCAATGTTCTATACGCTGGCACAACTCCCCCCGCCCCCAGCTTTTTCTGAAATGATACTGCTGCCCACAGCTGGGCCAGCTATGCTGGGTTGAAAGCACCACTCAGCTGAGAGGTTTTGTGTGTGGACAGGAGCAACACATGAGTGAGAGCCCAAGTTCACTCTGCAGTGAAGAGATTCCCTCAGAAGGGACAGTGTGCAGCCACATTAGGGGAGACAATGGCAGCGTGGCAATAAGCAAGCCCTGGTGCCATATCTGTGGAAGAGTTCTGGAAAGCCTGTGGAAGGGCAAAAAGAACAGGAGTACTTGTGGCGCCTTAAAGACTAACAAATTTATTGTAGCATGAGCTTTCGTGAGCTACAGCTCACTTCTTCAGATGCATAGAATGAGACAGGACACAGACAGGAGATATTTATACATACAGAGAACATGAAAAGGTGGAAGTATGCATAACAACAGGAAAAGTCTAATCAATTGAGATGAGCTCTTATCAGCAGGAGGAAAAAAAACTTTTTGAAGTGATAATTAAGATGGCCAATAGAAGGTGTGAGGAGAACTTAACATAGGGAAATAGATACAATTAGTGTAATGACCCAACCATTCCCAGTCTTTGTTTAGGCCAGAGTTAATTGTATCTAATTTGCATATTAATTCAAGTTCAGCAGTTTCTCTTTGGAGTCTGTTTTTGAAGTTTTTTTGTTGCAAAATTGCCACCTTCAAGTCTGTCACTGAGTGGTTAGAGAGGTTGAAGTGTTCTCCCACTGGTTTTTGAATGTTATGATTCCTGATGTCAGATTTGTGTCCATTTATTCTTTTGCGTAGAGACTGTCCGGTTTGGCCAATGTACATGGCAAAGGGGCATTGCTGGCACATGATGGCATATATCACGTTGGTAGATGTGCAGGTGTACGAGCCTCTGATGGTGTGTCTGATGTGATTAGGTCCTATGATGGTATCACTTGAATGGATATGTGGACAGAGCTGGCATCGGGCTTTGTTGCAAGGATAGGTTCCTGGGTTAGTGTTTATGTTGTATGGTGTGCGGTTGCTGGTGAGTATTTGCTTCAGGTTGGGAGGCTGTCTGTAAGCGAGGACTGGCTTGTCTCCCAAGATCTGTGAGAGTGAGGGATCATCTTTAAGGATAGGTTGTAGATCTTTGATGATGCGCTGGAGAGGTTTTAGTTGGGGGCTGTAGGTGATGGCTAGTGGCGTTCTGTTATTTTCTTTTTTAGGCCTGTCCTGTAGTAGGTGACTTCTGGGTACTCTTCTGGCTCTGTCAATCTGTTTTTTCACTTCAGCAGATGGGTATTGTAGTTTTAAGAATGCTTGATAGAGATCTTGTAGGTGTTTATCTCTGTCTGAGGGATTGGAGCAAATACGGTTGTATCTTAGAGCTTGGCTGTAGACAATGGATCGTGTGGTGTGTCCGGGATGGAAGCTGGAGGCATGTAAGTAAGTATAGCGGTCAGTGGGTTTCCGGTATAGGGTAGTATTTATGTGACCATCGCTTATTAGTACAGTAGTGTCTAGGAAATGGACTGCTTGTGTGGATTGGTCTAGGCTGAGGTTGATGGTGGGATGGAAATTGTTAAAATCACGGTGGAATTCCTCGAGGGCTTCTTTTCCATGAGTCCAGATGATGAAGATGTCATCAATGTAGCGCAAGTAGAGTAGGGGCATTAGGGAACGAGAGCTAAGGAAGCGTTGTTCTAAGTCAGCCATAAAGATGTTGGCATACTGAGGGGCCATGCGGGTACCCATAGCAGTGCCACTGACTTGAAGATATATATTGTCCCCAAAAGTGAAATAGTTGTGGGTGAGGACAAAGTCACAAAGTTCAGCCACCAGGTTAGCCGTGATATTATCGGGGATACTGTTCCTGATGGCTTGTAGTCCATCTTTGTGTGGAATGTTGGTGTAGAGGGCTTCCACATCCATAGTGGCTAGAATGGTGTTTTCTGGAAGATCACCGATGGATTGTAGTTTCCTCAGGAAGTCAGTGGTGTCTCGAAGATAGCTGGGAGTGCTGGTAGCATAGGGCCTGAGGAGAGAGTCCACATAGCCAGACAATCCTGCTGTTAAGGTGCCAATGCTTGAGATGATGGGGCATCCAGGATTTCCAGGTTTATGGATCTTGGGTAGCAAATAGAATACACCTGGTCGGGGTTCTAGGCATGCCACTCAAATCAGCTTGTCCCAGAAATGGTTGGACATTCATATAGCTGGCAGGCTCCAGGCACCCCTGCTGGGCAGCACAATGAAGCACTCTCCCCACGTGAGGTTAGAAATGTAAACTTTCCCTTTCCAAGTGTGTATTCAGGGAAGGGGGGATTTAGTCCACAAAACACAAATTATGTAGGGACTAGTGCATTTCTGAATGCTGATTAATAGCTTCATTTTATCTGTATCTCTGCGCGGTTCATGGCATCTGATCTTTGCCGCTGAAACGCAGATCACTCTATACTCGTTATATTTTGGAAGTGGAAGTGGAGATACACTGCTTACTCCTTCTTATGTGGTATCTACATTAGTGGAAGTGGAATTTGGGAGTGTCGTTGTACTATAAAAATGAGCACAACTGATGAACCAGAGACAAACATGTAGCACAAGCTCTTTGGCTGGTGAGATGAGCATAGCCTGTTTGATCTCAATGGAGCTACACTGCTTACTCCTTCTTATGTGGCATCTCCATTACTGGAGGTTTGCAACCATGGTAACCCATTCTGTACAGTCCTCTGCTAATCTCTTTGTGGCTGAATAGTCCTTTGATCAACCCAGGATACCACATTGTTTATCTAAGATAGTCTTTTTCTGCCTTGCGTTCTTCTGCCATCAACTTTCCCTTCCAGTGCCCGTACACATGCATTGCCCTCTGAGCCTCTTAAAATATGCCCTACAGATCAAACCTCTCTTTTCATAAAATATCTAACTACCATTTCCTGAGTTCCAATAATCCCCAGTACTTTTCCACTGGTTACGTGGTGTATCCTCAATACTTTCAGAATTCTCCTGTAACACCTTAATTCAAAGGATTGTAGTTTCTTTATTACCAACTGTCTGAATGTCCATGTTTCATGGCTGTAATTCAGCACAGACCAAAAGGAAGTTTTTAAAAGTCAGAATTTATTCTTCATATGTATGTCCCTTCTCATTGGATGTTTATTCTTCCAGAATGTCTCCATGGCTCTTGTTATTCCAGTGCTGACTTCAGTGTTTGATCTTACATCTTCTGTAACAATGTTTTCTAAGTGGCAAACATTTCTCATTTGCTGTACAATGGTGTTGTTCCACTGGAATCTTGCATGTTTTCCCAGGACTTTGAGTATTTTTGTCCTGCCGCAAAACCCCCAGGCCAGTAGAAATTCTGAACTAAGCGCTGTTTAGTTTAGTACGCTGTATTTCTGTGTGCCCTGAGAAGGGTATATTATGGGCTAGGCTGAGTAGCCTCAGTCAGTACTTTTGCAGTACCATTGTCTCCATATTCCCCCTAACTCAACATGCTGAGGCAGCCTCCACTCTCTCTAGAGTAGCTCCAGATCCCAGGGAAATCTTTCCAGCGGCTGTCCAGTCAGGGGGCTGCCAGGGGAGTCAGCTGCAGCCCTAGGTTTAACTAGGGAAAGGCCAGTCATTTGTTATTTCTTGATTTCCACAGCAGTGGCTGGGGGGCTAGCTTCAGCCTGCTGCCCGGGACCAATTCATCAATTGGGCTTGGTGCTGCCCGGGGCATGCGCTCACACTGGCAGGCAGCAGCTCAGAGCTGCCTCTCTGCTGTCAGATTGCAGCCCAGAGCCAGAGCTGAGAGCTGCTGCGTTCTGCTTGTGGCTCTAAGTAGCCACACAAGTGGCTGAGGCCAGGCCAGGATTCGCGGTCGTTCCCTAGCAGGACCTGCACCAGTAGTAGGGACATGCTCAGGCCCCTGATTGTCACCCCATTTCAGATCTGAGCCACTGGGATTTGGAAAGGGGATCCCATTATTCCCTGAAGGGTCAGGAGTCTATTGGGGATGTTTCTCATGAGGTGTACAGAGTTACTTGGACCCAGTGTCCCTCCATCTCTGGGTCTTTTCCCCATCCACCAGGAAATGGTGTTTTGTTGATTCCCCTTTTGGGTCTGAAATGGCCAGGTTTACTGATTGGACCATTGGGGTTGGATCTGATCCTACAGTGTTGGAGTCACTGCGAGCAGGACCCACTGCAGGTTACCACCAGCCCCTGGCCTCCCCGGTACCGGACACTGTATCACCTTGTGACCATGCTCGTTGGACTAAAAGCATTTCAGATTCCCCCGCCCCTCCCCCCCGCCCCAAGTTCCTTTTTTGGGTCCCGGTTTGGGTTTCCCTCCCCGCTATGACTTGGTTTGGCCTATTCTCCTTTCTGGGGAGTCCTGATTTGGGATCAGCTTTGTGCCACTCTCCCTTAATTTTTTTATCAAACTCAGGCAGACTCTGTGCATATTGGTCAGCCCATTTCCCTGATAGAGTTGCATCTCTGGGATCTTTGTCTATTTAACATGATTTCAGGGCAGGGGGATTTAACCAACTGTGGTAACCCCCAATCACTTACCCATATTCTTATGTAACCCCTAATTTCAGTTGAAATCTTAGAATTGTTCACATCCTCTTTTCTGAATTTCCTGAAACTTCCTCCTATATACCACAGGAGTCAATTTCAACGTCTGCAACAAAGCTGATTTATAGAGCTGATAATCTTTATAGGTCCCTCTGTCCATATCAGTGAAAGCATCTTCTAGGGCCTTCCCTGGCAGTAGCAGCGCCAGAGACCATCTTGTGTCATCCTGCCCCATCTTGTTCAATTCACATCCCATTTCAAAAGCATTTAGCAATACATCTATGTCATCCCCTACCCTAAAGTGAGGGAATAATTTGAAGTCTATGCCAGGAGTGCCAGAAGCTCCCTAGTGTGTGGGGGGCTGTCACTGGTGCTCAAAGCATGGCCACACCCCCACTCTGCCTCTTCCTGCCCAGGCCCCACGCCTGCTCCACCCCTCCCCCGAGGCCCTGCCCCCCCGCTCACTCCTCTCTGTCCCCCTCCTCCAATCACTTGCCCTTAAGACTATGCCCTCCCACTTTTAAAAGGCCCTCTGCACCCCCTATTTCAACACCCCTGGTCTATGCCAACCATTGGCACAGGTGGGGTCTCGCTCCATCTATCAGCTTAGGGTTTGCTGGTGCAGTCTTTCCATCTCAAGCTGATGTTGATGCTCCTTATCCTTGTCTCCCTCTTCATGCTGATGCTGCTTCTCCTGGTCCAGAAGCAGCTGGGCTTCCAGAGGCAGTCTGTCCCTCTCCAGCTGCAGCCACTCTCTCTGTCTACCTGCAGATCTGTCCATGATCTTTACTGCTGTGGTGCATTTGGTCTGGATGGAGCATAGTTGCTGTTTCTGTCAGCCTCTTCCCTGCTTCCCTCTACAGAGCTGTCTCCAAGATTTCCCAGCCCTGCTGGACTCTCTGTCAGTATCCTGGATGTGCCCTGTGCTCCTGGGCCACCATTTCTTTTTTGATCCTCAGAGTATAGTTAAATGAATTCTTGCAACGGTCTTCACTGCAGAGGATGTGCGGGAGATCCCCACCCCCAAGCCATTCTTTTTAGGTGACACATCTGAGGAACTGTCCCTGGCAGAGATGTCAGCAGAGGAGGTTTTGAAACAAACTGATCAGTTAAGCAGCAGTAAGTCACCAGGGCCAGGTGGGATTCACCCCAGAGTTCTGACGGAACTCAAATATGAAATTGCAGAACTACTAACTGTGATATGTAACCTGTCGCTTAAACCAGCCGCTGTACCACAAGACTAAAGGATGGCTAATAGGACGTCTATTTTTTAAAAAGTCTCCAGAGGCGATCCTTGTAATTACAGGCCTGTAAGCCAAACTTCAGTGCCAGGCAAATTGGTTGACACCACAGGCAGCATGTGACTCTTGTGTTTGGGGAGTCTGAACGCGAGCGCCAGAAGCTCCCTAGAAATGGGAGGGACCACCGGCACCCAGATCATGGCTCTGTCCCCTGCTCCATCACAAGGTCCTGCCCCACTCCACCTCTTCCCACCCCTGCTCTGCCTCTTTCACCAAGGCACACCCCCCACCCACTGCTCACTCCTCTCCGCTCCCTCCCCTAAGCCCCCTGCTGCTCGCTCCTTTCTGTCCCCTCCTGCCTTAAGGACGAGTGACGGGGAAGGGAGCAGAGAGGAGCGGGTGGGGGCCTCAGGGGAAGAGATGGAGCAAGGGTGGGAAGCAGCAGAGCAAGGGTGGGGTGTGACGGGGTGGACTAGGCCCTGATGCCCCTGCTAGAGGCCCTGTGGCCCTGCCACACCTTGCCCCAAAAGAGGGCAGTAGAGAGGTCTTCCAAGCTGCCTAGAATGGCTGTGTGGGAAGCAACCAATCAAGGCCCAGCAGGCTGGGATAAGAAGAGCTGCAGGGCCAGACTGAGAGCAGTTCCTTGCTAGAGCTGGAGGAGAGTGGGTGGCTCTGGGCTGGCTGCTGGGACTCCATTAGGACAAGGCCCTGAGGGAAGGGTGAAGACAGCATGGGGAAGTGGCCCAGGGAATTAGAAAAGCCGTGTGATGTAGTTAAAGGGACACAGCAGATGACTTCTCTCTACAGGGTCCCTGGGCTGGAACCCAGAGTAGTGGGCAAGCCTGGGTCTGCCCCAACTCCCGTTAGTCACTGGGGTAAGTGGCCTGGACATTGGGGCACCCCCCAGAGAGGGGAACTGAACTGCAGCGGCCCAGCTGGAGAGTTGTGGCCAGAAAGGCCCTAAGAGGGCAAAGACATTACCTCCAGGGAGGGAGCGCAGGAGCACTGCTCTATCCCGGAGTAGGGACAACTTGTGGGAAACATTACAGGGGGCACTGAGAGAGATCCCTGTTGGACTTGTACCCCAGAAGGGGTTTTGCTTTGCTTTCATCACACAGACAGACTGTGTGTGAGTCAGCCAGAAGGCTGTGTCACCAAAGACACACCAGATAGAGAGAGAGAGAGAGCGTGCGGGCACACACACTCGGCCAGGGGGCGCTTGCGAGAGGTGAGTGCAACTCCATGACATGGGGCCATGGGGGAAGTTGGGACTGGATGACAGAGGATGGATCTATTCCGTTCATTTCCTCTGAAACACCTGGCATTGGCACAGTCCCTCTGCATTTCACTCTGATTTCCCCAGCAGCTCTGACCAAGGTCCCACTCTTGTGATTAACCTTTCTCTGTGGGCTACAAGAAGTGTACGCTCGTTACCAACCAACCTTCACAAAGCAAAGCATCTGTTCTTAAGGCAAAATCATTACTGAGAAAATACATACAAACAATGGCTGTTCCGAGATCACCCATCAGTCTTATGGGGCTGTAGCAAGCCAAAGTCTTTCCAACCCTTCTGCAAGTGTTCCCCCCAGACAGAAGGGCCTGTCTGTTTGTTTGAATCATAAAGGAGGCCCCTGAGTCACCCCAAACTCAGTCTCTATATACCAAAAGCCCTTTCTTCGCTTCCTGGAACACCCAGCCTCAGGGCCGCCCAGAGGGGGGAGCAAGAGGGGCAATTTGCCCCAGGCCCCGAACCCCACAGGGGCCCCCACCAGAGTTTTTTGGGGCCCCTGGAGCGGGGTTCTTCACTCGCTCCGGGGGGCCCGGAAAACTCTTGCAGGGCCGGGCGCAGGAGCTTCTTCTGCTCCCGGTCTTCGCCGGCGGCGGGTCCTTCTGCTCCGGGACGGAAGGACCCCCCGCTGGCGAATTACCGCCGAAGACGGCGCGGGATCCACCGCCGAGTTCAGCTCGGTCTTAGGCGGTAATTCGGCGGCAGGGGGCCCTTCCCTTCTGGGACCCGCCGCCGAAGTGCCCTGAAGACCCACGGCGGGGGCCCCCCTCCGCCGAATTACCGCCGAAGACCGGGCTGCACTTCGGCGGCGGGTCCCACTTCGGCGGTAATTCGGCGGCGGGGGGGGGCCCCCACCGCGGGTCTTCGGGGCACTTCGGCGGCAGGTCCTGGAATGGAAGGGCCCCCCGCTGCCGAAGACCCCGGGCCCCCGGAAGCCTCTGGGCGGCCCTGCCCAGCCTGAACCAGTCTATGCAAACCTCCCTATGGGGTGGTACCTCTCTGGAGGTGTTTACAGCCTGAGTGATTCATTTGAATCACCCCCACACACAGATTTGAGTTCTTAGAGGAGCTGTGGTAACCCTCACCCCCGACAGAGGTACATACACTCTCTGGCCCACAATGAGATCTAAAACATCCATAAACTTAATACAATATGGTCCCCCAAAGAAACTGCATGTGGTTGCAACATCTGTCCCAGTGGCATGTCAAATAGGCGTTCTACAAACAACAGCTATTTAGAGCAGCACTTCATATTTCACAGAAGACTTAAAACCTCCTTCTTCCAGCAATGTTTTCCACTCTGTCAACATCAGCAAGCACCACTTCACATCACAAGCCCCGACTTGCACTCTCCTTTTCTTACCTGATCTGGTGTCCAGAGTTTTCTCTCATCTAACAGCTGTGCCACTGTAAGCCCGTTAGTGTGCACATGACCTTCAAGGTAAATCCCACCAATTCTTTATTGGTGTTATGAGAGTGTAAATGTGGGTGGTTGGGGGAAGGAGAGAAGTTGGCTCAGGAATTTTAAGCTTTTGGGGGTAGGGAAGTCTGTTTTCCCCCTAGTGGTAAAGGATCTTGCACATTTATGGCATCTCTAAAAACCATTTTAAAATTAGCAATAACAATGTAAAGGATGTTAATTACATGGTATGGTAAATTCCTTACATTATATGGCCACCCTGTTGCTCAGCACAGAGCAGAAACATATTTCCATTCTTTTCTGGAAGATCAGTGCAGTCACGAATAGTCTGAAATCATATTTTTCCCCTTCCTTGTTTATGTTTTAGCCACATACTCCTGCAATTTCAATCCCTGGGGTAGAAAACCCCACACTGCAAGAGTTAAACGGTTACCGAGTTATCCATACACACATAACAGCGCTGAAAATTATGGCTTTCCCCAAGATCCCAGCTCATGATATCACTCTGCAAAAATAAGTACCCTAATAAAGGCTTCCCCATCAGCCCTAGGTGGTAGGGCAGAGCTGAGCTACTGGCACAAACCCAGATTGCACTGAATTCCTATGGCTGCAGGCACCTGGATGATAGGAACACAGGGGCCTTCCTGGCAAAGTGTTGTGCATAGAGCTCACATCAGGCATTCTCTGGGCGAAACATCTCCTTAAGGACAGCCACACAGGCTGGAGCAGAGCTGTCCCCTTCTGTGGAGCGGCTGGGGCGCTGGGAGGCAGAGTTCAGCACCGGCCTGCTGAACAGCTCCCTGACTCCTTGCCGGAACTTGGGGTCCCAGGCGCTGTAGATGGCCACGTTCCAGCAGCTGTTGGAGGTCAGAATCCAGAAGGCGTAGAAGGAGAACTGACACCACTGGTAGCCCAGCACAGAGCCCACCACGAAGACGGCGATAGGGCTGAAGGAGGCCGAGAAGGCAAAGGTCAGGATGCCAATGGTCTTCGCCGCGGTGATGTCGGAGAAGGAGAGGCGGCTGTTGTGCTGTGCCTCACTGCCCAGCCACACGCGGGCCTTGCAGTACTGGCGGATGGCGGCGAAGGTGATGAAGTTGATGACAAAGGTGCCCCCCAGCAAGGAGAAGTCGAAGGCTGGGAAGAGCAGCATGATGTTCCAGGGGGAGCCGGGCAGCCTGCCTGCTGGGAAGGCGTAGGTGCACATCTTGCTGCAGGGGTTATACTGCAAGGTGATGTCTGGGCTAGAGATCATTGGCACCACTGCCAGCAAGAAGCTCATGGACCACGAGAGCAGGATGAGCCAGACCGTCCGCCGCTTGGTGATCACCGCCCTCTTGTGCAGGGGCTTCAGCACCGCCACGCTCCTCTCCACCGACAGCAGGAAGATGGTCGTGATGGAGACGAAGGTGCAGCCAGCGAAGATGGGTCCAGTGACGAAGCAGGGCAAGGACGGGATAGAGCAACTGCTGCTCTCCTGTCCCGTGCCAGAGACTAGACTGCTCACCTCCCTGTATACGGAGTAGGGCACCACAATGAGCCCCACAGCCAGGTCGGCCAGGGCCAAGGACACTTTCAGGTAGCCCTGGGAGGTCCTGAACTGCCTGGCTTGCAGGAAGACCAGGAGGCTCACCACATTGCCCAGGATGATGGCAACGATCAGCAGGACCATGAGGAAGAGCTTGCAGATCTCCCCCAGAAGAGGTGGGCTGGACAGAGTGCAATTGGCGCTGCTGCTGTTACCCAACATTGGCCAGGTTCTTCTCTTCACAAGGCAGACGGTCTGGGACAGGGTGGTGAGCTGGGCTCCTCTGGTTCTCTCCTAAGGCTCCATGGAGAAGGCTTCAGGTGTTGGTTCTCTGGCTCCTCACATGCTGAGTCTCCAGAAACTTCTCCTGAGAGGTGTGAGCCCTGGGCAGACATCCAGACAAACGGGTCACATCGGTGCAATATGCGCACACACAGACAGGGCCAGGCTTCCAGCAGTGATCCGGAGTGTGCCCCAGGGAAGGGCCTAGACCACTTCCTGTTGGATCACAAACACATATGTTGAGAATATGACACTGGGTGAGTCGCACACATGCACACACACAGATTTTACCCTTGGTGAGTCACGCACACACAGATTTTACACTCTGAGACGCGTGCATGCACACACACACACACACACAAACATACATATTACCAGGGCCGGCCTTAGGAGTGAGCAGACTGGGCTGCTGCCCAAGGCATGGTACTCAAGAGGGCACCGTGCTGGTACCTCCTCATCTGACCTGAAGACTGAAAGGGCTTGGCTTGTTTAGCCTAACCAAAAGAAGGTTGAGGGGGGGGGATATGATTGCTCTTTATAAATATATCAGAGGGATTAATATTAGGGAGGGAGAGGAATTATTTAATCTTAGTAACAATGTGGACAAAAGAACAAATGGATATAAACTGGACACTAGGAAGTTTAGACTTGAAATTAGACGAAGGTTTCTAACCATTAGAGGAGTGAAGTTCTGGAACAGCCTTCCAAGGGGAGTAGTGGGGGCAAAAGACATATCTAGCTTCAAGACTAAGCTTGATAAATTTATGGAGGGGATGGTATGATGGGATAGCCTAATTTTGGCAATTAATTTGGCAATTGATCTTTGATTATCAGCAGGTAAGTATACCCAGTGGTCTGTGATGGGATGTTAGATGGGTTGGGATCTGAGTTACTACAGAGAATTCTTTCCTGGGTGCTGGCTGGTGAGTCTTGCCCACATGCTCAGGGTTTAACTGATCGCCATATTTGGGGTCGGGAAGGAATTATCCTCCAGGGCAGATTGGCAGAGGCCCTGGAGGTTTTTCACCTTCCTCTGCAGCATGGGGCATGGGTCACTTTCTGGAGGATTCTCTGCAGCTTGAGGTCTTCAAACCGCAATTTGGGGACTTCGATAACTCAGACATAGGCTATGGGTTTGTTATAGAAGTGGATGGGTGGGATTCTGTGGCCTGCATTGTGCAGGAGGTAAGACTAGATGATCATAATGGTCCCTTCTGACCTTAAAGTCTATGAGTCTATGACCTTCCCACAGCCAGTGGGGCTTTGAGGCAATCAGGCAGCTGAAGCAGCACCTGGAGAGGGTGGACAGACGGAGCTGCAGCAGGGGCCTCTGGACCAGCCAGATAATGCCTCTGAAGCAGGGGTGCCCCTACTTCCCTGCTTCACTGCCATCTCTAGCCCCCACTGCTTCGGCCCCCCCCCCCCGCCCATGGCGCCGCCCCCGACCAAGCTCAGGAGCTGGAGCCTGCCTCCTGTCTGCTGTGCGGGGGGCGGTTGCTTATGTCGGAGTGTCCCTCTTCCCCCATCTTTGTATCTAGGCTCTGCTGAGCTGGGGTGGGGGTCAGAGGGAACTGTCTGTTCTGGTGCTTCTGGGTCCAGACCCTGAATGCTCTTCTTAAAGAGACAGCGCACTGATACACTCACTCAGGCACACACTCTCTCCTCCAACACACAGACACTCCCCCGACACACAATCTCTCACACAAAAACATACACACAATCCTGACACACACACACTCATTCACTCCTCCAACACACACGCACACACTCTCTCTCTCTCTCTCTCACACACACGCACACTCTCTCTCTCCCCCGACACACACACACTGTCAAACACACTCACTCTCTTTCTGTCTCACACTCACTCCCCCCAAGACTCAGAGCTGGGCATACACACAAACAGAACCACTACACTGAGGGTAACACACGCTGGGATTGTACATTCGGGGTCACACACACACACGCACGCAGCCCCACAAAGAGCTCCCAGTTGTTGCACGGGGACTAAGAGCGTCCCACAACACGCACATGCCAGCACTGAGCGGTCCCACTCCCTGGCTCCCCCGCACGTGCCCGCGCGGATACACCCCGCAGCCGCCTCGCACGCCCCGCTCGGGGTCTGGCCCCACGCGCCTCTCCAGCCCCCTCACCAGCTTTGCAGGGCTACGCCGCGCCTCTCCGACAACAGCCCGGAGCTGCGGAACGCCCCGCGGCGGTGCTCGAGCGGACTGCAGGGGCTCCGGCCGTCTTCCAGCGCCAACTCTTCCCGGCGCCCCAAGAGCGCAGGAGGAGCGAGGCGCAGGCGAGCGGTGCCTGGCCGAGCGTTTTCTCCCTTGCCCGGCTGCAAACAGCTCCCAGGCGCGTCCGAGCGGCAGAAGCAACTCGGGAGTTTGCACCCAGCAAGGCGCGCCAGTCAAACGGCCCCGTCTCCGCTCCCTGCTCGGCGCTGCGGCTCTGTCCAGCGCTCCCTTCCCTCTGGCCCCTGCTGCCGCGTGCTCAGCTCACACTGGGCTGCCGCGGAGCGGAGCCGGCTGCGCTTCGCGGTCCTGCCTGCAGGGCTGCGGGGCGGCGATTGCTGGAGCCGGGCTTCCCACGCGCTCGCCGTCAGCTGGCAGAGCCGCTGCGGCCCGAGCCAAGCTCACATGCAGAGCGGAGCAAGCAGCCGGAGGCGTGGAGCAACGGGGAGGTGGGGGAGAGGTTCCGAGTCCAGGAATCCGGGGCTTGGAAGAGCTGGACAGAAAACTGGCCCCTAAAGTCCCCCAGCATTTCCCCTGGCCCCACCAGGTGAGCCACTGGAGGACAAGACCTGGCTCCGCGTTTGAAATGCTTTCCTGGAAGATGGTGGTTGGCCCAGGGTAGCTCTGTTGCTGCTGCCCAGCGATCCCACAGGCAGTGCCCTCAGGCTGGGTGGGCGCTTGGGCTTTAAGTCTCTCCTCCATGATTGGTTGACCTTTAGGGTTAGATTTGACCATTTTCCAGTTTGTTTTCAAATCCTCCCTCCTCCCCCTTGGGTGGAGGGGCCAGGTTATTTCTTTCAGGCCCTCTGACTCTATAGGTCAACACCTGGCCCTGTACAAGCAGTGCCAAGCAGCCATAAAGTTGGCATCAGCAGCTACATGGGAATTCCCACAATGTTGGGGAACCCCTGCGCGGTGTGGGCCAACTTTATGCCAACCCCTTCAGCGCTTGGTATGAGGGTGTGACCAAAAGGGCCAAGGGTGGCCAGTGCATTCTGGTAATCCTCAGTCATCATGATATCCCCTCTGGGGCTATTATAGACCAGCCCAAGTTCCTGCAGCCCTGAAGCTGCTCAGGGTTGTGCCAGGGGTGACCTGGCTCTTGGTTTGCTCCAGGATAATGAGATGTAAATTTCGCTTAAAGTGATCTTTGCAGTCAACTCTTGAGTCCTGCACATGAGCCTGGGGTGGCTGGATCCCTGCCTAAGGATGGCAGGAATTGCCAGACAGTATTAGTCAGTTCTCCTTGTTCACCCACGCTGCTTGTCATGATCAACTAAAGTTGTGGCTTCATCCGAACTTCATTTAACAAAATAGCGTGAAGACAAAAGTGCTTCTCCTGTGCAAGAGAAGCCTCCTCAAGATAGACCTATTTCCTTCAACACCCTCCTTGACCAGGAATGGTGCCAGGGTTTCTGGCACCCTAGGCAGAATTCAGGGGGCGGCATTTTGTGTGCTCCCCACGGGACGCGCGGGGGCTTGCGGTTCCACTCCCATCGCGCCACCGAAGAAGGACTCTCCGCCGAAATGCTGCAGGCGACAGCGGCAGTCATTGAGCTGCTCAATTGCCTGCCACTGTTTTCCGCGGCACGTCGGCAGAAGGTCCTTTTTCGGTGGTGCGACGGGAGCAGAACCGGAAGCTCCCGCACGCCCCATGGGGAGTGCACAAAATGCCGCCCCCCAAATCCTGGCGCCCTAGGCGACCGCCTAGGGTCACCTAATGGAAGCGCCGGCCCTGTCCTTGACACAGATTTTCCCCTTGCCTCAGCTCTCCATAGCTTTGGCATCATTCCTGACCCTGAACATTTCTTCTTCCATCACATCTCCCATGTATGTAATTCCCCTTCTGCAGCATTGTCCGTGTCTGCTTGACTCCATCTCTATTGAAATTCTCAACCACCTCTTCAGTTTTTCTCACCTTGGCTATTGCAGTGCCGTGTTCTGTGATCTTCCCAATGTCAGTTTCTGGTGTGAGCAGAATGCCGCAACCACTAAGAATGAAGGAAAACTCCAGGAAGGGTGGAGGTCTCTTGTGACTTTGTGTTGTATTAATAGCAGGCCATGCCCACCCTTTGCACTCAGTGTCAGGATTATACAATGCCCTGAGCACTGGAGGGGCATTTTATATATAAGCAAATACACTAAAGATTAAGCCTTTGGCCAAAAAAAAAATGGTTCTAATGTCTAGGGTGGTGTGTGAGCTGCTGCTGAGCACATAATGGCTGCTACACTGGCTACATAAAAGTAACTTTGTTACAGACCTCGCTCCTTGCTTTGTAAAATTCTCAGGCTTACATTGAATATATCAGAAAAGATGTAATTCTGCTGTAATAGTGTATTTGTCACTGTTCTCTATTGTGACCCATCTGGTAGAAGGTCATACCTACTTACTGCAAGTGTTTATCACCGATGATTACAGCAAATTACACTTTAGAAGTGCCTCTTTGGTGGCTTACAAGCTTGCTACCTTGTTATTTATTCTTCTTTAAAGATCTCACCATTTCTATCTCCTCTTTATTTCGATTTGCTCT
Source organism: Mauremys reevesii (assembly GCF_016161935.1). NCBI lineage: Eukaryota > Metazoa > Chordata > Testudines > Geoemydidae > Mauremys > Mauremys reevesii. The sequence continues at coordinate 24,333,767 of NC_052635.1, read as the reverse complement.
GCTATCTGCCTTCCACATCCCATTTTGGTTACATATATACATCTTTTGTCTGATAGAAATTGTATCTTTCTTGCAAAAATGTTCTCAGAAAAGTCTCCAATGATCTCTTCCTGGAATCTGTCATATGAGTTCTGGTTGCTTTATGGAGTTGTTATTATGAAATGGTTGTATCATGGAATGCCTCTATGTGGATGTGGAATCTACAGTTTGCTGATGTGCTGTAGTATGTCTCTGCCAGATCAGGGACAATAATCTCCATGATTGTTCTGTAATCAAACAATGGGTATGCTAAGGAGGTTGCCTGAATGGAGAAGCCAGTTTGACCAAGAATTTCTGAAAGGGGCTGGTGAAGTGGGGAGTGGAAAATCACCAGCAGCAAAACTAAAGAACATGGGTTCTTATTTGTTGGCTTTGAGGTGGGGAGGACAGATTAAGTCGATGGACTCAGTGGGTACGTCTTCACTACTGGCCATATCGGTGGGTAGCGATCGATTTCTCGGGGATCGATATATCGCGTCTCATTTAGACGCGATATATCGATCCCCGAACGCGCTCCTGTCAACTCCGGAACTCCATCAATGTGAACGGCAGTAGCGGAGTCAACAGGGGGAGCCGCGGACGTCGATCCCATGCCGTGAGGACGGTAGGTAACTCGATCTAAGATACTTCGACTTCAGCTATGCTATTCACATAGCTGAATAATAATAATAATAATAATAATAATAATAATTAATAGTTAAACTGGAAACCCAGAGCTCCTACACAGCTAGAGTTCTGAGACAGCGTATGCTTAGACTACACAGGGAACCTGAGGCGTCAGCATTGGTTCCTGGAGTGAGGCTGTCAGGACCTCAGGGTATCAGCTGTAAGCACAGGCTGGAGGGAGAGAGACTGCAGATTCAGAAAAAAACGCTATAGGTTCAGAGAGATCAGCTGCAACTGGAGGCACCAGATGACTCTGTGACTGAGAGAGGCAGAGACAACATGGACTGGACATGGAGAGAACATGCCAGCCGCACCCTTAGCAGTAGGTGGGACCAGACCACAGTCACCTGGCCCCTCAGGTGCATCAATTCTGAATTGTTACCTCGCTATAGGGATGAGGATGGTCTGGATGAGTCTTTAAATGCTTTTGAGCGGCAGTTTGTAAGTTAAACTGAGTGCCTGACAAGGACCAGGTCCAGTGGCTGTTCAGACACTAGATGCGTTCACCCAGATGCCTATAGGGGACTATGGCAGTTATGAACACTGTAAACAGGCTGTGCTACAAAAGTTCAAACTGACACCTGAGGCATACAGGAAGAAACCTCAGGGGGGCTCAGAGCAAAGGGGATGTGAGTTACGTTGAGGTGCAATCCAGATAAGGGGTTACATGTGAAAATGAGGGGAGGCTGGTAGGGGGGTTCCACATGTTAAAGAGGCTTATGAGTCTGGAGCAATTTCATAAACGCTTCTCCCCTGACCTAAAATTGTGGTTAATAGACCAAGAGCCAAGGGATGTGTCCTGGGCAGGGGAATGGGATGATGCTTTGGTCTAGAGTTGAGAGCAGGCCAAAAGGAGAATGGAAAAACTACTCTCACCAAAGTCTCCGATGATCTCTTCCTTGCCAGAGGTCAGGACTAGGACTCCATCCTCATTCTCCTTGACCTGTCAGATGCCTGCAACCCCATCGACCACACTTTTGTCCCCCTTGGCTGCCATGATAGTGTGCTCTCCTGCTTCTCCTACCTCTCTAGTTGCTTCCTCAGTGTGTCCATCAGAGGATCCTCCACATCCCCATTCCAAATTTCTGTGGGGGTTCCATTGAGGTCAGTCCTTGGTCCCCTTCTCTATTCAGTCAACACTTTATCTCTCAGTAATCTCACCTGCAAACACAAATTCAACCAGGGCCACCCAGAGGATTCAGGGGGCCTGGGGTCTTTGGCGGCAGGGGCCCCCTGACACCGAAGTGCCGCGAAGACCCGGCACTTCGGCGGTGGGTCCCGGGGCAGAAGGACCCCCCGCCACCGAAGTGCTGCTGAAGACCTGCCCCGGGACCTGCCGCCAAAGTGCCAGAAGGAGGAGTGCTGGCGGGGAGGGATAGCTCAGTGGCTTGAGCACTGGCTTGCTAAACCCAGGGTTGTGAGTTCAATCCTTGAGGGGGCCATTTAGGGATCTGGGGCAAAAGTCTGTTTGGGGATTGGTCCTGCTGTGAGCAAGGGGTTGGACTAGATGACCTCCTGAGGTCCTTTCCAACCCTGACATTCTATGATAAGGACCCCCCACCGCCAAATTGACAATGAGGACCTGGAGCGGAAGACGATCCTGGGCCCCGCAAAAGTTTTCCAGGACCCCCAGACCGAGTGAAGGACCCTGCTCCAGGGGCCCCAAAAAACTCTCATGGGAGCCCCTGTGGGGCCTGGGGCAAATTGCCCCTCTTGCCCCCTCCCAGGCAGCCCTGAATTCAACTGCATCTCTATGCCAATGACTCAAAGATCTACATCTCTACCCCAGACGTGTCTCCTTCAGTCCAATGCCTAGCCTGTTTCTCTGACACCTTATCATAGAATATCCAGGTTGGAAGGGACCTCAGGAGGTCATCTAGTCCAGCCCCCTGCTCAAAGCAGGACCAATCCCCAGGCAGATTTTTGCCCCAGATCCCTAAATGGCCCCCTCAAGGATTGAACTCACAACCCTGAGTTTAGCAGGCCAATGCTCAAACCACAGACCTCCTTGTGGCTGTCTAGCTAGCAGTGCAAGTTCAACATAACTAAAATAGAGATTCTAACCTCCCCCCTACCTCCTTTTTCAGTCACTGTGGCCATTACTCCATCCTGCCTGTCACTCCAGCCCATAACCCGGGCATCATCTTCATCCTGGTCTTTCCTATCTGTTCACACAGCATGTCCAATACCGCGCTTCTAGAAGGAGGTGGAAATACTGAAGAGAGTTCAGTGGAGGACCCAGACATGACTGAGGAGCTGGAAAACAAGCCTTACAGTGTGAGGCTGAAGGCGTTCAGCCTATTCAGCTCCTCAAAGAGCAGGTTGAGAGGTGACTTGATCACTGTGTAGGGATTTGACAGTTGTATGCAATATCTTTGGGGTGCATATTGTATTAAATCTATGAATGGTTTGGGTCTAATTTTGTTCTACTCAGTGTGGGGAGGGTTATCACAGCTCCTTCAGGAACTAAAAACAGTGGGAGGTGATTAAGATGAATCACAGAGGGCAGGTCTAACACTACAAACTTGTGCGCTGTAGCACGTCTGAGGAAGAGAGCTCTCCCGTCAGCTTAATAACATCACCTCCGGGAGAGGCAGTAGCTATGTTAAGGTCGATATAACACCATCACTCCGGGGGGTGGATTTTTCACTTACTTCAGTGTAACTACGTTGCTGAGGGGTGTGAAAAAGCTTAGTCATACGGAAGGAAGTGTCCTGAGACTCATCAGCTGTACCAAGTTACCACCCCTGCAGTGGTTGAAATATGCTGGCTCAAGTGGGGTTTTCCAGAGATTGACAATTTTTGAGATAAAAAGATGAGCTCGAACGGACTCATGTTAACATTATAGTTAACAACAACAGCATTTCCCTGCAGCAGGTTTCATTGACTATTACAATCCCCAAACAATATTACATCTGCAGAGGAGGAGGAACCATTTCACCAGCACAGTGCTGAGCCCTGGGAAGGCCAGAAAACAGAACACAGAGAAAGGGCCTCAGACACATGGCTTTGCTCCAGGGAATCCATTCCCAGCTTTGTGATGGAACATGACTGAAAAAGCGAGACGGATCCACGAGGTCTCTCTCAAACAGTGGAAGATGCCTTTTGCTTTCCTTGATGTGTGACTGCAGCTGAGTGGTTGATTCCATCTCCACTACCAGATCCAGAAGCTCTTTGAAGAGCAAACTGCACTGGCACAGAATTCATGTGTGGATTTGACATAAACTGGCCAGCAGTAAGTTTAGGCTTGAATTTAGACAAAAGTTTCTAACCATCAGAAGAGTGAAGTTCTGGACCAGCCTTCCAAGGGGACTAGTGGGGCCAAAAAACCTAATTGGTTTCAAGACTGAGCTTGAGAAGTTTATGGGGGGTATGCTATGATCTGTCTTGCATGACCGCCTCATAAACAAACTAGGGAAATACAACCTAGCTGGAGCTACTATAAGGTGGGTGCATAAGTGGTTGGAAAACCATTTCCAGAGAGTAGTTATCAGTGGGTCACAGTCAAGCTGGAAGGGCATAACGAGTGGGGTCCCGCAGGGATCAGGTCTGGGTCTGGTTCTGTTCAATACCTTCATCAATGATTTAGATCAACAGTTCTCAAACTGTGGCTTGGGACCCCAAAGTGGGTCCTGTTTTAATGGGGTCACCAGGGCTGGCTTAGACTTTCTGGGGCCGGGGTTGAAGCCAAAGCCTGAGGACTTCAGCCCTGGATGGTGAGGGTCAGGTTACAGGCCCCCTGCCTGGGGCTGAAGCCTTCAGGTTTTGGCTTTGGCCCCCAACCTGGGGCTTGGGTCGGCTCAAGCTTCAGTCCCTCCTCCTGGGGCCATGTAGTAATTTTTGTTGTCAGAAGAGGGTTGTAGTGCAATGAAGTTTGAGAACCCCTGATTTAGATAATGGCATAGAGAGTGCACTTCTAAAGTTTGCAGAAGATACCAAGCTGGGAGGGGTCACAAGTGCTTTGGAGGATAGGCTTAAAATTCAAAATGATCTGGACAAAACTGGAGAAATGGTCTGAAGTAAATAGGAGGAAATTCAATACGGACAAATGCAAAGTACTCCGCGTAGGAAGAAACAATCAGTTGCACACACACAAAATGGGCCATGACTGCCTAGGATGGAGAACTGCGGAAAGGGATCTGGGGGTCATAGTGGATCACAAGATAAATATAAGTCAACAGTGTAACACTGTTGCAAAAAAAGCAAACATCATTCTGGGATGTATTAGCAAGAGTGTTGTAAGCAAGACAACAAGTAATTCTTCCACTGTACTCTGCACTGATTAGACCTCAGCTGGAGTATTGTGTCCAGTTCAGGGCACCATATTTCAGGAAAGTTGTGGACAAATTGGAGAAAGTCCAGAGAAGAGCAATAAAATGATTAAAGGTCTAGAAAACATGACCTATGAGGGACCACTGAAAAGGGTTTGTTTATTTTGGAGAGAGAAGACTGAGAGGGGACATGATAACAGATTTTAAAAGTTCATAAAAGATTGTTACTAGGAGGAGGGAGAAAAATTGTTCTTCTGAACCTCTGAGGATAGGACAAGAAGCAATGGGCTTAAATTGCAGGAAGAATGGTTTAGGTTGGACATTAGGAAAAACTTCCCAATTGTCAGGGTGGTTAAGCACTGGAATAAATTGTCTAGGGAGGCTGTGGAATCTCCATCATTGGAGATTTTTAAGAGCAGGTTAGACAAACACCTGTCAGTGATGGTCTAGATAATACTTAGTCCAGTTCAAGTGCAGGGGACTGGACTAGATGACCTCATAGACTTTAAGATAAGAAGGGACCATTATGATCATCTAGTCTGACTTCCTGCACAACGCAGGCCACAGAATCTCACTCACCAACTCCTGTAACAAACCCCTAACCTATGTCTCAAGGTTCCTTCCAGTCTATGATTCTGTGATGGGGCCGACTACAATGGCATGTAGCCGATCTGCAGATGTTAGTAGCAAATATCTCCAGTGGCCAGAAATGGGACGCTAGATGGGGAGGGCACTGATGTCTGGCTGTTGGGTCTTACCCACATTCCCAGGGTCTAACTGATCACCATATTTGGGGTCTGGAAGGAATTTTCCCCTGGGTCAAATTGGCAGAGACCTAGTGGTTTTTTGCTTCCTCTTCAGCATGGGGCCTGGGTCACTTGCAGGTTTAAACTAGTTTAACTGGGGGATTCTCTGTAACTTGAAGTCTTTAAATCATGATGTGAGGAAATCAGTAATTCAGCCAGAGGTCAGGGGTCTATTACAGGAGTGGGTGGGCGAGGTTCTGTGGCCTGCAAGGTGCAGGAGGTCAGACTAGATGGTCGTGCTGGTCCCTTCTAGCCTTGAAGTCTATGCAAGACTGTAACAACTGAATTGTGTTTAGACTGGAAGGAGGGTGGGTGGTTTACATTCACCCAGAAAGTTTAGTAGCTGGTTGGGAAGATTTAGTAGCTGGTTAAAGGCTGTGCAGGTATTTAGCAAAGCTGAAATTCAGCCCTGTGCAGAGAGCCAGCATGAGCCTTTGGCTCCTTGTTTAAGTGGAATTTAGGACCAGCACGAAGCCTCTGCATCTGTGACAGAGTGAACTAAAAACCAATCCTACGCAGCTGGCTCCAATGGCCCAACTCGTGGGAGGGGGCAGGTCCTCTATAAGAGAGATGCAGCACAGCCTAGGGCAGGAAAGGTAACACCCAATGAGGTTGGGGAGTGGTAGGAGTGCTGAGGGGAGGAAAAGCTGCTCCAGAAAGGGTGAGATGGGGAAGCAATCACCTTGGATAAAAGGTGCTGACTTTGGAGGGAGGAGGTATAGGGTGGGTCTGTCTCCTTAGGAGACTTTGGGCTTGTATGGAAATGGGGCTGAAGACTTTGGCTCTAGATAATGGTACTAAAAACTGATTATCCACCCCACTTTTTTTTTTTTAGTGCTACTATGTTATTTCTGGCTCCCCCTTGCCATCCTCCCTGTGGTGGTCTGGTCACTCTGGCAATGGGTTGGTGACATTTGGAGTGGTGGGGTTTTGTAACTGAGCTGGGGGGCTGTCTGCTAAACTTTCTGGGGCTGGTATGAGTCCACCACCTCCCAGCAGCCCTTGAGTTCCATGCAAACATGGAGGGCTCAGTGGCACATTCACCTCCAGCTGGTGCTCTGTGCAGGGGTAAACTTCACCCCAGAGGAATATTGCACAAGTCCTGGAGTGGGCTAGGCAGCCAAAGGAGTGGCAACTGTTTTCTCAGCCACAAAACAGAACTGTGGCTAATGTGACTGGGAGGTGATAGAAATCAAGCCATTCATGTGATATTGCTGCATTTATATTGCCTAAACATGAAGTCTGGTCTGATTATGTGGGAGGAAAGATAGCCTGGAGCTAGCTCCATAAAGGGATTTAGATGCCTACGTCCAAAATTTAGATCCCCAAAACTGCTGCTCAGATGCCCCCCAACCCTGTTGGTACCTAAATTCCCTTCATGTTTAAATTTCTGATACTAAAGTCCCTCAGGCACCTAAACCTCTGCTGGTGGGTGTGTGCGCCAGGTCTAAGTCCTGACCCTGCCAAGCTGCTCTGTGCTTAAACTCTAGCAGAATCTTCAGCTAGGCGCTTCCCTGCCTATCCTATGTGCAGGGGCCCCATCTCAGAGATGTGTTTAGAGGCTGTCTCAGAGCAGGGCCACTGGACTAGGCACTGCACAAAACATATCTGAGGTGTGGTGGTAACTTCCTCTCCAGCCCAATAGCCCAGTGGGTCAAGAACTCAGGTGGGATATTTGAAACCAGGCTTCAATGCCCCACTCTGTCAGATTTGGAGCAGGGCTTTGAAGTTGGGTTTCCTACTTTCTTGCTGCGTTGAGCTATGGGGAATTCTGGGGTGAGTCTCTCTCAATCAGTCCTGGTGAAGTTATTCCACTTAGTATAAAATACCTCACTATTCCTTGGGTCAGAGAGTGACTGAGCAGTCTAGTGGTTAGCACTCAGCCTGGCAGAGTCCCTGCTTCAATGGCTATTTAATTATTCATACCAAGTGGCGCAATTGTGATAAGTGTCTGAAGATTTGGGCCTTAGCTGTTTTGCTTCCCCATCTGCAAAACTGACATGATAATGATCTGCCTCACAGGGGTGTTGAGAGAGAATTTGTTAATAGCATTAGTCCCTAAAGTGCTCTTAGTTCTGTGGATGGAAGGTCTTACAGAAGGACAAAGTACAGATATAGAGCCAAACATGAACCTAGGGTAAATCAACATAGTTCTATGCCAATTTGTAACACTTGAGGATCTATTTCAATAGCTCGTCAGTGGGTTGCATAGATGAGGGGAGCAGATTCAGTTCTTAAATTGATCTCGGCCTGCCCTGCCTACTGCTGTTTTCCTCTGCTCGGACCAGGCTGTCACTAATGGCTGAATCCACACCTGAAAACCCTGTTGAGTGCTCTGCAAAGCCCCATGGTGCATCTCTCCAGGTATGTATTTCACCTGCCTGCTTACCAAGGTGCTGCCTGCTAGAGTGGCCAGAAACACACTGTAGCACATTTTAAAACAGACATTTGATAAATATCTAAGAATCCTTTAACCTGCCTCAGTCTGATAACTGAGATATTAACATCCCATCTCTGTCCTCTTGTGAATGGTCTGCTCCTGCCTGAAGACAAGGGCTCAGTCACAGCAGTGGGGGCACTGGCGCTTTTCCGCTTCATGCTGGTTTTAGCAGGGGTGCAGAGTACTTGAATACCAGTCGTCAGGCAAGTTCCCTGCCAACAAACAGATCTGCTCTCTAGGCTGGAGGTCCATTGTATCTCTATGCCAGTTGGCATCCAGAGGGTGAGCTCTTCAGTATATATTAGTGAGGCATTTTACCTGGTGAAAAACACTGTATTTGAGTGACAATAATCAAATCCCATCATTCTGTGAGCCAACTGATTGCCATGGGCATTCTTATACCCACTCAACAGTGCTGCTCAATGGGTCAGGAGCACTATGATGTCTCTTGTCACTTCTCTGAAGCATTAAGTATTCACCACAGCTGGAGGCAGGATTCTGTGTCTCATCCAGTCTACAGTGTATGTTAGCAGGTGGGTATGCAATAGACTAAGGAGAGAGCTTCCCAATCCACTGCAAATTCACTCACACTTCCAGCACAATCAGATGCATCTGCCTTCCCACCCCAAAATTATGGGGTCACAAAACTTCAGCTGCATGAATTTGTGGGGTGCTTAGTGTCTGGTGGCATTTTTTATAAATCCAATCAATAAACTTCACTGCCATATTTGCAGTGATGGTCTCTTGTAGTATTGGGGGTAAATGCATAGGTTCAACTGGGGGGAAAGTGGAATATCTTGTCAGCTTTTTTTGCTATTGACATCAATCATCACGTGATTGGATACGGTGCAAAAGGGAGACTGAAGTAGGCCAAACAAAAAGGCCTCTGGCTATAACCCAAGGACTGTGTTTAAGATCATGTCTCAAACAAGAGAAGTGTGGGATCTGAGATCCAATGAGCCAAAACAGGTGTCTCAGAAATTAGGCCTATCCGGTGAACAAAATAACGAGGCTGGGTTATTCTGCCCCTCGCTCTTTTCTGGGGTCCTCCAAAGAAAAGTGAGCATGAACATAGTCGCTGACAGAAAGAGCTTCACTCTCACTGTCTCCTGGGACCCCAGGATCCACCAGGATACTGCTGGGACTTTGTTGTCCTGCTCCCAAGAGATGTCCTGACCAAACCAGCCAAGAGAGGGGCTCAGAGGACATCACCACTTCCACTGGCTCCAGCTGAATTCCAGACACCACCTAGGACGTGAGTCTTTGTTCCTGCCCTGCCCCTATCTGTCCTTTTCCATCCCCACCTTATTTCTTCTTTCCTGTCCCTCTGCTCTCTTCTTCTGTCTAGTAAGTCTGGCTTAGCTGGCCAAGACTGCCTATTCTGCAACACTGCTGGAAGCCTCTGTCCATAGAAGCAGCTAAAAGCTCTGCCCTAAACAGCCCAGTGCTGGTACAAGTTTGCCAGGTTGCAGAGTGGCTAAGACAATGTACCAAGCCTGTGCTCCTCCAGCATTGAGGTTGCAAGTGAAAGTCAATGCCAGAGACAGCAGTTGCATTTTCTGTCTTTGCTGATCTTTTCTCTCTCCTTATTTGTGGGCCAGGGTTGTCATTGTCCATCATCCAGGAAGGCTGACAGCAAAGGGTGCTAGAAAGAGATTCCTTCATTCTGGGGCTTGTAACCAGTAGAGGTTCTCAGTACTGTCCCATGTGGGAAGGTAGATAAAGTTCCCCCCTCTCCTAATGGATAGGGGCTGCTAGTGGCAAAAGGGAGAGCAGAATGCTTCTGCTGCAGGTGCAGTGTTGGGCTTCTGTAGGGGGTGCTACCCAGGAGAGGCTGCAGTGCTAACAGAGCTGGGAACAGGAGGAAGGGTCTTCTGACCCCCCTGTAATGTGGGGATCTGGTTGGATTGCCTTAGATCAGCTTCCCACAAACTGTCCAGCCTTGCCTGGTTAACAGTCTGCCTTGCTCTCTCTGCCCTTCAGCTTTTAAAAAAGTATTAACTTCTATTGCAGCAGCTGATCTGGGCCTTTCTCATGCTTGATGTACAAGCCAATGATGCCAAGAGGTCTCCAGCTCACAGGACTTCACATTCCAAGTATGAGATAAGAGAACATGTGGATTTAACAAATCAGTCACACTGGCAAAATTCAATTTACAGTAACTCCTCACTTAACATTGTAGTTATGTTCCTGAAAAATGTGACTTTAAGCAAAATGATGCTTAGCGAATCCAATTTCCCCATAAGATTTAATGTAAATGGGGGCGGGGGTTAGGTTCCAGGGAAACTTTTTTTTCACCAGACAAGATTAATATATATACACACACACACACACACACATGCAGTATAAGTTTTAAACAAACAATTTAATACTGGTACACAGCGATGATGATGATTGTGAAGCTGGGTTGAGGTGGTGAAGTCAGAGGGTGGGCTATTTCCCAGGGAATGCCTTCCTGCTAAATGATGAACTAGCATTTGGCTGAGCCCTCAAGGGTTAACTGGTTGTTAATGTAGCCTCACTCTACAAGGCAGCAGGCATGGAGGGAGGGGAGAGAGCATAGCAGACAGAGGGAGACACACCACCTGTCTAAGAGTGAGAGATGCATATTTCCCCTTTAAGTAGCTGACCCCAGTCTTAAGTACACTGCCTTGTCAATTAGATCAGCTTGCTGAGACCAGCTGCTGCCTGGAAGCTCCCTCCATCCTGAACCCTATCATGTGTACCCCCCGCTCTATGGAAATAGGGTAAATGAGGTGCAGGAGCAGGGGGGACGGGGACACCCTGACATTAGTCCCCCACTTCCCCCCTCGTTCTGTACAGCAAGCAGGAGTCTCTGGGAGCAGCTCCAAGGCAAAGGACAGGAGCAGCACATGGTAGTGGGGGAGGGACAGCTCAATGCTGGCAGTTGCTAGCCTGCTGGGCAGTTGCAGCACAGGGAATTTAGGGTAGCAGGGAGCTGATGGGGGCGGGGGAGGGGAGCTGCCGGTCCACCTTGATTACAAGCCCCCACCAGCTAGCTGCAACAGGCTGCTCTTCCTGCAAGCAGTGGACAAAGCAGGTGGCTCCCAAACCACATTAGAAGGGAGCATTAGACAACTTTAAAGGAGCATGTTCCCTAATTGATCAGCAACGAAACAACGTTTACCAGGATGACTGTTAAGTGAGGAGTTACTGTACCTGCACTCCAGCTAATTCAGCTATTGCCGGCTGGAATTAGGTCTCAGATAAGCATGGAATGTTTTTCAGGGCTACCCTGACCAATTCCTTCATCTGCTATTTACTGACCTGTGGATTTAAAGCATCGGGGGTAGCTGTGTTAATCTGTATCCACAAAAACAGCAAGGAGTCTAGTGACACCTTAAAGACTAACAGGTTATTTGGGCATGAGCTTTCGTGGGTAGAAACCCCACTTTAGATGCATGGAGTGAAAATTACAGATGCAGGCATTATTATACTGCCACGCAAAGAGAAGGCATTTAAAGGTATTTGTACTTTAATTCTAGTACTGATCACTCTGTTTTTGTTTTGCTTGTTTTTAGGGCTGCCCAGAGGATTCAGGGGGCCTGGGGCAAAGCAATTTTGGGGGCCCCTTCCATTAAAAAAATTGCAATACCATAGAATACTGTATTCTAGTGGGGGCCCCTGTGGGACCCGGGGCCTGGGGCAAATTGCCCCACTTGCCACCCCCTCTGGGTGGCCCTGCTTGTGTTCATGTAATATGATACTTGTAGGGCTCCTGCAGGTGATGTATGGGAGGCAGGCCAGACTATCACTCCTGCCATAGTGAGAGAGGAAAGGACCTAGTAAATAGAAAGTAGCTAGGAGAACCTCTACAAAGGCTGCCACGGTGCTCTAATTGTCAGTCATGGCTCTTAAGGGAAGCATCACCTGTGGGCTGTGAGATCTCCAGGGGAAAAGAGCAAAACTTCCAATCCCACATGTAATCAGGAAGTGTAGAGATGCACCAAGACGGTTAATTCTCTTACGGTGAAGATTTGAGCTGGTTATTGTGTCCAAGGCAGTTTTCCCACCCTGGCTAGTAATGATCTGTGACATTCACAGTTGCTGTTAGGGAGGTTTAACTTGCATTCCTGCTTATTTCTGAAAATTTCTTTTCATGTCACCAAAAGTATTCCTGACCCCTGAAAGGATTATAGCTGTCAATTAGAGCATTTAATGAATATAATTAACTCCCCCAGTTTGCAGTTGAAGTTGAACTGCTGATGTGAAATTACAGATGCATTTGTCATTTTCCCCAGAGAAATTTTGATTCATGAGTCTCAGACATTCCAGATCGGAGCAAACTATTAAATAGACTAGGTCACTTTAGCTTTGCATTTGAAGCCTACTAGTTATTTTTCATGTCTTGTCCCTCCACCGTTAAACAAAAGGTGTTACAGCTTTCCAGCTCTGAAGAGAGAACTCCCAATTGCCCCTGTGTATTTTATATCTTGTTTAAAATGTTTATAGACTTTATATGAATTTTTGGAGTCCAGGATTCACCTTGCTGGGATGTGGGGGGCTGGGGGAGGAGAGAATTAACACATGCTTGCATAATGTTAGTAACCATGGGACCTGATACCTAGCTATGGGTTATCCTTGCTCAGATGGGGTCTGATCCACACCCCAGGGAAGTCAATAGACTCCTATTAATTTCAATGGGTTTTGGATCTGGTCCATGCAATGCCGAATGAATTGGATTGGGATGGGATTTCTCCTAAGGCCGTATTAGTAGCCATCTTATTTAGTTTCCCTCATCTTCCTCTTCTGCATCAAGCTAATCAGAGGTGTGTATCCCATATGACACATCTCCTACACTTGTACGGTAGGGCATAAGGAGACTGGTGCTTTTCAAGTTAACGGTTCTGCTTTTGTTCTGATTATCTCACCATCATCCCTGCAGCATATGCAGGACACCTTTACCACCACATCCACTCTTGTCTTGTATGGAATAACCTACATTTATTATTGGTATGTTACAGTAGGACCAAGAGGGCCTATGTTGCAATTAAACACCTGCTGCTGGCATGAGTCAGCTGGCTCGGCTGCAGGGCTGTGAAACTGCAGTGTAGACACATGGGCTTCTGCTACAGGACCCTCTCCTCTTGTGGGATTCTAGAGCTTTAGCTCCATCTTGAGCCTGAATGTCTACACCACAATATTACAGCCCCGTGAACCAGAGCCAGGGGACTCAGGCCAGCTGCACCCAGAGACACCCATCAGGCTTGGTGCCCTATTGCACCAGTCATTGTACAGACATGGTCCTTGCCCTGAATATTATCCCGTTCTGCATTTCATCAGTCACCTTCATAACAATGAATTTATCTCCCATGATGGCCAGTGACTCACAAGCCAGTAAGCACCCCTTGTAACAAAGAGCACTTAGATGATGCACTCTATATGTCATGTGTACATGTGCATCACCGTTAGAAAAAAAACTGAATGCATAACAATGCAGGAGGCCTTGAACGCTGAGGTCTCTGCAAGGCATTACAGCATTGTGCTCTCACTGCTGATTTGCTGCACGTCTGAGTCCCCATTACTACTGGCAACAATTTAACAGAGAGTTTAATGAAGATGTTTCCCGACTGCCTGTGCTTGCTCTGTTTTGTTTCGCAGCTTCATCATATTGCCAGTTCCACACAATGCACTGAGCTCTTGTTATCAATGGACACTATTTTAGTTGTCATTAAAGTGCACAAATAATAGCATTGTTTCAAGCCCAGCTGTGCACAGGCTTCCTAGGCACTCAGCTCTGCCTGTGCAGTGTCCTGACTCATAGCACTTCCTGTCATTGCAGTCCTGGGAGGGACCTCTCGCAGCTGGGCTAATGCACCTTAGCCCTGACCTGCCTCAATAATCTAGTCCTGTGGCTCCCACACTTTTTTGAATGCACGTCTGGCCTGTTCTACAGCCTCGCTCTGGCTTGGCCTGAGAGTAACTGTCAGGTTGTGATGTGACAGATTGCAACTACCTGCAGTACCTTTAGGGGAACATATTGCATTAAGTTTATGTATCACAAGGGGATTGTACATGTAACTGTGTCCTACCCCATGGCGGGTGAGTTACTTCAGGAACTAAAGCCATGGGGGTGACAAAGGGGAATCACTCACACTGTAAACACCTCCAGAGGTGACTGAATGCACCCATATAGTCACACCCTACACACCATTGTAATAACGTTTGTACAAAATATGCCTTGTGGAGTATCATTTGAGAATTAAACACTTGCTGGCCAATAATGCCATGGTGAAAAGTGTGTAGCAACATTATGTGTAGAGTTATGAATTTTCCTTGAATGATGTTGGTTCAAGCCCACAGAGCCCTGATTAGGAGGGTCAAGCAGGTCTTCAACAAAGCCGTGTGTTTATCTAAATTCATACGTAAGTTGTAAACAGGGTAATCAGACCACAAGGCTGGGAACCTGTGGTAAGAACTTCACCTTGAACCATGTCTAGTTCTAGCTTGATTTCCCTTGTAACCATTTCTGACTTGTACTTCAACTCATTTAAAATCTCTTTGTAGTTAAACTTAGTTTTATTCTTTAATTAAAATCTGGTATTATGAATTGTTTGGGTAACTGTTTTATGGTAGCAAACTGCATACTGCACCCCTTAGGGGGCCAACAGACCTGAGATATCTGGACTGTCCAGGAAAGGGCTGGACCGTGCAGAACACGTTTGTTTTGTTTGTGGTTTTTTATGGGGTTGGAGGGATCATCCTGCAAGTAATAAGCAAGGCTGCTGGAAGCCAGTGTGTGGCTGCCATTTGCCAACAGGCTGCTGGGCTCAGAGTGGCTGTGTATAGCCATAGCCCTGGTCCAGACACTGGGGAGTGACCTGCATGCTGTTTGTGAGGAGCCCAGGTTGGGAGCTACAGCAGCAAAGCATTGTGAGGGACCCCAGGTTGCAGGACAAGTGGTGACCCAGCCCCTCACTGGTCTGGATTGCATCTTGGTGTGTCACAGAGGTTCCACACCCTGGAGACAGGCTCACATACAGGTTCTAACTGGGTTTCCAGAGACTATGGGTATGGGTACACTACCCGCTGGATCAGTGGGCAGCAATCCATCTAGGGGGATCGATTTATCGTGTCTAGTCTAGATGTGATAAATCAACCCCCCCGAGCGCTCTCCCGTCAACTCCTGTACTCCAGCACCATGAGAGGTGCAGGCAGAGTCGATGGGGGAGCAGCAGCAGTTGACTCACTGCGGTGAAGTCACCACACTAAATTGATCTAAGTAAGTCGACTTCAGCTACGTTGTTCACGTAGCTGAAGTTGCGTAACTTAGATTGATGTCCTCCCCCCCTCTCCCCCAGTGTAGACCAGGGCTAAGAAAACAGCTTTTGGCTTTTAAAAAAACTGTGCTTAAACTGACTGAGGGGTTTCTGTCTGATCCAGCAAGTGGACAGGACCTTCTGTCCAAGACTTTGACCTACAAGGGCCCCATAAGACTGATAAGCTTTTACCATGTGTAGAGGAATTTCTATTGATTTTATTTGCTCTGCAATGCTTTCCCCTTAAGAATAAAGGCAAAGCCTGGCTTTGAAGGAGTTGTGTGACACTAGTAACTACTGGCAATAGAGTGTGCCTAGCCCTCAAGGAGAAAGCAAAGCCCAAGTGCTGACCACTAGGTCAAGAGGCTTGCTAGGAATATCACAGCATAAGACGGGGAGCTGTGCAGCTTTAAAACCCCTGGTCAGAAGGGAGAGAGAGATGGGGTTTGGGTGCCCTGAGGGGACCTCAGAGAAGGAATACTGTGGTGCAGTTACCCTGTGGGTGGTTTTGGTAAGAAAGGGGAATTGGTTGAGACCATCTGACTGATTCTTTCTTTTCTTTTCTTAAAATTTTTTTGTCTAACATTACAGAGAAAGATCTAGTAAAGGATGGGTTTGTCCTGGAAAAATAAAAATAATAGTGCTGCAGCCTGCTTAACAGAGCAGATATCCTGACAACCCCTCTAAAAGTGACCTGAAATAGATTTTTTTCTGATAGACAGCTGGTTTCACAGGCTGTCCCCCAAGGGAAAGCTCAGTTTCTCCTTTCCAGTATTCTAAAGCTTCCCTTGCTACTCCTGTGGAGTCACAAACTTTTTAGACCATGAATCAATTTGATCCACCATGAATATTGCCCACACTGACTCCCTTACGGGGAGGGGGGGACGATGAGTGCTCAAGTGTTTCTACACTAATAGACATACCTAAATGAAGTCAAACATAAGGAATTGAGTAGCTGACTATTTAAAATTAAGATCCTGCTTGATTATTTTAAGCACTTCATTGCTCTTTGTACAGTTAGTATCACATAATGGGGGGATAGCTCTGTGGAGGGAGAAAGTATTATGTAGAACACCTTCAAGGTACTGGGCCAGATTCTCAGCAGCTGTCAATTGGCACAGCACTGCCTCGCTCAAGAGCCATACACCAGCTGAGAATCTGGCCCAATGTAAGGGCCTCCTACCCTGACGCTCACTGAGGCAACTGCTCTCTCTCGCTCTCTCTGTTAGAAGCCTCCAATGCCCCTTTACATGTGTATTTGCTGATGGGGAAATAATCAAAACCGCTCCCATTCATTATGGCAAATTAATTTAGCAAAATAATCAAGATAAAAAAAGGCAGGAGCCGTTTGCACAATAACAGGAAACATCATGACAAAAGAACTACTTCATAGCGTGATTTGTAATGGAAAGGTCCCCTGGTAACGGTTTTGCAGTGATGATCATACACTTCAAAGTGGCCATGCAACACGTACACGCGGTATTAGGAGAAATGCAGCGTCTTCCCCTTTTCCTAGCTCCTTGCTCTTCTTTCTGTTGTTTCTCAGGGGGAAATCTTGACCCTGTCTGGGGGTGGGCCAGCTTAGCACCCACAGATGGACCTACATGAGCCAGGAACTCTAGGCTATAGCCATGAGTTGCTCTGTGGCTGCACAATCTTCCCCCTCCCACCACCCAAGGTAGCCTATGGCTTTTCCCCTGCTCCCTATCCCTATATATGGCAGTGGGGTGTCCGGCATTCTTGTGGGGGTGGGTGGAGTCTCTGCAGCTGACTGACAGCTACGGAGACACCAGAACTGCCCCAGTTCTGCTGCCCAGGAGTGGTAGGATGCCAGGAGTGTATGTAAGGGATGGGGAGCCCTCCCACAAAACAACATGCTGCTCTAGGGGGGCTTCAAGCTAGAGGGTCTATTTCTACACAAATCGTCCTGCCCTGCTCTTCAACCCTGCTGACAAAGAACCATGGCCACCTAGGCAGCTATGGCCCTTCCCCCCAGCCCCATGGAGTTCCAAACATCCAACTGCATTGCTCAGACTGGTCCTGGGTCCAGCACCGGTTACCCTCAGCCAGGAGTCCAAGCACCTCTGATGCACTGACTGAGATGCACTGTCTGTGCTCAGGCCCCACCCACAAGTCTTTGGGGGTGCTCAGCCATGAACACAGGCTGGTAATTACAGCCATGGGAAGAATTCGGCCCTGGGCAGCTGCGGGGTTGGGGGTAGGCGGGGGTATGTGTGTGAGAAACCTTGTTTTGTTCCTGCTTCCCTGTGATAAAGTGCTTTCCTCTGGCTCCTCGCCAAGCAGCAGTTACCACTGGCAACAATCACCGAAGCATTGTCTGTGGGGTGGGAGGGGAACTGGCCTGAAAGTTAAGTCAACAAAAAAGATCCACCATAATGGATAGACTAAAACAGCAATGGGGGGTGCTGCTTGACAGCATTCTGTGCCATGAGGAACGTGGGCATGTACCTGCCAGGGCTCAATGGGGCTCAGCGCGTGGTGCTCTTGCCTCTGGGACGCAGGGTCCTTCAAGCCCTGCACTGTGATGGGCGGGGGGGTCCACCCGCCCTGCTGACACTGAGCAGGCAGGAGATGTGCCTCTATTGAAGGTGCTGCCCTTTGCAAAGGTAGAAGCACTAGGCTGCTGGAGGTTGAGCCTAGATCCAAGGCTCTTACAACTTGAGATCCTCAGTGGTCCAGTTACCATATTGGACTATGATTGGATTGGAGCTCATCAGTCTGGGTTTAAAACCAACCCTTTGGCTGCTGCCTTGCTTGGTCTGTCACAAGGTGATTCAGACAAACTGAGGCTCCTGTTTCTCTGGGGGAAACTCCTGATCTTGTGTGTTCCCTTCTGGGAGTCTGAATCTCCTGTACAACGAACAGGGAGAGAGGTGCCTGATGATGCAATCTGCACAAGCCAGCAGGCTAGCTGGGGAGCCACCTTGCCTAAAGTAGCCAATGAGAGATACTGATGAGGGGCGTGTTCTCAACCCTGCTTCTCTCTGAGTTTGGCTGCAGGGAGGTGCCTAGTGATCCCCTAATGCAAACCCGCTGCCTGGCGCCAGGCAGGGTAGGAACCAGAGTTTGTTCCTGTCTGAATGAGGCTGGCGCTGGCCTCACTACAGGCAAAGGAGGAGGTAGTGACCTTTATAACTTTAGCCCCGTGATTAGGGCCGTCCCTTGAGAAGTGGGAGACCCAGGGCCGGT
Organism: Mauremys reevesii; assembly: GCF_016161935.1. NCBI lineage: Eukaryota > Metazoa > Chordata > Testudines > Geoemydidae > Mauremys > Mauremys reevesii. The sequence continues at coordinate 24,315,055 of NC_052635.1, read as the reverse complement.
GCAACCATTTAGGCGACCTAGGCAGTCACCTAGGGCACTGGGATTTGGGGGGCGCCATTTTCTTCGGCAGTGACCACGGCGGACGGATCTTCGGCCGCCCCGGTTGCCGCCAGCATTTAGGCGGAGGGAGCTGGGGCAGGGGAGAGCGGGGAGGGCTGCCTGCAGTAAGTAAGGGGGGGCGCAGCAGGCAGGGGAATTCCCCGCCTCGCTCACCCCTGCCCCAACTCCTCCCCGAGCACGCCGTGGCTGCTTCACTTCTCTCGCCTACCAGGCTTGCGGCGCCTAAGCTGATTGGCATTGCAAGCCTGGGAGGCGGGAGAAGTAAAGCAGTGACGGCATGCTCGGGGAGGAGGCAGGGCAGGGGTGAGCTGCTTCACTTCTCCCGCCTCCCAGGCTTGCAGCGCCAATCAGCTTAGGTGCCACAAGCCCGGGAGGCGGGAGAAGTGACGCAGCGACTGCGTGCTCGGGGTGCTCGTGCTCATGCGCGGAGCAGGGGTGATCTGGGGCCGGGGGGGTACCTCAGGGCAGAGGGTGGGGGTGGGAGCTGCCGCAAGGGGGGTGCCTCAGGGCGGAGGGGGGGAGCGCCTCAGGACGGGGGCATGGTGGGGGGAGCAAGGTGGAAGTTTCGCCTAGGGCACGAAACATCCTTGCACCGGCTCTGGGGAGACCTTATCCAGTAGGTGGCCTCTGAGCAAGCTGACCAGATTGTGGCCCATGGGTGAGCTTGGTGGAGGAGTGCCTATCTCCCCCGGGTTCATGGATCACTCTGGGCTTAGCTGCGAGATAAGTGTCCAGGCACCCAGAGGGAAACAGCAGTGCCTGCCTAGAGGGAAAACCTAGGTGCCTAGGGAACTTTTATAGTGAAAATTGAGACACTGAGTGAGTTTAGGTGTCCACAGGGTTCAGTGGCAGCCAAGCAGGGCCGGCTGCAGGCACCAGCGAAGGAAGCAGGTGCTTGTTGGGGTGGCCAACGGAAAGGGGCGGCACGTCCGGCTCTTCGGCGGCAATTCAGCAGCGGGTCCGTCAGTCCCTCTCGGAGGGAAGGACCTGCCACCGAATTGCTGCCAAAGAATGAAGTAGCGGCGATAGAAGTGCTGATCGCGGCTTTTTTTTTTTTTTTTTTGCTTTTTTTTCCCCGTCCCTTGGCGTGGCAAAAACGCTGGAGCCGGCCCTGCAGCCAAGCAGGTGTTTTGTGGATCATGGGGGTGCCTAAAGCCCAGACTTAAGCACTGACACCCCTATGAACTTTTGTGGATCTGGGCCCTAGTCTATATGATCTCTGCTACCATGCTGCAGTCTCTGAAAACAGACAGGTTTCCTCTCCCTGCCTGCCTGAAAACAAATCCAGAACCAATGCTATGTACGTGCTGCACTTCCACACACAAGGCAGCCTGCCTGTGCTCTAGGGGGCTGCAGATGATGGGCCCTTGTACAGTGGGGTCATGCAAGGCTTTCTCTCTCATGGGCTGGATTTTCAGTGTCGCCGAGTTCCCCAAGCTCCTACTGGCCTTAAGTAATGCCTTGAGCAGCACTTCAGCTAGCCCTAAAAGGGGATCCTTGGGTATTTGTGCATGGAAAGTCCATCATTAATTTAAATTAAACGTTGTGCCAGCTAGGTCCTTCTTTCCATTCCTTTGAATCCAGCATTTGCTGGTGCCTGACCATAGCAAATGCCACCACATGACCATATAATGCCCAGGGCAGTGGTTACTTTGGAAACAACCTCACTAGGTCATAGGTGATTTATGGGAATATCTGACTGAACATATGACAGCATGTACTAAATGCTGTTGCTGAGATCTATAATCTTCCGGGACCCTCCCTGTTCGGGGTGGGATATTTACATAGGAGCAGCCACTGCACAAACTGTGCAATAATTTGGAAGGCCTCCACAGAATTGCTTTCTCCATGTTGTGCTTTTTAATGCACCAATGTCTCAAACTGGCAAACACTAAAGGTTCTATAGGCTACAGCCCTCCTAGGGTGGGTGATGGAGGAGCCAATATTACATTTCAGGGGGAGAAGGTTAGGGTGGTTGGAAAACCCCCTTTGATGGAAAATGTGGCTTTTGCAAGATAACTTTGGATGAATTTTTTTTCCTCCAAGGTATTAGGTGCCTAACTCCGATTGATCTCAATCTCTGTTAGTTAGGAGCCTAAATACCTTTGAAGTCACTTAGGCACTTTTGAAAACGTCACTCATCATGTGTTCTCAAAGAGTCCCAGACACTTATTATGTAAGAGACAGAGCTTCTAACACATGGAGATGAGAATAAACTTTCAAGTGGCCAGTCTAGAAAGATCACTACAATAATAGCAACTGCTCTAGTGACTGAGCAGATATTTCAGCGGGGCATGTCTGATATTTCATCCTGTAGCATGTCTCAAACCCGACATTGAATCAAATCAGCTTGGTGCATGCCTTAGGAATAGGAGGGTGGGTAATAATGACTAAAGGCCAAATGCTGAAAGGCTGGATGCGCAGAATCCGTTTGGATACAAATGAGAACTACAAGCGTTCAATATCTGTGAAAAGCTCATGTTTTGACTGCTTCCTCACCAATGAGCAGTGAGAATAGGGAGCATGTTTGCAAAGCATTAACGTCAGGCAAGCTAAAGGAGGGGAGGGATAGTTCAGTGGTTTGAGCATTGGCCTGCTCAACCCAGGGTTTTGAGTTTTAATCCTTGAGGAGCCCATTTAGGGATCTGGGGCAAAAATCTGTCAGGGACAATACTTAGGGTACATCTATACTTCCTGCCAGATAAGCAGGTAGTAATCAATCTATCAGGGATCAATTTATTGCATCTCATCTAGACATGATAAATCAATCCTCAAATCGACACCCATACTCCACCTCAGCAGGCGGAGTAAGCAGTGTCGACGGGGGAGCCGTGGCTGTCGACTTGCCACCATGAGGACAGCCAGGTAAGTCAAACTAAGATACTTCAACTTCAGCTACATGAAAATCATAGCTGAAGTTGCATATCTTAGTTCGATTCCCCCCCACCCCAAGTGTAGACCAGCCCTTAGTCCTGCTGTGAAGGCAGGGGATTGGATTCAATGACCTTTCAAGGTCCCCTCCAGTTCTATGAGATAGGAAGGCAATGAAAGGCATGTATGTTCTGGAGGTCATATAGCCCTTTGAGTATGAAGAGAAGGTCTGCCTCAAAAGCTGCCTGTTTAATTTACGTTATTATCCCAGGTCCTGGCTGGCAATAGCTCTAATCTCCATATGTCCTAGGTAGTTTTTTAACTAGCTGTGCAAAGTATCTTGCCAGTGCTCTGTTCTCCACCCACAGAAAGGGCAAAGCATGTATCTTTCATCTAGGTGATGTTTGCAGCTGCCCTCAGTCTGTAACACAGGCCCAGCAAGTATAAAGTTTTTGCAGTGGGGAGAGCAAATGCACAGTGATTCTCTCACTAACATTCTGCCGCTGAACTGATACAGAATAGCAGCTGCCTCTGGAGGGGGAGGGAGAGGGCATTTAAAGGCACAGTACATGTTAAATAGATTAGCTTGCTTATGCATAGGTACTCACCATTTCTCGCAGCGTGCATCACCTAGGAGTCTGGTTCTGTGCTCAGACTGCACCAGCAATGAAGACTGCTTTCTGCCAGCTACAAGTCAATACCTACACCAGGGATGGATTTGGCCCATCCACCTCATCTAGGAAGATTGGGTCAGGCATAGCACCCATGGACACTTCTGGTGCATGTTCTTACAGCAGGATCTTAATATGATCTTAAAGAAGAGGCATTAAGACACAGGGGAAGTGCGGTCTAGCAGGGCCCAAGTGGGCAGAGCTGTTTTGAAACCATGAGCAAACTGTTAATAAAAATAAACAGAGAGAGAAAAGCATGAGTCTCTCTCCATTCACTTCTCTCCAGACAGAGTAAGCCGCCACCCAGGAACCCAAATCTTTCCTGACTCTTCAGAAGCTCAGATAATAAACTCAGTAACAGTATTGCTGAAGGTGTGAGGTCTGTAATCTCCTGGTGTATACAGTAGTGTGTGGCTTAACTAATGCCTGAGCCTATAAAGCCAAGAAAAGGGCTTTCTAGGTTAAAACTCACAGCCACGTCTATGTACAGCTGGAAAACAGCCAGAGGGAAGGATTCATTTCTATTGGTTAATATCATTCATTTAAATTTTGTGCCTGCACCTGGAGACTCTGTAACACAGAGCTGCCATCATGACATTGGTATTTTAGATACCAGAGCACTAGACTCCTTGGTGATACTATAGATGGCTAGATAGGCAGCTGCATTGCCCCCAGGAGCAGACCAGGGCACAAACTCTATTCACAGTTTGTTCCCTGGTTGCCCTCTTTCCCTGATCTGCTGCTGCCCTCATCCAGTGATAGATTACTTCCCCTTCCATGCCAGGCAGCTCTGCTGGTCACCAGTGCTTAAAGTGGATTGCAAACCCAGGGAAAAAATGTAATGGAGCTGACTTTCTGAGGGGTGCACTTGAAAGACTGTCTTCTAAAGCTACTGCTCCTCCCACACTGTGAGAGACACCCCCCCCCCCAACACACACTTTTTTCAGACCACTTTAAGCACTGCTCATTGCTGCATTGCAACATGGGGGGGCTAGCCTCTGTACATTCCTTTCCCTTGCATGCCCACCGCTCCTTGCCATCTGCGCGTCAGGGGCGTAGCAGCTTCATTCTTCCTGCTCGCTCCTCTGTTGTGTGCAGGGCCGTGCCTTGCAGGTGAAGATACCCAGGCACTTTGTGCTGATTTACCACCCTGCATGGGCATGTTGGGCAAATAAAAACCTTGTCCTAAACAAACAAAAATACCAAACCTTCTGCTTTAAAAAGGCTACTCTCCTAGGAGCAGAGGAAGCGCCTTAAAATTGGGGGGGCCCACAGGCCCCCAATCCAAGGCCCTGCCACCACCTTCCCCCCCAAGACCCTCCGCTCACTCCTCTCCGTCTCCTCCCCCTGTCGCTCACCCTTATAGCCTGTAAAAAGTGGGGGGGCATGATGCCTCCTGCCCCGGTCCAGTGCCCCTAGGAATGGGCTCGTTACTCCTTTTGTGGAGTACTGGAGATAACATCAGTGAAGATATACGTTTTAGAGGCTACAGTAGCATGCAAAAGTCTTTGTGCGGCCAGACTAAAAATAGATCTTCGCTTGAAAACAGACAAAAAAATGATTGACTCTGTACATGGTCATAGTCCAGTGCTTCACTTTGGAGGGTGAATGGAAAGTAGTGTTTATGTAACATCAGTTGTAAGAGAAGATTATCACAGGGATCTTCAGAAATCGCTGGTACTTATGAGTTTTTAATAGCATTGGAAATCAGTGAATCATTCAGTAGAAAGACGGTCTCTTTTAAAATATACTGCTACAGGTTCTTTTAATCGCTGAACTCCCCACGGAGCTCCAATCACTGCACCATTAATCAAAACGATGGTTTTCCAGTTACAGACTGTGAGAAACACACTGAATGGGTTCCTTAGAAATGTTTCATTCAGTGTTTACCTGCCACTGGTTTGGCATAGGACAGTCAGCCAATGCAAGATGTCTGCCTTTGTTATCCAGAACCCATGTTCTCTAATGTTTGGGGGTGTTTTTTATACTAGTACTGGGCCTGATCCCAACACTCATGCATGTGAGTAAGGTTACTCACATGAATAATTTCTTTGAATTCAATGGAGCTACTCACATGAGTTAAGTTATTAACCTGGTTAATTGTCTCCATGACTGGAGGCAGATAGACAGCCCATAGTTTCAGGTTTAAATTCTATGGTGCTGCAATGTAGCCACTTTCCCATTCTGTTCAGTGGGGAAGTGAAGGCAGCAATTAGAAATAATTATATATAAAATGTATGAGATATGGAAAAAGGGGGAAGTAGACAGCCTTATGGATATTTCCCTGTCTTTAGCTTCCCTTATCAATTTTCTACATTTTCTAACTTATATTGATGACTAAGGACAATAGAAAGGAGTTTAAGTATGTCAGGAACAACAGAAATTCTAACTGATATAGGCCCATTACTAGTGGGAGATGGTAAATTTGTTAATGATGCAGAAGAGGTGAAAATGTTCAGTAAGTATTGCTGTGCTGTATTTGGAAAGAAACAGGATGGTATACTGGTTGCAGTATGATGAAGTACTTTCCAGTTCATTAGTAACTATGGAGGATGTTATATATCTACTAGGGATAAGCATTTTTAAATCAGCAGGCCCTGGTAACTTGTACCCAAGATCCCTGCTAAAGGGTCACACACTTCATAGATTGTGTAGGCTTAGCTCCTTGCTCACACTGGGGGCTCCCTGTGGGCTATCTTCCTATAACCCTCTATCTCAGGGACTCCCTGCAGCTCCTCTCTGTTTTTCCCTACCATGGTCCTCCATTTTCTCTTATACAAGCAGATCTGTGTGCAACCCCATTTTCCCCATGCCAGGGGTTCTGTTTGGTTCCCTCAATTGACCCCTCACCAGGAGTTCTTAGTATTCCCCCCATTCCTGCCTCACCCCATTTCAGGGTCGGTCTTTCTTCCCCTGCCCCCATTTGCACCTTCCTCTCCATGCCACAGACTGTCATGGCCAGTTAGTGTGCAACAGACTAATGCATTGTAAATTTACAGCCTAATTTACCATGCACTAACTCTCCATATTAGACAAGCCCTCAGTCCCCCATTTTCCCCATTGCGGTTTTCCAATTTTTTCCTGAATCAGTAGGACTTGGACTATTGATTTCTAGAATAGTCCCTGTATGCAGTGTTGTGGTAGCCATGTTGGCCTGAGGGGATAATATCATTTATTAGCAATCTTTCAAGCTTACACAGAGCTCTTCTTCCAGTTGTTGTCTTTACCTAAAAGAACAGCCAAAGAGTTGTTTGAGGAGCTCTCTGGCCCATTTATGTTTGTTTTTAATAAATCTTGGAGTAGCAGGGTAAGTCCAGAAGATTGGCAGAGTGATAAAGTCATTCTAGTATTCAAAATGGCCAAGCAGGATGACTCCAGTAATTATAGGCTGTTTAGCATGACATCAACCCCAGCCAAAATAATGGAAAAGCTGCTTCGGGATTCAATCTATAAAAAACTAATGGATAGGGGTATAATCAATGCCACTCAACATAGTTTTATGGAAAATAGGTCCCACAAAGAAACTTGATTTCATTTTTTTGATGAGAGTACAAGTATTATGACTTATTATCTTAGGTAATAATTTTGGATCATTGGCAAATTTTGCCACCGCACCATTTACCCCTTTTTCCAGATCATTTATGAATAGGTTGAATAGCTCAGGTCCCAGTACAGATCCTTGGGGGTCCCCCAGGGCTGACGCAACCCATTAGGCGACCTAGGCGGTCGCCTAGGGCACTAACATTTGCGGGGCGGCGACCACAGCGGCCGAACATCCAGCCGCCACGGTCGTCGGCGGTATTTCAGGGGCAGGACCTTCCGCCACCTCTGTCGGGGGTGCCATTTTGGGGGCGGGACCTTCCGCCGCCTAGGGCACCAAAAAGGCAGCCGGCGCTCCTGGGGTCCCCTTCCCACTATTTACCTCTCTCCATTGTGAAAACTGACCATTTATTCCTACCCTTTTATTTCCTATCTTTTAACCATTTACTGATCCATGAGAGGAACTTCTAGGGTGACCAGATGTCCTGATTTTATGGGGACAGTCCTGATTTTTGGGTCTTTTTCTTATATAGGTTTCTATTACCCCTAACCCCCTGTCCTGATTTTTCACAGTTGCTGTTTGGTCACCCTAGGACCTTCCATCTTCTCCCATGACTGCTTTAATTTTCTTAAGATCCTTTTATGAGAGACCTTGTCAAAGGCTTTCTGAAGGTCTAAGGACACTATATCCATTGGATCACCCTTGTCCACATTTGTTGGCCCCCGACAGAATTCTAATTGGGGAGGCATGATTTCCCTTTACGAAAACCGTGTTGACTCTTCCCCAACAAATTGTGTTCATCTGTGTGTCTAATAATTCTGTTCTTTACTATCATATCAACCAATTTACCTGGTACTGAAGCTAGGCTTACTGGCCTGGAATTGCCAGGATCACCTCTGGAGACATTTTTTTAAATCAGTGTTACATTATTAGGGCTCTAAGCCGCTGTTGCACAGCACAGAGAGAACCAGACTTACAGGGCAGGTTATGACAACTCCCTTACTGGTCTGGGTTGAACCACAGTGTTACATTCTAACTTCTCGATGTGTATGCCATGAACATAACACTTTCCAAGATGCATCCTGAGGGCACCGACTGCTTGAAACCTAGTCAGTTTCAAACACTGAGTCAAAAGTAGTTGCAAGTCCAGCACCCGCATCTGTGTCTCTACAGGTGATTGTTGTGGTTTCACAATCCCCTCTTCCTATGCTATTCTGTCCGTTGTTGCCAGGAGCGGCGCCAGAGTTTCTGGCACCCTAGGCAGAATTCAGGGGGTGGCATTTTGTGTGCTCCCCTCGGGGCGCACGAGAGCTTCCGGTTCCACTCCCATCACGCCGCCAAAGAAGGACCCTCCGCCGAAATCCCGCAGGCAACAGCGGCAGTCATTGAGCTGCTCAATTGCCTGCCGCTGTTTTCCGCGGCACGTCGGCAGAAGGTCCTTCTTTTGCGGCGCAACGGGAGCAGAACCGGAAGCTCCCGCGCGCCCCGTGGGGAGTGCACAAAATGCCCCCCTCCCCAATCCTGGCACCCTAGGCGACCGCCTATGGTCGCCTAATGGAAGCGCCGGCCCTGCTTGTTGCTGTGGGGAAAGATCCACACAAACAACCAGGGAAAACAAAATGGCTGTTCAGGAGACTTAGTGAAAGTGACTACACCATTTTCAGACAGAAGTGTGATTATTTTTTAAGTTGCTGTCCCTTTAAAAATCACTATTATAATATTTAAACTCTCTTGTAGAAGTAGATAGCAGTTCTCTAAAAGCATTGCACAGTGAACTTTTGTCTGAAGGGAACATTAAATTCTGTCGCCTTGTGCTTTGTTCTTCTGATGTTGTGAACAATGGCACTTCAATTTAAAAAAGCAGGAGCCAATACTATAATTTTGTTTTATCATAACAAAAGCACACAATCAGGATGACAACTGTAATATGTTTTCTTAGGTGCAGCTAGACAACAGATGCATAGAAATCAATTGTAGTAGGAGTCGGGCATGTTGTTACATTAAAAACATTTTAAAGATTACAGTGCAAGAAAGTTCCAGTAATGCCACATTGGAGCTTGGATTAGGGACTGTGCTTTTTGGTCTGCATTTGTACAGCACCTAGCATAATAGGGCCTTGATCCCTGATTGGGGTTACCACAATACAAATAAAAATGATTGTCACGGTTGCAGGGCTAGCTCCACCTGTCTCCTTTCTGCTCTCTAGGAGTGCACCTCTTTGGGTATTACCATTGGCCTTGTGCTTTTATACCTCACAGGTGGAATTCCACTATTTCCCCATTCTTAGACCGGACCCTGGGCTACAGGACACTGTATCTGCCAGGCTTACCCAGCAGGTCCACTGAGTTCAGACCTCTGCAGTCCTTCCCTCTGGGAGTCTGTGACTAGTGGTGAGTATGGTGACAAGACAGACTGTTCTTATACCAAAGTATTGCTTGTTTTCACAGTAGGAACAAAGCATTTAGAGAGAGAAGGGTTTTAACCATCTACAACATGGCTATCTTCCCCAACAGCTTACCATCACTGATGGTCACATAGTCAGGCCGAGCTTCTTCCAACACCCCAGTGGGTGCCTGGATCTTACTCTGGTTCTTCTGTATGATTCCCTCTCCATGTCTTTAAGTTGGTATAGTCTTCTTCTGTGTTCCTGGGTTTTGACCCTTCCGTCCAAAGCTCATTTTGAAGGTTGGCTGGGGAGGTGTAAAATATGAAAAGCGAACAGTTGGGGCGCTGTCTCTTAACAGCCGTCAAGTGTTTACAGTGAAGTGGCTTAGCTGAAGCTGTTTTTCTTTATGCTTGTTTTTCCTTGCAGCCCCCTATTAAACTAAACCCATGTATTCCTACAGACTGTACTCCTGAATTACAGAGCAACTCCACTGTTGCATCAATGTAGATGGAATAAAGGGGCCCAAAGAGGCAAAGGTGTTACCATGACTCTGATACTGTCCAACATTAAACAGTTTTAAACAAGGCTCAGAGTTTGGCATACAGAGACCTCCGGCTACCAAATATTTTGGCAAAGAGAGACATTGGCTGAGCTGGAGCTGTTGTTATTGCTGTTGAAGTTCGATCCTGTTTTCTGGAAAACAAGACAAATATACACAAGAGTGGGGAGGAAAGAACAGCAAAGAGAAAATGCAGCTTGTGTCTCTGGTGTTGACTTACTTGCAATTTTACTGGTGGAAAAACACAGCCACAGGCTTGTAAGTCATTCCAAGATCTGGCAAACATCAGGCTGTGTAGGGCATTGCTTTCAAGCTGCCTCTTTCTGGTTATGGGCTTACAGCAATGTTGCAAAATATACAGTTTTCACCAGCTGAGCCAGACTCTTATTATTGAGAAGGCAAAAGGAGAAGGATAGGAAAGAGAAGGAATAAGCGGGGAAGGGAAAGGACACATTAGGGGTGGGGAGTGACAAAGTCTCTCAAACCACTGGTGGTCAGGATTCAGCCAGAACTGGGGGAGGTGACGATGTCATCTAGGCCAGTGCTTCTCAAAGTGGTGGTCCACGGACCGGTGCCGGTCCGCGAGCCATCGGCTGCCGGTCTGCAGCGAGTTTCCTCATAAGAGTGTTGAATAGGATAATAATATGGCACCGGTCCCTGGCACATTGGAAAAAAAATTGCTGGTCCCCCACATCAGATAGCTTGAGAAGCACTGATCTAGGCCCCTCTCTTTGGCCTGGTCTGATCAGGATATCTCTCAGGATCAGCACAATGTGTCAGGCTGGGTCCCAGGATTCAGTGGTGGCTCCTTCCCCTTCTTCTAGTTAGCCAGTGTCACGGTAGCCAGCCTTTCCCCCTCCCCCCCGAGTCTCTTTTTAAGGACCTCCAAAGGGAGTGTTTGGCAGAATAGCCCACCACGCTCATTATTTTGTCCACCAATTAGGCCTAATTTCTGATACACCAATTGATTTCCAGTCCCACACTTCTCTTGTTCAAGACGTGATCTTAACACAGTCCTTGAGTTCTAGCAGGAGGCCTTTTTGTTTGTTCTAACCCAGTCTTTCTGCACCTTTTCTCATCCATGCTTGTTATAGGGTATTGTGACACTTTGTGAACTTTCACTCACTCTTCACAGTTGAGCTCCTAATTAGAGTAAATTTGTAGGCCCAGTTATCACATCACCACTTCCAATACCCCATCTGCAACTGGGGAAAAGGCGTCACTCCCACCATAGGTGCTGACTTTTATTTTTCCCCAGGAGTGCTCCACTCTCACTGCACCCCCTCCCCCGAGGACCCCCGCCTGCCAATCACTGCTCTCCGCCCTCCCTGAGCTGCCAAACAGCTGTGGCTAGTGGGTGCTGAGCACCCACTATTTCTTTTTCGGTGGGTGCTTCAGCCCTGAAGCACTCACAGAATCGTCACATATGGCTCCCACTATGGCCCCTCCATGTGCTGTGAGATGGGACCGTATGGCTGGAGGGCAGCACCAGTAACACAATTGTCTTGCCCAGGGTATTAACCATACAGCTTGGCTGGAAGATGAATATGGATCTCCTCAATGCTGAGGAAGGGCTGGGGGGGTTGCGTGGCATCGGCCCGTCTTAGGGGAGGCATGGAGCTCTATCTCCCCAGGAGGAGGCACAAGGGGTAGTGTCTAGGAATGTGTTGAACATTCACTCTTCTACTGGCCAGTGCAGTAGGGGTGGAGTCAGCCCATAGCCTTGACTCTACCTCACCCTCAGAGCGGCCCTTGCACTCAGGGAAGCCCAGTGGGTGGGAGTAAAGAAGCTCATTTTAGCGTCTGCGTGTGTGAGGGATGTGACATCATAGGTGGCCGATGATGCCTCACAACAGCCCGGGCTAACCTGTTGCCTGCTGGGGTCAGAGAGCTCTTCCCTCCAGGGGGACACCAGGTCAGAGGGTGCAGTTCGTATGTTCAGTGCTTCACTGTCTTAGCTCAGTCTCCTGTAACACAGGGAAAATCCCGCCCTCCCCCATCTTTGCTTTTCGGTTGTTACCACCTACCCCATGTATTTCTAAGGGTTAGTTACAGGAAAGGACTCCACTCACGAAAACAGCACAGAGCACGCACACAGCACAGCTGTGCATAGGTACAAAGAACAGCAACCTTCACCATGGCTCTCAGCTTTCAACCCTTCACAGGCTGCATGTGACCTTCCAGCTTGCCTGTATTTCTGGTGCTTGCAATCCTGTCAATGTGCTGGTGTAAATAAAGCTCTTGAGACCATTCATAAAAAAGGTTAGAACTGGGAATTGGAGAGTTACCAGAAAAGCAAATTGCTTTTCCACAAACTCAAGGTTTGCTTTAGTTTCCAGAGGGTTCAATAAGTGCACTGAGACCAGGGAAACGATGGCAATGTAATGCAGAGCTCCTCCACTCCCTTCCAGATCATTCGCCCTCTCCGCAGGGGACTCCTTGTTTTATCTGTCAGCCCTGTTATTTCCTAATCTATGGAAGCTGGCTTATTTCAGTCAGCTGCCTCAGTCAGCCGGTGCATCTACCTCAGCGACCTCTTTGATTTTACTGGACAGACTTGCTCCGTTACCTAATACAACAATTACCCAGTAGCCATATGGAAAGGGAAGAAGACTCTCTGGTGTAAAAGCCCTGGAACAGGAACTCATGTGTAGCGGTCAAAATTTGGAATGTTCAGTTTGTGGGAAATATTGACACTTCAAAAAAAATTGTCTTCAGTTTGAATCAGAACCAAAATGAATATTCTAGAAATTTCCCATGAGTTGGATTTCAGAAAAAATTAGGGTTGGGGGGGAATTTATTTCAGAATTCTGAAATTTTGCTTCAATGTTGTTTCATTTTTGTATTTTTATTCGTAATTATTATAAACTATTTCACATTGATGATGACTACCAGTTGAAATATTCTCTTTTAATTTAATTTTTATCTTTCAAATAATTAAGGGCAGCTGCTACTTAAACATTTTATCATTTTTTCTAGCTCAAAGTGTCTCCTCTTTGAGTGGTCATGAAACAATTTGCTCCTTGGACATGAGTAGCTGAGCTTCAGCCTTTTAAGGTCAAATTCAGACCCTGTGTAAGCCACTGCAACTCCTCTGAAGTCAGAGCTGTACCTGCAATTGAGGAACTGTAGTGGGAAATCACTGTGTACTAGCCCCTTTGATAGCTTCAAATCCTGCATCTTGGCAGGTGGTTAGACTAGATGACCCTTGTGGTTCCATCTGATCCTATGGTTCTATGATTCTGTGGTTCTATGATTCAGGCTGCTGTGCAAAACTTAGTATATTTGCTTAGCCAGGCCACAGTGAGACTGCTGCTTGCTCCTCCAGCCCCTTCACACTCCCCTGGTAGTCATGTTGTGGTCCACAACTCTTTGATGTCATGCTAGCTGGTGACCGGATGCAGGATTATATACACATCTGCAGAGCGTATTCTGGGAACAAGGAACACCTCTTCCCACTATCTTTGCTGTGCTTGTCTCCTATCTGCCCCTGAAAAGATAAACGCACCATCATGTTCAATAAACAGCAAAGCCAACCACACATAGGAGCACAGCCCATCTTACCTTGACTCCCACTGTGGGTAAGCATCTGTTAGTTACTGCAGAATGTGAGTAGCAATATTAGTTTGCACTTGCACAAAGCTCTGTCATCTGCAGTCCTCAGTGTGGACATGGATCACTCGCCCTATTTTATAGTTGGTATAACCAAGTATAGAGATTTAAACCAAATGGAATGAGAGGCGCTGTTGTCTAGTGGATAACAAGGGGTCTACTGTGGTGCCAGTTCTGTTCCTGAGTCTGTCACAACTTTCCTCTGTGCCTCATTTGTCCCCTTTGGGTAGGGAATGAAGATGCCAGCCCCCTCAGCATGGTGGCTTTGTCTCTTCATCTGTATTTGTGCTGCACCTGGAACAGTGAGACCTTGAGCCTGATTTAGGCTTCTGGGCAATACTGCAATATATAGACTAAGGAAACAATAGAGAGAAGTATATGTTTCTGCAGTGACTGGTAACACAGACCACCTGAGCTGAGTGTGTTTCTGCAAAGTCTGAAGGAATCTCCTTTACCTTGATAGTAAACCAGGCAATTTCCACCCAAACTAATTTTCCAAGACCAAGTTACAGTGGGTATAAATTAAGAGCTTACAAGCAAAAGTGGTTGCAACCTTAGCTGTGGAGAGGCTCCCTTTCCGCAATAAAGTTATTAATATTGAGGAGGGAGTTTGGCTCCACATTCCAACACTCAGGAGGCATCAAAGAGATGCCCAGGGCTCTCCCAGTGTTTGATGGCTTAAGTTATTGTGGCAGTTTCTGGCTCTGTTGGGAGGAGGGCATTGTGGCCAATGGCATCTGTTCAAACTCAGCTTGTTTGCTGCAGACAGAACAGGATAAAATCTGCTTAGGATCAGCAGGAGAACGTATTGCCATGTGGCACTTCAGCAAAGCTGTCTGTGCCTCTGAGTATGTTTCTTAATTGCCGATTTGGAACAACATGCCCCATGTGGTCAGTTCCTTATTACAGTAGCACATTGTGCCTTTTCCTTCAGTACACGTGCTCTGGATGAACATCTCTGAAACCCAGTTCTCCCCTCATTCACCACTGTGTGATTAGAGCATTAACCGACTGGCCAACCAGGAGGTGAACGCTGAGCCTGCAGGAGTCCTGGAATACCACCAAATACCAGCCTCTGATGCTCCTTGCAAGAGAAGTCCCCAGTTTTCACTGAGTCCTCTTCCCCTGTCGTTCGCCCTTCCGATGAGGAGGGGAAGGAGACAGGTGCAAGCTGCACTGTTCTCGGTTGTGAACAGTGAATTTGTTTATGAATATGTTGATCTTTCCATGGCACTTTCTACCTTAGACTTCTAATAATTGTGCTTTGTTTCACTGGGTGTGGGGCCTCCTTCCCAGCAATGATGAACTGAAGGTGTCTGTGGGTTCTGGAATGGGCTGCAAGCTTCCTGCACCACGGAATGGAATGGTGTTTAAAAATCTGGCAGCATGATCGTGCAAATACTATTGAGTCTCTTCTTCCCCCCCGTGTTAAAATATTTCTGAAGTCCTACGGATACATGGAAGGGATGGGGATAGTGCAACGTATCCATTATGTGCTTTAAAAAACACTACTATTTTTCAACATAGCAGATGCCTAAAACACAGAAAAGGGGTTGATCAGTGTCTTAGTGGCTTTATCAAACATGTTGAAAATCAAACCCCAAGAACAGCAACCAAGCAAGAGGGGGAATATTCTGGCAATAACAGCATCTGCCAGTAACTTGTACAGAAGTGTCTCCCTTCTGCCCCCAAAACTTTAAGCAGTTTAAACTGTACCAGGGATCAGGGCTCTGTAACAGCCATTGATTGCATCTAGCGCTGCTGACAGTAAAAGTCCAAAATCACCATAGCTGCAATACTATTCCCTCCCCTGCAAAAGCAAACCATCATAAGCTCATTTAAAAAATTTAAGTGCTCCACGCAAGGGCATACTGTGGCTATATTGGCATTCACCTTATCTGTCCGGTGTAACCCAAATGAGTTGTCACTGACCCTCAAGGTCCACCGTCTTTGACAGATCAGTAAATGCTGCCCAAGTTCTATCCAGCACCTCACTGAGACCTGCCGTACTGCCCGACCATTTGTCCCACAATGAGAAGCAGGAGCAGAACCACATCATCATCCCATTGCTCCATGTCTTCTACCCAGTTTTGTAGGGAATAACAGGGAGGGGTGACATGGTCAGGAACTGCCATCCGCAACTGCATCAAGGTGGGGCACAGGACCAACAACCCACAACAAAACAGTTCCTAGAGTGTCTCCCTGTGATACACAGAGCCCTGAGATATCACCCCTGTAATGGTAGAACTAATGTCTCATACCTATAGTGGCAGCGTGGACACAGGTATGTGCCTGTAAGCAGCATTACACCTGTATCCAGTACAGCATATGTGGACTCTCAGGCACAGGTCTGGGGAGCCAAGGGAGCATTTACATAAGCCAGTATTGGGCTACGTGCACACGCGTAGACATAGCCTTAGTCTGTGGTGAGAGTTGGTTATTTTGGTGTAGATTCACTACCCTGGGGATGTGAGAGACCCTTGCAAGTGGGATGGAACTTGTGGAACTGTTCGGTGGGTTAGAGAGTGGGGCGTGGAGGAGGCAGGGCCGCTCAGAGGGGGGGGCAACTTGCCCCAGGCCCTGCAGGGGCCCTGTGAGCCCTGGCCGAGAATCTCTTCCCTGGCTAGAAGCGCCTTTTTAATCTTTACTTACCCAGCGGCTGTCCAGGTCTTCGGCGGCGCTTCGGCGGCAGGCCCTTCACCCGCTCCGGGTCTTCGGCGGCGCTTCGGCGGCGGGCCCTTCACCCGCTCCGGGTCTTCGGCGGCACTTCGGCGGCGGGCCCTTCACCCGCTCCGGGACTTCGGCGGCGCTTCGGCGGCGGGCCCTTCACCCGCTCCGGGACTTCGGCAGCGCTTCGGCGGCGGGCCCTTCACTCGCTCCGGGTCTTCGGCGGCGGGCCCTTCACCCGCTCCGGGTCTTCGGCGGCGCTTCGGCGGCGGGCCCTTCACTCGCTCCGGGTCTTCGGCGGCGTTTCGGCGGCGGGCCCTTCACTCGCTCCGGGTCTTCGGCGGCGCTTCGGCGGCGGGCCCTTCACTCGCTCCGGTCTTGGCGGCGCCGGGCGGGCCCTTCACCCGCCCGGGTCGCGGCGCGCGCGGCGGGCCTTCACTCGCTCCGGTCTTCGGCGGCGTTGGCGGCGGGCCCTTCACTCGCTCGGGTCTTCGGCGGCGCTTGGGCGGCGGGCCCTTCACTCGCCCGGTCTTGGCGGCGCCGGGCGGCGGGCCCTTCACTCGCTCCGGGTCTTCGGCGGCGTTTCGGCGGCGGGCCCTTCACTCGCCCGGGTCGGCGGCGCGGGCGGCGGGCCCTTCACCCGCGCCGGGCCTTCGGCGGCGCTTCGGCGGCGGGCCCTTCACTCGCTCCGGTCTTCGGCGGCGCTTCGGCGGCGGGCCCTTCACCCGCTCCGGGTCTTCGGCGGCGCTTCGGCGGCGGGCCCTTCACTCGCTCCGGGTCTTCGGCGGCGCTTCGGCGGCGGGCCCTTCACTCGCTCCGGGTCTTCGGCGGCGCTTCGGCGGCGGGCCCTTCACTCGCTCCGGGTCCTCGCTTAGGCTGCGCACCCTTCAGTGCTGCCGAAGACACGGAGCGTGTGAAGCACCTGCCGCCACAGAAGACTCCGAGCGCTGCCCAGTGAGTACAAGCGCCGCAGCAGGTGGTGCCTTTTTTTATGTCCACTCCCCCGCTTTGCCCCAGGCCCCCCGAATCCTCTGGGCGGCCCTGGGAGGAGGAGGAAGGTGATCCACCTAAGGCTAAAAGACCTGCTGCAATGCCAGAGCCACATAATCACTGATTGCAAAATAGGGTCATTCTTCCAGCCCTTCCATAAGGAGATGGTGGTTTTAGCAGAGCTCTGCAAAGCAGAGATTCCAGTGGTCTAATCCTAGCTGTGACACTGGCCATCTTGGGTGCTTGTATAGCCCCATTGCCATAGTGCCTGGGCACGTCACAATCCTCACAACCCCCCTATAGGTAGAGAAGTATTAAATAAGTCTACATGGCTAAATCCTCAAATATGTAAAAAGGAGTTATAAAGAGGATGGTGATCATTTGCTCTTCATGTCCACTGAGAGTCGGACAAGAAGCAATCCACCGAGTTTGCAGCAAGGGAAATTTTGATTTGATATTAGGAAAGTTGAGGATAGTTAAGCACAGAACAGGTGACCTAGGGAGGTTGTGGAATCCCTGTCACTGGAGGTTTTAGAGAACAGCTTGGACACGTATCCTTAAGCCTGTCTCAGAGCAGGACAATGGACTAAATACACCTGGAGGTCCCTTCCAGTGCCACATTGCTCTATGAGCCCCGTTTTGCAGTGAGGCACAGAGACTTGCACGACATGATGGAGAATGTCTCTGAAAGGGCAGGAATTGAACCCAGCTCTCCAGAGTCCCCAGCCACAAGACCATCTTTCCCTCTAGATGATTGCTGGAGGGTTCTTCTAGCCCTACATTTCAACTGTTCTACAAATGCAGGTCTGGATCCATATCTGAATGCGCCCGAAGTGTTCTGGGATAGTGAGTCGGATCTGATCCAACCGCTCAGAGACATGCATGTGTGTACCTGTGGATACAGATCCATTCTTTCATAAGGATCAAAACAAGATTTCAGCTTTTTTAAATGAATACATTGAGAGAAAGCTGAACAAATCTATTCCTTTATATGTAATTACTAAAATATTGAAACCGCATGACTCTAGTCATACGCTGCCTCACTGAAAAATCCTGCAGCCTTATTAGTCTGCTTGAAATAGTTACAGCTCTAAGGAAATGCCAAAGTCAGCGTGCTGAATGCAGCTGAGCACTGCTCAGACAAAATGATGATCTTCAGCAGGGAAGGTGGAGTGAATCTATGGCAACGCAGTTCATTATTGTTTCATTAAGTGGAGTTAACCTGCTACCAGAATGAAACCAGTGACATGTCCAGCTCTGTAATTTTTCTGCCCTTGAAAGCATTAGTGGCTTGAGGACCTCTTTGGATATATCTGTTTAGTACGCAATGGAGAAAAGGGTTGAATTAACATTTAATTGCAATGATCTTGAGCGCTAGAGAGCTCTTTAAAAGGCCATGTTGTAATCAAGCTTGGCTGAGATGCTGAAGCACCGTTGGCAAAGAGATCGTGCTCAAACGGGCTGAGGCTGTCATTTGACAAAGGCAAAGAATCACAAAGAGAGGCGCCCTGTTCTCACTCTGAAAATGGAACTTTCTGACAAGAAAACAGCATTCTCCTTAGAGCTGCAGAACCTGGGGCTTCTCTACACAGGGCCTGGGGGAGGTCAACTAATCCACAGCTTTTCGCTGCGTGTCAGGTAACATGCATTCTGCAAGCCACAGTAATAGAATCATAGAATCATAGAATCTCAGGGTTGGAAGGGACCTCAGGAGGTCATCTAGTCCAACCCCCTGCTCAAAGCAGGACCAAATCCCACTAAATCATCCCAGCCAGGGCTTTGTCAAGCCTGACCTTAAAAACCTCTAAGGAAGGAGATTCCACTACCTCCCTAGGCAACCCATTCCAGTTCTTCACCACCCTACTAGTGAAAAAGTTTTTCCTAATGTCCAACCTAAACCTCCCCCTCTGCAACTTGAGACCATTACTCCTTGTTCTGTCATCTTCTATCACTGAGAACAGTCTAGATCCATCCTCTTTGGAACCCCCTTTCAGGTAGTTGAAAGCAGCTATCAAATCCCCCCTCATTCTTCTCTTCTGCAGACTAAACAATCCCAGTTCCCTCAGCCTCTCCTCATAAGTCATGTGCTCCAGCCCCCTAATCATTTTTGTTGCCCTCCGCTGGACTCTCTCCAATTTATCCACATCCTTCTTGTAGTGTGGGGCCCAAAACTGGACACAGTACTCCAAATGAGGCCTCACCAGTGCTGAGTAGAGGGGAATGATCACATCCCTCGATCTGCTGGAAATGCCCCTACTTATACAACCCAAAATGCCATTAGCCTTCTTGGCAACAAGGGCACACTGTTGACTCATATTCAGCTTTTTGTCCACCGTAACCCCTAGGTCCTTTTCTGCAGAACTGCTGCCCAGCCATTCGGTCCCTAGTCTATAGCAGTGCATGGGATTCTTCCGTCCTAAGTGCAGGACTCTGCACTTGTCCTTGTTGAACCTCATCATATTTCTTTTGGCCCAATCCTCTAATTTGTCTAGGTCCCTCTGTATCCTATCCCTACCCTCCAGCGTATCAACCACTCCTCCCAGTTTAGTGTCATCTGCAAACTTGCTAAGGGTGCAGTCCACACCATCCTCCAGATCGTTAATGAAGATATTGAATAAAACTGGCCCCAGCACCGACCCTTGGGGCACTCCACTTGATACCGGCTGCCAACTAGACATGGAACCATTGATCACTACCCGTTGAGCCCGACCGTCTAGCCAGTTTTCTATCCACCTTACCGTCCATTCATCTAGCCCATACTTCTTTAACTTGCTGGCAAGAATACTGTGGGAGACTGTATCAAAAACTTTGCTAAAGTCCAGAAATAGCACATCCACTGCTTTCCCCTCATCCACAGAGCCGGTTATCTCATCATAGAAGGCAATTAGGTTAGTCAGGCATGACTTGCCCTTGGTGAATCCATGCTGACTGTTCCTGATCACTTTCCCCTCCTTTAAGTGGTTCAGGATTGATTCCTTGAGGACCTGTTCCATGATTTTTCCAGGGACTGAGGTGAGACTAACTGGCCTGTAGTTCCCTGGATCTTCCTTCTTCCCTTTTTTAAAGATGGGCACTACATTAGCTTTTTTCCAGTCGTCTGGGACCTCCCCCGATCGTCATGATTTTTCAAAGATAATGGCCAATGGCTCTGCAATCTCATTGGCCAACTCCTTTAGCACCCTCGGATGCAGCGCATCCAGCCCCATGGACTTGTGCTCATCCAGCTTTTCTAAATAGTCCCGAACTACTTCTTTCTCCACAGAGAGCTGGTCACCTCCTCCCCATACCGTGTTGCAGAGTGCAGCTGTCTGGGAGCTGACCTTGTCTGTGAAGACAGAGGCAAAAAAAGCATTGAGTACACTAGCTTTCTCCACATCCTCTGTCACTAGGTTCCCTCCCTCATTTAGCAAGGGGCCCACACTTTCCTTGACTTTCTTCTTGTTGCTAACATACCTAAAGAAACCCTTCTTGTTACTCCTAACATCTCCGGCTAGCTGCAACTCCAAGTGTGATTTGGCCTTCCTAATTTCACTCCTGCATGCCTGAGCAATACTTTTATACTCCTCCCTGGTTATTTGTCCAATCTTCCACTTCTTGTAAGCTGTTTTCTTGTGTTTAAGACGAGCAAGGATTTCACTGTTAAGCCAAGCTGGTCGCCTGCCATATTTACTTTTCTTCCTACACATCAGGATGGTTTGTTCCTGCAACCTCAATAAGGTTTCTTTAAAATACAGCCAGCTTTCCTCGACTCCTTTCCCCGTCATGTTATTCTCCCAGGGGACCTTGCCCATCAGTTCCCTGAGGGAGTCAAAGTCTGCTTTTCTGAAGTCCAGGGTCTCTGTTCTACTGCTTTCCTTTTTTCCGGCCCATGGGACAGTCTGCCCTCATTCAGTGCACATCACTGTGTACACGTGGCAGTTTGCTGCGACCTGAGAGCGTGGCGTTCTCAGCCGGTATCCCACGCTCCTTTGCTTTGCTGCTGAGCAGGGTGCATTCTGGGATTTTTCTTTCTGGGCATTGTGGGATGCATAGCAGAAGCCAGGAGAGTTCAGATTTTTTAAAAGCAATAAAGAATCCTGTGGCACCTTATAGACTAACAGACGTTCTGCAGCATGAGCTTTCGTGGGTGAATACCCACTTCTTCAGATGCAAGTCACTTGCATCTGAAGAAGTGGGTATTCACCCACGAAAGCTCATGCTGCAGAACGTCTGTTAGTCTATAAGGTGCCACAGGATTCTTTATTGCTTTTACAGATCCAGACTAACACGGCTACCCCTCTGATACCAGATTTTTTTAAAGTTCCCATGATTCATCTGTCCCTGCCTGGTACTCTCTTTCTTTCTGGGCAGGCTAACGCCATTTTCAAATTGTGGTCAGCCAGTATGGACCCAACCATGCACCGCGCCGCTATGCTGGCAGCCTCCAATATGCAGAGGCCGCCTGGGCTGTATTTCAGCCCTCAAAGCCAGATGAATTCATCTATAGGTGCTGACTTCCTCAGTTCCTAGCGGGAGCTCAACCCCGCCCCAGACCCCACCCCCACTCCACCCCTTCCCCCAAGCCACTAGCCCATCTCTTCCCACTCCACCTCTTCCCACCCGCTCCCCCTGACTCCTCCTGCCTCTGCTCCTCCACCTCCTGCATGCCGCTGAACAGCTGATTGCGGTGGGCAGGAGGTGCTAGTGGGAGAGAGGGAGACGTTGATCCACAGGGCTGCTGGTGGGTGCTGAGCACCCTTTTTTTTTTTTCCGTGGGTGCTCCAGCCCCAAAGCACCCATGGAGTTGGTGCCTATGAATTCAGCTTGGGACTTCACCAGCCGCAACACTGAGCTGATGATGTGCAGCAGCAGCTCCTCCAGCAGCAGGATGGTCTTCTGCGGAGGTGGAACCAGGATGCAGACGAAGTAGAATAGGAACACATTGAGCAACAGGACTGGTTTCCAGAGCAGCTTCACAGCCTGCAGAGCCATTTCTGGGCTTGGGAGACCAGTGCAGATTGGTGGGAAAGAATCATTCTGCAGATCTGGGATGACCAGCAGCAGTGAGAGAATTTCCAAGATATGGATGGCAGCTTTTCTGGAGCTATGTACAGTACTGACCCCAGAGCTAGAGTGGCAGCGTACCGGCATGCGGTGTCCCGGCTCATGGACAAGTGGGTCGCAAATGCCATCTGGAAGCTGGCCACCCTCAAATGCTACCATTCCATAGAAGACCAGTTCGATATGGGGAAATTGATTACCAGGGCCATTGTCATGCAGGTGTGTGATGCCATAGAAAAGGCACTGATCCACCGGGTTATAAAGCATGGTAATGCTCAGGAGGTTATCGATGGCTTTGCACACATGGGATCCCCAAACTGTTCTGGGGCAATTAATGGGAACCACAAGCCTATTATTTGTCCCCTCCCATCAGGCTCAGAATTCTTGAACAGAAAGGGGTGCGTCTCCATGGTGCTCAAAGGACTGACAGCTTGTCAACCACTGTGGCAGGTTCATGGACATAAATGCTGGGTGGCCTGGGAAGGTCCATGATGCCAGGATGTTTTGGACCTAAGCTCTGTTTAAATTAGTGGAAAATTGACTGTTTTCCCCCTGAAATATGGGCAATAATGGACACTGCTCCAGTATCCTGGGACATCCGGCTTACCCCCTGCTTCCCTGGCTAAGGAAGCCATCCACAGGCCCATTGGGCAGAAGGAAGGAACTGTTTAACTACGGGCTGCAGACTGACAGTGACATGTGCGTTTGGCCATTTGAAAGGGAGATGGCGCTGTTTGTGGGTTAGGTTGGAAGCAGCAGGGAAAAAATGCCAAAGATCATAGTAGCATGTTGTATTTTGCACAATATTTGTGAGAGCGAGGGAGAAATCCTTAGCAATAGGTGAGATGCTGAGGTGCAGAGACTTGCTCAGCGGTTTGAGTGACCAGCAAAGCGTCCAATACGAAATGCAGGTAACTGGGGCAAATATTGTCTAGGATGCCTGTTGCTCTTGTGCTGAGTCTCAGGCCTGAAACTGTGCAGCTGAACATCCAGCTGTTAAACTGGGAGGGGGAGAGCAGAGTTTGGAAGTCTTTTTGTGCTGTTCAGTGTTTTATGGGCTGTGGAAATGCAACATTGTGGCAATCCCTATGGTACTTTGTGTCTGTCTGTGTATGTGTAAAACCTTATCAATTAGTGCCAAAGTAATGATTTTCCATGTGTAATACTCCTTATGAATGAAATTTTATAGGTTTTTATTATGTAACAATCGATTACGTAGTGAACAGAAATCAACCTTCAATTGAAATGAAAATGAAACAGCTTTTAATTATGACACAATATATTAAAATCAGTCAATTCTCTGCCTCCAAAGAATCCTTCCAACAGGGCAGGGCATGACACCAGGGGCGGGGGGCTTACACTCACCTGTCACTTTGTCTCGTCTCTGCCTCTTCTGGTTCATGGGCCTTCTGGCCTGAAGTGCCAAGACTTGACATTACCAGGGGTAATAGAGGGTTCAAAAGAGCTGGGGTCCCAGTCACCACTGTTCTCGGTGTCTGGGAGGGATGCAGCCCCCGGGAGCAGTGTGGTGTGGGTACAGCAGAGAGGAGCTGCAGCTGTTCCCAGCAGCCTGTATTGTCCCGGGGCTGCATAACGTGGCTGGCTGCAGGTTTGCAGTATGGCAGTGCCTGCTTCCCTAATAATATCATGTGCCGCAGCAGGGCAGTCTGGCTTTGCATTGGCTCTGCAGCTCCCTGTCTCTTTCCATACTGGCTTTGGCCATTGCAGTGCTTTCCCTGGCAACTGCCACCCACTGTCCTTTGCCACTGCAGCCATCTCCTTGGAAGACTCCTTGTCAGATTCCCCCTCAGTCCTCAGGTGCTGCCACCCCCACTCTGTGTCTTTCAGGTGTTCTAGGGGGGACTCTGTGGTGGTGTCTGCAAACACTTCATCAGGAGTCTTCCAGGGTCTCCCATTTGCCAGCTGTTCTACCATTGATAAGAGCCCTGCCCTTGAGGGTCTGGCCAGTGGAGGGGCCATACTCCCAACAGCTATTACAAAAAATGCCAAACCATTAGAGAGGCTGTAATAACATTTGTTTTACATCAGTTTCTGCCTTTACCTCCCTGAGATTCTTCCCCGGCTTGGGGGAACCTGGGAGATGGAAAGTGGTGTGTGCGCTGGGATTTTGTGTCCGTGCCATATCTGCTGTGCAGCTTTGCCATTGTGCTTTGGCACACAGGGGTGGAGAAGGGGTTGGGAATTATGTTTCTGGCCTGGCTTTGGAGTTTTGCTGTGCCTTGGAGGTTCCTGTACGAGGGATTAGTGGGGTGAATCTGGGACAAGCTGGAGGTCAATCCCTTCTATGTTCCTTTTGGGCTCTCCTGACTCTTGATGACACTGCACTGAGGCGGGTGACTGGGAGGCAGAGAATGGTTACGCTGCCAAGTCGTTCCCCAAGGTGGGTCCCTCCAGAAGTGTTGCAGGAGTGGAAGGGAGTCACGAGCTCTGCCAATGGTGATGGCCAGGCAGCTATTCCTCATAATCGACAAACAAAAATGTTTGTCAGTCTGAGATTTTGCGTTCTCTCCCCTGCAGCAATGTTGAAAGTGCAGAGAAAACAGCTAGGGTTCTGCAGCGATTGCCAGAAGCATTACCTGTTACCAGGCTGAAAGAATGCATGTTCCACAGCGTTTATGGGGAGCTGTACTCTGTGTGGCTTCACAGGCCCGCAATGTCCCTCTCTGCCTCATGTAAAGCGAGAACACCAACCAAACTTCCTTTCCTGTAATCCCTCTCTCAGTAAACTTGGCATTTTACACAAAATAATGTTTTCTTCTTCAACTCTGCCACGGGAGAGGCAAGGGCTGGGCCATTCTTGCCAGCTGCCATTTTGAGGTGGCGAACTGGGTTCGGGGGAGAGTGGCGTACATTAGGCAGGACAGTTGTGGGAATGCAAAAGGCAAATAGGTACATCATGGGCATGTGCCTTCTGCAGCATGGACCTGAAAACAGTAGGTAGACGGGGCTTTAGCTTGAGACAGAGGTTGATTGCCTGGCTGTGAGTAGCCACCATTTAGAAAAGGGGAACGGGTGGGAGAATGGACAGCAGGAGCTGAAGGAGGGAGTCAGGGATCTTGGATTCAGAAAGCCTTTTACCTCACACCCGTCTACAATGGCTGCAGCTGGAGGGTACCTGGGACAGAAGCTATCAAAGCAGTGCTGCATCATCATCATAAATTCAAACGTAAATAGTAAATTATTGAAACCTTTCATGCCGAGGGTCACTCTGTAGGATCAGCATCCTCAGTCCCCATCTGGTTTTCTGCCTGGTTGTTATGAGGCAGGAATTGGGCTCGCCTTCTACCTGGCTGGCATCAGGGTCCTGAGTCCCAAACAGAGCCTGTCTTTCCAGGGAGATCTCTTCACTAGCCCCCTTGTGTGTATGCCCCAATGAGTCTTGTTGGTCATCCTCTGAGGGGGGAAGGAACCACCAGGCTCCACAAGCGGCCTGGGTGATCCAGTTATGTAAAATCCTGTTCAGCTCCCCCAAAAATGGACAGGTGACACGTCCCTTGCTGGACTTCTCCCAGTTAGCCCTCGTTTTCATGTAGGTGCTCCTGAGCCATTTGCTCTTCATCCAGCACCGTGCAGCAGCCTGGTCGTGGCCCCACATGGATGTCTGCCTAGGTATGCCCACAAAAAGGTCTTTATTGAGGGGGCTGGCCACAAGAGTGTCCTGCACCCCTGCTTCTCCCCAGGGTCGCAGCACGGCTCGAGGTGGCTGCTTGAGGCATGTTGCTGGGCTTCTGGAATCCAGGAGCAGATGGACAAAAATCTGGCTGTGCACCAGCTTATAAACAGGAGAGGGGACATCTGGTCAACTTGACCCAGAGCAAGGGAGGACGCAGAGGTAAATAGACACATCAGTAATAGCTGCCTGCAAACCAGTGTAGGATAGCCATTGGAGGACTGCCAAAGCAGTGCTTGGCAGCATTGCATCCACACAGACAAAAGACCAAATTAACTCACTTCACAGCCAAGTTAGTTCACTTTGAAAGAGACCTCTAGAGCAGTGGTTCCCAAACTTTAGCAACCTGTGAACCCCTGTCACTAAAATGTCAAGTCTCCCTCCTAAAAATGAATATTTCCAGGGATTTTCTCCTTTACCTGAGTATAAATTATAAAAGCAGCGATCTTGGAAATATAAAATTTGTTTTTATGACATGCTTTTTACCCACTATTTATTATTAATTATTATTTATCATTACAGTATTTTTATTACATTATGAAAATGGCAAGACTCCTCCAAGATTTCACTTTCGTAGCTTGTATCACTTTGAATAAGCCTGTCATAAGACAAGGCTCCTATGTTTCATCAAGGAGTATCAGATTTGAAACATCATGAAGGTATTTAAGAAGCCAACTCAAAGAGTTCCTCCTACACAAGCATTCAGGTCTTGAGTATTCCAGGCAAACAACGCACATTACAACAAAGCTTAAACTTGTTCTTTGCAATAATTTTAAAAACAACACTAGCTGCCTATTTAATTTAAAAAACAGCAAAAAATATCCACCTCCCTTTCCATTTCTTATAAGGAGTCTTGAAGTTTAAATCTCCTCAGTGTGATAGATCTGCTTGTTTTGATCTGCTTAGCTCTTGGAAGTCCAGGGGCTCTGGACTGCTGGCCCCGTGCTGCCTGGGATCCCTAGGGACAGCTCTGTCCGCCATAAGGGATTTTTTCCCCGAGAATCCGCTGTAACATTTTGTGAACCCCCAGGGGTTCATGAAGCCCAGTTTGGGAACCACTGCTCTAGAGCTTGCCATAAATGTGGGGTCATTGCACTGCAATGAATTGGGTCATGTGAATGCAAATATTTTCAATTAAGTGGAAAATATGTGGATTCCCTCTCCCTCACCCCCGCCCCCCGCAAGCTCTCAGTTACTGTTCTGCGAGCCAGGGTATGACTCCACAACGCACCAACATGCTGCACAGTAACATCCTGTGTGGACCCTGCTACAGCTGAGCTGCACTCCAGGACTTGCACTGCGCTGGAGCAGGATCTACGCAGGACATCACTGGGCAGGAAGCTGGCACGTTGTAGCTTCACACCCTGGCTTGCAGCGCAGCAACTTGCCATGTAGACAAGCCCTCTGTCTCTCTTTGCTTTGCTGTAGAGCTCCCCCTTTTCCTCATGCCTGGAAGTTTCCTGCTGGAATATTAAACAACCCACACATCCTCCCATCTTATGCCCTCCCCTATTTTCTTTTTAAAAGATGAATGAATGCTTACCACCAAATAATAGATCCAGACAAATCACCAGCTTCATCGCTTCTCCATGTCTGGGCATTTTGTGACCTTGAGAAGGGTTGGTCTCAGCCAAGGTGTAGCCTCCCATTCTGTAAGTTTAGTTCAATTTGGAAGGGTCTCCTCGCTATGGCTGTGGGGTGAGTACCATTGCTACTGAAAGCTCATGGCAGCTGGGTTTGGAACCAGCTGAAGGAGCTTCCTGCTCCTTCTCTACTGATCACGTTGATCAGCCTCACCCATGGATGGCTGCTACATTGATCATTCTACATCAGCCCTGGCTTGGACCAGGGGGCTGCTATCCCCAGTGACATTAGCTGGTGGTGTCCCATATTGTCCATCCTCCAGTTTTGTCAGGATTGGGTCTCTTGGCTTAAGCTTGGCTATGCTTTGGGCTGCATTCTGGTGGTTTTAAGATGAGACTAAGACCTGTAAGATTTGGCATCTCTCTTCATTGTATCCTTTGAGGCAGGACAATCAGAGGAAGATTTCTCTCTCAAGGTGGCACCGTGGTTCTGATAAGCAGAGGAGCTGTGCTTTCTCTGGTTGCTGAGGTGGGGGGGGGGGCGCACAGCTCAGCAGAGCTAGGACTGAGTCTTTTTGTTGTAGAAATCTCTTAGTGTGCTCTCTGCAACAGCCTGTTCCCTTAGGGGGAGTGGAAGGAATTGCATTTCTGACAGAGTGTTTTTCACTGCCATGCATCTGTCTTTCAGCCAGGATGGCATGAAAGCTTGGAGACCACATCTGGGCCCACTAAAAAGGGCCAATTACTTTTTTTGCCTTTTCTCCGTGGCAGGAGATATGGATCCGTTCAAAATTTCCCTTGTTTTTGGATGTCATCCCCAAGCTCATAGCCCTGGTCTGTCGCTCCCCTCCCCCTGCACCCCTTCAGTTTTGGGCTATAGTTTGTATGAAAGACACTGTACAAAATAAGGGCCTGATCCTGCAAAGCAAGTGGCCATTGCTCAGCTAGAGGTTAAAAGCGACACAGGTAAGGCTTGCAGGATCAGCCCTGAAGACCTATTGTACTGCATCATTTCAAAGAAAACCATTGGCTCCCAGAGGTTCTCTCTGTATTAATGTAATTGCCAATTGTGCATCTACCTGTGGTCCACCTGGTCTCCACAGCGCTCACAATGGCAATAATCTAGAGAGAGACTCGGGCCAGTCAATGGCCTTATTGATCAGGGACTTGATATGGCTCTACACAAAGAGATGATGTGCCACTAGCTGTAACGTCTTTCCTGGGAGCTGTTTTGTCCACTCCGACCCAGCAGGGCTTGAAGCATTCATCAGTGCTGTGGTCCTGCCGAGGTGGTGGGTCATAACTGAAAGGTCCAGGTCAGATAAAAGCCCCTTGTGATGGGAAGGCAGCACTCCAAAGCCATGACAGGGCATTCAAAGGGGCTGTCCTTGGCTATTACTGCTGCCAGGAAGCCACTTTTCAAAAATTTGATTCCTTTTCATAGCAGGTAACAGCTTCCTCCTGGCTAGACGAGGAGCAGCATGTACTGAGGCTGGATGGAGACCACAGTGACGCCCAAGCGTGCTGCAAAGGGTTTCAGGATCGAGTTTCAGCTTTCAACAGGTGGATGCCTTGCCTATGCTGATGAACACTGGACCCAAAATTCAGCATTGCAGCCCACCTGTGGGAGCAGTAGGGGAAACTGTAGCCCAGGCAGGGCTCAGGCATACTTACCACTAGGCTATGAATAAGAATTTACTGCCACCAAGGGTTCATTAAAGACCATGGTGCCCAGGGCCAGCTTTATTAACTGAGGGGCCCAATTCGAATACCTGGCGGCGGTCTGGGGCTTCGGTGGCACTTCAGTGGTGGGGGGTCTGCTCCGGGTCTTCCGCGGCACCAAAGGACCCTCCCACCGCCGAAATGCCACCAAAGACCACCAGAGCAGACCCCTGCCCCGCCACCAAAATGCCACCGAAGACCCCAGAGTGGACTGCTGCTGGGTGAGTAAAAAAAAAAATTTAAAAAGGCGCCTAAGGCGCGGGGCCCAATTCCAGGGAATCAGGCGAATCAGCTTAAAGCCGGCCCTGACAGTGCCATTGTGGGAGCGCTGAGGATGCACTGCAGATGGAGGATTAGCAGGGTGCTAATTAAGTGACTAGGTGAGAATTTGAAAGAAATGCAGCAGATGGCAGAGAGGCTGGTATTGTGATGTGAGCGTTTGTCAGAGCAGAACACCGAGAACGGAGACAAGATGTGTGGGTGGGCTGAGGATGAGCCTGTGTTGCATTGAGGCAGCTTGAAGTTTTGTTAGCCTCCAAACTCGGTCCATGGTTCCTGGGGTGTTCTGATTTCCCTCCGCATTACTTTTCCTTCCCATGGGAGATACAGCTCTGTCTGTCTCAGGCATGTGTTCCCATCCTGGCTCGTGAACACTAAGGAAAAGGAACTTTTAGTTTTAACAGATGCAGTGCCTGCTTCTCTTCCATCAATCATCTTCTCTTGGCATCAAATAAGAGCCCCACTGTGGCCAACACTGAATTCCTTCTGTAGAAGAAAAAGATCCTATTTACCCTCTTCATTTATGGTGGAGAGGCACACACATCCCAGACATACATCTTAACCTTCCCTTCAGTTTCTGCTCCCTACATCCAGTGCCATTCAGTAGATGACCCCCACCTGAATAAAGGTTTCTACAACCCGGAGGCTGTATATCAGTGGCGAGCATAGTAGTTACCATGCACGGTAATCTACACTCAGGTAACAAACAGTTCTGGGAACCTTCTGGATGAAATACACTATGGGAAGATAAAATATTGTTACAACACTGGGATGACAGTCCTATAAATAACGAAAAGTCCTTGTGGCACCTTAGAAACTAACAAATTTATTTGGGCATAAGCTTTCGTGGGCTAAAACCCACTTCATCAGATGCATGAAGTGAAAAATACAGTAAGCAGTATATATATACAGCACATGAAAAGATGGGAGTTGCCTTACCAAGTGGAGGGGTCAGTCCTAATGAGGCCAATTCAATTAAGGTGGAAGTGCCCTATTCTCAACAGTTGACAAGAAGTGGTGAATATCAAGAGAGGGGAAATTACTTTTGTAGTGCTAATGAGGCCAATGCAATCAAGGTGGACATAGGCCATTTCCAACAGTTGACAAGAAGGTGTGAGTATCAGCAGAGGGAAAATTACTTTTTGTAGTGGCCCATCCACTCCCAGTCTTTATTCAGGCCTAATTCGATGGTGTCCAGTTTGCAAATTAATTCCAGTTCTGCAGTTTCTCATTGAAGTCTGTTTTTGAAGTTTTTTTGTTGAAGAATTGCCACTTTTAAGTCTGTTATTGAGTGTCCAGGTCCTATGATGGTATCCCTTGAATAGATATGCAGACAGAGATGGCAACGGGGTTTAATCCAGGAACCAATCCCTGCAACAGTGTTTTTGTTGTGTGGTGTGTAGTTGCTGGTGAGGTGCCCCAGAAGTCACCTACTACAGAACAAGCCCAACAAAGAAAGTAACAGAACACCACTAGCTGTCACCAGGGCCAGCTCCAGGCACCAGCGGAGGAAGCATGTGCCTGGGGCGGCACATGTTAAGGGGCGGCATTCCATCCATTCTTGGGGCGGCACAGTCCGGGGGGCTTTTTTTTTTTTGCTTCAGCCGTTCAGGCGGCAGTCCAAGTGGCTTTTTTTGTTTGCTTGGGGTGGCAAAAATGGTAGAGCCGGCCCTGGCTGTCACCTACAGCCCCCAAATAAAACCTCTCCAGCGCATCATCAAGGATCTACAACCTATGCTGAAGGACAATCCCTCACACTCACAGACCTTGGGAGACAGGCCAGTCCTCGCTTACAGACAGCCCCCCAACCTGAAGGAAATAATCACCAGCACCTACACACCACACAACAGAAACACTAACCCAGCTTTTTTAATGCTTTTGTTCAAAAAAAAAAAGTTACACTCTGAATAAACTGCCTATAATGTAAATGCATTGCACAATACTGACCTGAAAGAAAATTATTCATGCACCGGATGGTGTGGTTAAGAAGAAAGAGAGAGATGAATAGCATCTTGAAAAGGTGTATTTGTGTTTGCAGGTTATCTAGATTACTCATACTTCTCTACACAGCTCAATACCTTTCTTTTTCCATCTATCCCTCCCATTTACGTAACACCTGAAAAACTAGTTACATTTTGCTAATAGTTGAAGAAGGCCTTGATGCTCTGCTCATTGACTTTAATGGTGTAAGATCAGGACCTAAATAATGGGCTGATTAATTTGTCCTTGACAGCAGAATAATATAACCGCTGCACACACGCACAATGCAGGGAATGCACTACTTCAGGGGTAGGCAACCTGTGGTACAGGTGCCGAAGGCGGCACGTAAGCTGATTTTCAGTGGCACTCACACTGCCCAGGTCCTGGCCACCGGTCCGGGGGGCTCTGCATTTTAATTTAATTTTAAATGAAGCTTCTTAAACATTTGTAAAACCTTATTTACTTTACATACAACAATAGTTTAGTTATATATTATAGACTTATAGAAAGAGACCTTCTAAAAATGTTAAAATGTATTACTGGCACGTGAAACCTTCAATCAGAGTGAATAAATGAAGACTTGGCACACCACTGCTGAAAGGTTGCCAACCCCTGCACTACTTTGATAGCAGAACACTATAACTGCCCATACTGCACACAAGGACTGCACAGTAACAATGTATTTTCATTTGGAACAGAAGAATAACGAAACTTAACCATGAACTTTTTGGGAAGATTCAGATCTGACATTTCAGACACTGAGTTGTGCCCTGGGATCACAACACCACGACCATCTTGCAAAATGTTTTTCAAAAACCTGGAGCAAGAATGCAATAGAAATGAAAAGTCATCCTGTTCCAGTCTGACTCCCAGTGGGATTCGAGAACATGAGTGTGCGCTGTAACTTGCAGACTTACCCTGAGCTGATTGCATCTACCTCGGACAAGTGCCTTACAGCTCTTGCTCTCATTTACCCTTCGCTTGTGGAACTGGGTCAGTGCAGTCAGTATTACTGCCTCAACTGGCACGTGTGTGTGTGACTGTGTTACGAGGAAAGGTGCCAGTGGCTGTCCTCAGGTGAGTCTTTGATCCAGAGACACTCACAGACTTACTCAGTGAATGTGCCCCGGGCTCTGACAGACCCTAAGGGAACATCCACACTTTGAGATGGGGGGTGTAATTTCCGGCTCGAGGAGACAGGCCTGCGCTAGCTCTGGAGCTAGTGTGCTGAAAACAGTGCACTGTAAGCGGCGAGAAGCACTAGCCACCCAAACACTTACCTAGTGTCTCAGATGGGGATGTTCTCCGGGCAGCTACCCTCTCCCACCACCCACGCTGCGCTCTATTTTTAGTGCATTGGTGCTAACCCTGGTGTGACATTTGAGATTCACCTGGGCTATTAAGGGGTTCAGTCAACAGTGGCCTTGCAACTCTGGGTGCCTAGAGTGCTACTCTGCTGTGGCTCATTGCCTTGACACCTACTGCTATCTGACACGCATGGAGGTCTCAGTGAGGCTTCCACTGCCCAGCTGCTCTTTGCGGGGGGACTTCAACAACCCTTCCACCCCTGAGTTGTTCCCATAACATGTCCTCCTGCGGTGCACGGCCTCTCTCACTGTAGCATTCACAAAACCTGATCCAGTTCACGGCTCCTTTCAAGAAACAGTACACAGCAGCCTTTTAGCTTACCTGGAGGTTAATACACTCGCCCCTTCAATCAGAGCACTGAGTTGGCTTACAGTAAAAGTCAAAGACGTTTATTAATAAAAGGACATAGGTTTAACTGGTACCAAGTAGAAGGAATAAGGATAGAAATGGTTACAGACAAACAAAAGTGAAAATATGCTACTAAGACTGAAACTCAGCCTAACAAACTAGTGTCTTTTGTTCACAGATGTTTCCTCACCATAGTCAATCTTCCAGCATGGCTGACTAGTCCATAGCCAGGATCCAAAGACAGAGTTCACAGTTCTTGGTTTCTTTGTCTCCTCAGGCGATGGATAACTTAGGGGTTCTCACACCCTTTCTATATAGTCCAGTAAACCTTACACGTGTCATCCGAGATACACTTCAGACAAAGGTTCCTTTCCCCTGCTGGGTGTAGACACCATGCTGGCTTCTCCTCCACTAGTGATTGGGGAGATTGGTCATCAATGCAGATGACCTTCCTGCAATCTCCAATACAAATGAATAGCCCACTGTCCTTGGCCACATCTCACTTGGGGCATCGGCCCTTTTCCTTTGCCTAGTTTAAACACATTTTAGTCACATATTTCCCGCACATCTGTATAATTCTTTGTAGGTTAACTGTACACACACCATGCAAGAATATGAATGATCAGTGAGTTATTGGTTTTCCATTGATATATTACATGCCACATTTTGGATAAATATCATGACCACAGTGTGTGAGGTGCACTGAGATGATCAGGCCAGCTGAGACTCACTGCTACATACCAGGGAGCTCCTTGCCTTCTGGCATTGGGGTGCCCTCAGGGTCACAGCTGGTATGTCTCCTTGAGCTGGAAATCACCCTCCAGCCCAAAGCATACACATACCATACAGAAGGAGCAATCAAGCCCCTTGTCGATGAGACAGCTACAAACAATGGAGGGACTGCCCAAGGCAGATGGCAGGTTACAGCTAAATAGCGTGGGCACCTTGCAAATGCAGGGACTGGGATATTGGTTTTGCAGCCTGTGTGTGCTGGAGACAAACATGGAGAAGCAGTTCTGAGGGAGACCAACCAACCGGGAAAGTTGACAGCCATTTCAGATTTTGCTGCATTGTGACTCTGCTTGTTTCTGACTTTCAGTCAATATATTCAAGCATCTGAGGACACTGAATTAGGAAAATCCTACTGGGAGCAACAGCCTCTTTTACATATCATGATCAGCTGCATTTCTTAGCATATGAAATACCTAGGGATTCATTGCCTGTTGTCATGTGGCTGCCCAGGTTGATAAAGGCAGTTTGCTCTATGGAAGTAGAGAAGACAGTGAGAGGATGGATCAGCCGCTGACTGAGTCTTTTAATAAATCATATATTTAGGGTTTCTGGTTTTAGATTTTAACCTATGAACACTGATTAAAAACCCCCACTTCTGATATAAAAGAAAAAGAAACGGTTGTATACCCAATAATCACTGGAAAAAACCCTGGAACTTTTTATTGGCTTCACCCCTTTCCCAATGCAGTTTGTACAGGCAATATCCCCATTCCCTGGCTTGTACTTAAGGACTTGTCCACATGGAGCAATAATGCAGACTACAGCGGTGTGATTTCTTAAGCATACTGACCTGTTACACATTAATTGATCCAGTAGATTCGGCTGGTGCACACTAAAGGTGCTTTAGTGTACCTCAATTCAGTGCTGTTTGAAACAGTCTATGTGTATATACAAAGAGAGAGCCTTGTAAAATCCCAGGTTTTAGACACCTACAAAGAACTCAAAATTTGCTAAAAAATAACCCCCCCCAAAATGAAGTTTATAATCCCTGAAAAACAGAAACCCTCTACATATTTTTAAAACCTCACATTCATACAAAGTGATGTAACTTGTCTGTAAAAAAGAGTCTTGGAAAGAATTAAGGCTGAAATTTTCGAAGCTCCATTTGGCAGCTTACAGCAACTTTTGTATTGTCCTTCCCCTAGCCCCATGTCCAGCATATAGCAAGGTATAGTGTGGATAAGGGGGGACACACTTATCTAAAGATCTCCAGAAGAACAGCCGCAACGTTTTTGTGTGAACCTGCTTTCACACGCAACGATCCATATTTGCGCACACAAACCAGGTTTGTGCTTGTCAAACTACCCAGCATGTGTGTGGACAAGTGCCCACTTGTGCTTGCAAAAGTGCATATTGTTTGCACATATGGCTGTGCTCACACAATGTTTATATTCCAGTTTAAGAGCCAACCCATATTGGTCTTCAGGCACGTTGCTATAAAAAAAAGAATTGTGTAGTAAATTCTACTATAGTCTATATAAGTTCTTACACCACACTCATCACTGTAGTATCTGAGCCCTGTCCTCACTAGTGCAAAAGTGACCTTTGGCAAGTCAGTTAGCCTCCCTGTGCCTCAGTTTTCCCATCTGTAAAATGGGGATGATGATACCCTGCCCTTTGTAAAACACTTTGAAATGTACTGATGCAATACACTAGATAATAGCTGGGTATTATATTATTATTATTATTATTATTAATTAAGCAATGTAAACACATTGGTCACGTTATTTGTTTTCTCATCCTCTCCCCAGCAGAGAAGCATGTGCAAGGGAGTGTCTTGTTTTGGTATGGACTTCTGTTTGTTTCTTTTTGTTTTTAAAATATACCTGTTGCTCTGTGTATACGTTAGAGAGGGCAAGGTCAAAGAGCAGAAGTGCGGGAGGTTGGTAACGGGCCATAGTTCCGGAAGGAATTCATTCACAATCTCGGCCCGGCCCACGGAGAACGTTCTGTCTCCCAAACAGACAAGCTTTACCATGATTGCTGAGCGTTCCATCATGCCAGAGGAGTGGAGTTGTCAACCACAGCCTCTATCTTGGAGCTTCAGACTCTTTTTTTGGTACCCTGGGCCCAAGCCATGACATGCTTTGAAAATAAGGACCAAGACCTTGAACTTGTTTTGACATTCTGTGAGAAACCAGTGTAGGCAGCAGAAGACAGACATGATGTGCTCATGGTAACCCATGTTGCTGAGGAAATGTGCTGCCACGTTCTGTACTAGTTGGAGTTGCCTAAGCACTGAAGGCTTCGTGGTGAGGTACAGGACAGTGCAGAGGTGCCCAAGGTCTGAATTTTAAGTGAGGCCAGATCTTGGTCCATCGGGATGGCATGGAGTCTCCTAAGCCAACTGAAGATGGTAGAAAGTGTTACTCATGGACACTATGTGACAGCTCAGCATCAGCAAGGAATCTAAGAGCATTCTTAAACTATGGATGGAATTGACTGATTGTGGGTGTGTCTCTTCAACCAAAGGAGGCTGCACCGTGGCTGCCAGCTCTTCAAAACACTTCCCGCTGCCCACCAGCATCATCTCTGCCTTGCTTAAGTTCAGTATCAACTAGCTGTTCTTCATCCAGGAGCTGACTTCATTCGAGCACTGGGCCATCCTGATGGCTGTGGTATGCTCCTATGTGGTGAAGGATAGGCAGAACTGTGTGTCATTTGCATATTGCTGGCAGCTTAGTCCATGCCATCTGGCCAATTCACCTGGCTGCATGTAGATGTCAAAAAGGACTGGAAAGAGAATTGATCCTTGTGAGACACCATTAGGCAAGGGGTCTCGCGGGGAGGGCAGGGGAGGAACAGTTTCCCATCACTACTCATTGCATGGGTTCCTCCAGCAGTGACTCAAAACACATGATAG
Organism: Mauremys reevesii; assembly: GCF_016161935.1. Taxonomy (NCBI): domain Eukaryota; kingdom Metazoa; phylum Chordata; order Testudines; family Geoemydidae; genus Mauremys; species Mauremys reevesii. Next base: position 24,278,032 of record NC_052635.1, on the reverse strand, counting down.
CCTTACCGGGGACCCCTGCCACCTCTCTCAGGAGAGACAGCCGTATCTCATGGCCAACCATGTCAAATGCGGCAGTGAGGCCCAGGAGGATGACAGGAGATCACCCATCCAAGTCACTAAAGCAGTTTCAGTTCCATGTCCTGGTCAGAATCCAGATTGTGCCAGGTCTAGAATACAGTAACAATTTACATTAGAGGTAGTTGGGGAAGCATCAGAATCAGGAAAGCCATAATTGGCTCCATGAGGCCACACCCCCTCCGATCCTGCGCTGAGCAGATCTTGGTTTATCTGAGCCAAAATATGTTAGTATAGCAAGGGGATGATGGAAGGCCAGCAAGAAAAGGATGGAAAGGTCAACAGGAGACCAAATTGGGCTGTCCAGGAGTGGAAAACAATCCCATCTCAGTTAGTCTAGCACAGGGGTGGCCAAAGTGCAGCCAGTTAAGTTCTATCACGTGATCTGAATCCTTCCATCCTTCTGTATATGGAGATGTGGCCTGCCAGAATCAAGGCAAAGTATTCATTACACAGCTGGGACCTGTAGTATCCACCTTCGCATTACAAAGGAGGACAGCTGTGAAACCTGCTCCACTTTATGCGAAGTGCAGCCTTTGGTCTCTGGGCAATATCTCAATGTGTTCCTTGACTAATCCCACCAGTGCTTGAGATCTGCATGTTCTAATGCCTGATCCAGGACCAATATCATAATGCCATTTAGCTTATGAATACCAAGGAGGCAGGGTCATCAGAATGTCCATAAGACATTATATATATTTTACCAGTCGTTCTGAGACAGATACACACGTGCTGTGACTAACGTCTCATGCTACAAAGCATGTGGCTCTCTGAATAGCCCTGGACCTTCTCCCCCTGAAATCCAAACTTGAGCATTTTTATTTAATAGCCACTTTTTCTTTCATGTGCAGCAGTAAGATAATTAAGCCTCATTGTAAGCAGCCATTCTACAGCAATTATCCAGTCCTCTATGTGGCTACATTAGTGCCTCTTTGTGGCCTGAAACCCTGTATCTGTGTTTGAAATGTGAGTCTTACACTCAAAATATCATTCAAGGGGGTGGAGCATGCATATGTCTGAGTGGTGGGGAGGGGAGATGATTTCCTGATAGGAAATTTGTCTCTTGGTAGGATTCTTCCACTATTATACTGGAGTGACAGCACTGCTATAATGACAGGTTGCAGGGTAGCAGCCGTGTTAGTCTGTATCCGCAAAAAGAACAGGAGTACTGGTGGCACCTTAGAGACTAACAAATTTATTTGAGCATATATTATTTGCTCAAATAAATTTGTTAGTCTCTAAGGTGCCACAAGTACTCCTGTTCTTTTAGCACTGCTATAGTTCAAGTTGAGCATCATTTTCTGCTTAAAGTCGACTATTCTAGGTGTTCTAAAATATACATACCGACTTGGATTGTCTTGAAAGTTGCTGTGTCTCGTGAGGGTGTGTGGTAGGGTTAGTTATCCAGATTTGGGGTAATTTTAGGAAGGGGTTTCTCAGATAGAGCCCCCCACCCCCAAAAATCAGCTGTTTACAAAATCACCTCCTTCTTCTAACTATTTTTTTGCACACTTGTGGGAATCCAGCCATGGCCATAATCCTCCCCAATTCATTTCAGTTGCTCAGGACTTATCTCGGCTAGTGCAGGGCACCCACTGCCCCTTTGAGGAAGCAACATTGGAAAAGTTATTAAGGGTAAGTTTGTAAATGTTGTTGCCATGAGCTAGATGCTCCTAGAAGAGGGAAATGTGCATGTGCAGCAAGACTAGGGCTCTGGTAAAGCTAGATTTCCAGGCAGTCCCTTGTCAGAGAAACTGGCTGACTCATGATGACCTGCTATGGTTATTGAACCTGAATTGTACCCATGCAGTGAGAGATCAAGCCCCACCCTGGGCAGCTTTCAGAGAACGTGTGCTGTGCACATTCATCGCTTTCTGCCTGCATTCTGCAGGGGCTGCTTTTGGAAGTTTTCCCCTGAAACCAAAATTTCAGATTGAAGAGCACTGTGTTACAGTGCTCTGAGATCCACAGGCGGGCTCTGGTTTTATTGCAGTTAATTAAAAGGACAGAAGATACTGACACACACACTAGTACTTTGCCCCTCACTGATGCTCCCGAACACTTTGGGAACAGATCACATGAGCCGTGCAGGACAAAATCTAACGTCTCCTCTTTGCTATGGCTGAACTTGGGTTTAAATGAGGAGCTATTTGCACCTGGCCCACACCCAAACACTGAGTTCACTTCACACAAACTGTCCCAGGCTTGCAAAATATTACTACCCCTTTGGCCTTGCCCTGAGGATTCCTTCTGTGATACTGCTTTCACTTCCCCCTCTCTGTCATGCCTGCCACCAGAAAGCTGCCAAGCCCCATGGCAAGGTGACGTCCATATACATCTTCATGGACACAACCGACAGAACTCAGCACTGAAATGAAGCACACTTGATCCCTGGATGTGAACATGCACCTCTCTTCGTATCACAATCACAGCCCTGCCAAGCTGCTCAACCATCTTCCATTGGTGGTAAACCCAACTGTAGACCAGCCACTGGCATTTTGTCTGGGCCTGCAAGCACTTCCAGCATTCCAGCCACTGATAGTAGTGCAGTGATTTTAACAAAAAGCTAGCCAGTCTGTAAAACTGCTCAAATGCTTTGGGATCTTGGGTTGAAAGGCACCCAATAAATGTCCATTTTTAATAATATTGTAACATTCGTCGGTAGCAAACATTCTGCATCAGCAAGCTACACAACAGGTTCTTCAGGAGATGAAGCACAAAATAACTTCCCCAACTGAGGGAGTCTCAAGGAGGAAGAAGATGATCTTTCCTGTACACCTGTGGCAGGAAACTGGGGCAATTCCCAAAGTCTTGCGAAAAGAACCATGGGTCTTTAATAACTGCAAGGGACCAAGGTGTTGGTTAGCTCTGGGATCTCCTACTGGAGGAGTATTTGAGCAAATCTATGCTCCAGAAATAATGGCTGCATTTGTCACGAATTACTCTTTTTACCTTTATCTCTAGTTGGCTTTTGTGCTCCAATTAAGTAAAAACTGCTAGGGGCATGATTTTCCATCTGACTCATGGGCTCGTCTCTGGGTTATTTCTATTCCCTCTCATCTCTCAGGAATGAGTCAGTCTGTGCTTCTGCTGCAGCGTACATGGTATCTCTGAGGTTGTCCAAATCAACATCAATGTGGTGGGTTTAATCACGACACTGTCTTCTGGTTATTCAGCAAGGTAGGGTTCTTAGGCAATTGCGATCCATGAAGCTGGTTCAGAATGGTGTTATTCAGTTAGCAATCACTTCTAGAAAGGACATGTGAGCTTGATGAGAAATCTCAGGGGAACATTGTTAACAAATATGAGCAAGGTGCTGTGCTGCAAACAAAACAGTCAGCATTTTCTACTCGCTCTTTACAAATGCCTGCATGAGTAAATCAACTAGAATAAATCAAATCTGACTCATAGAATATGTCAGTCCTGATAAATCCTTGGGGCCATCTAGTCCAGTATGCTGCTTCCAGCAGTGTCCATGCAATCCCCAGTGCAAATAGGAGGCAAACTCTACAAATTGCTTCCACTGCCATCATGATGCACCAAGCCATCTGGTCCTTGGGAGGAACGTTTCCTGCCTGCCTAAGTGAACTGTGTTCCCCCTGAAGCATGAGAATGATAATTCTTATTATTTTCTGGCCAGATTGTATCTGCCATTGTACAGGTACAAAAGGGGGAATGTAGTCAGGATGCAGGGAGCCATCTGCAATTTGTGCATCCATGCAGGAAGCAGATGGGCTAGCTTCCTTAGCAGTGCTCCAGGCCCCAAATAGGGAGTGGCTGGATGTTTGCAGGGCCCTGCCTACCATATTATTATTACTATTTGTATTGTGGTAGCACCTAGGGGCTCTGATCGTGAATGAAGGCCCCTCTGCTCTAGGTGCTGAACAAACACAGAACAAAGAGATGGCCCCTGCCCCAAAGAGCTAACAATCTACCTTCTACATCCATTAGCCCTTGTAGGCTGGTGGTGGGAAGCACGCATGCAGCACCCTTTTAAAGGATCTTGCCTCTGCTGACTTTGTCCCAGAAGCATTCTGCCTTTCTCAGCAACTGCAGGGGCGCAGAAATGGTGCATTTCTCCCCCTCCATCCACACAAGTGGCTGAAAATCTACAATCTAGATCTGAAATTGCATAGCTACATTACAAATATTGTGGTCAGGAATAAATGTATAAATGCAGCCACATTATATGACCGAGAATTCCACAAGATGACTGGATGCTATGAAAATAAGTATTTTCTTTGACTGATTCAGTATTTGCCACCATGTGAAGTATTTCTCTGTTTTCTAATATCTGAGTAAAATGGATGGGCTGAGGTTTGTACCCCATCTTTCACGTTTTTTTTAATAGATTACTTAAGTCCCTTCTTATTCTCGTTTCCAGACTAAATGATTGGTCTCATAGTTTTGGCAAAAGTACCAGAAAATTTAATCCAAAGAGCTTTCTTAACAAATATCCAGGAACATATAACATCAGAGTTTTCCATTTGCCAGTTATAAGCCTCCAAATTAAGAAAATATTTCTTACTTATTAATAAAGGGCAAACTGCCTGCCTTTATGTGCTGCTTCACAAAACACTGAGATCCAATCCTAAATCACCAGTGGTCTGAAGAAGGATGTAACAGCACTTGGGTTTTGAGGAGACCTGAATAAAAATTGTGCTCTTTAGAATCATTTCCTTCAAACATGAAAAGGCTTGAGTACCTTGATTCAGCAAAGCTATAAAGGACAGCATTTCCAAACCCTATACTGTCCCTGAAACATAGAGGTGACAGGAATGAAATGGATTACAGTGGCTGGCTCAGAGATCTCATCTATGGAAGGTCTGCAGAATAAGGACATGATGCCACCTGTCGTCAAAGCAGCAGCAAAACACAAAGCTCTTCCAGCCCAGGTTTATCCTACAGGCAGATTGTTTATCAACATCTGAAGGATAAACTAGAAACGGTGGATTTGGTATTTTACCTTGCAGATTCATTTTCTGCATGAGTCCCACCACACCCCCCACTACCACCAATTTTGGAATGAACTGTGTTTTTTCCACTTGTTGAGATTTTGGTTCCTCTGGCAAGAACTTGTACCGCTTTTACCAATCTAACCTAACACTACCCGGACTGAGACTCAGGTGGGTTTACAGATTTGAGAGTATCCTACTCAGAAACTGTATTTACAAGTAAGACCAAAATATTGCTGTATGTGAGAGAGAAACACAATGGGCTATGCCTAGCAGTACCCACACCAGCACCAGGAGAGCAGACCATGGAACCTCTTGGACAATGGTTCCCAAGACTCTAAGCCCAAAGGCCACAGTTCCAGATGCACACTCATACTGGTGAATGAAGGGCTGGATGGAGATCCAGGTTGCTGCCTGGCAGAGCTCAACCACAAGATGGCCTTGTCCTGAGCTGAGGGAAGCTATGTCCTTACTGGAATGAGCTTTCATACCCAGGGCAAAAAGGGAAACTCAGCCAAACAGGTTTTGTTTGTCCGTGTGACAGCAACTCATCTCTCGCTGACCTCAATACTTTTCCTCTTTTCTGGGACCTCTGAAGAGCACCTAGTCTGCGGTGGTCTCTCGACCTATGCAGAGAGCACTTCAGTGCTCTCACCCGACCTGAGGGGTATGCCCCAGAGTCGTGTTGGGTGCAGTGGGGCCAGGGGGCAGACAGATGGCACCTAGATGCTGATTGCTCTGAGAACCTTGTTGAACAATAAGAACAGGGCAAGGGCCACCCTAACTTAGGGTTGCCAGGTGTCCGGTTTTCGACCAGAACACCCGGTCGAAAAGGGACCCTGGTGGCCGCTGACCAGGACATTCAAAGTCTGGTCAGTGGCACAGTGGGGCTAAGGCAAGGTCCTGACTCCGTGCAGTACCCAGAAGCGGCGACATGTCCCTGTGGCCCTTAAGTGTAGGAGCAGCCAGGGGGTTCCAGGCGCTGTCCCCGCCCCGAGAGCCGGCACCACAGCTTGCCAGCTCCCGTTGATCAGGAACCACAGCCAGTGGGAGCTGCGGGGGCAGCACGTGTGGGCGAGGGCAGGGCACAGAGCCTCCCTGACAGCCCCTGCGCTTAGGAGCCAGAGGACATGTCATGGCTTCTGGAAGCAACCTCAGGTAAGTGCCACTTGGAGCCCGCCACACACCCCAAACCCCTTCTCGCACTCCAACTCCCTCCTGGAGCCTGCACCCTGACCCCCTCTTACACCCCAACAACCTGCCCCAGCCCAGAACCCCCTCCTGCACTTTGAACCCCTCATCTCTGAACCACACCAGAGCCCACACCCCTGCCCCAGCCCTGCGCCCCCTCCTGCACCCTAAATACCTCATCCCCAGCCCCACAACAAAGCCCACACCCCCAGCCAGAGCCCTCACCCCCCCACATACACATGCCAACCCTCTGCTCCAGCCCAGAGCCCCCTCCTACACCCTGAGCCTCTCATTTCTGACCATACCCCAGAGCCTGCACCTCCAGCTGGAGCCCTCACCTCCTTCCGTTCCTCTGCCCCAGCCTGGTGAAAATAAGCAAGTGAGTGAGGGTGGGTGAGAGTGAGTGACAGAGGGAGGGGGCAAGCAGGTGGCATGGCCTTGGAGAAGGGGCAGGGGCTCAGAGGAATGGCAAGGGTGTTTGGTTTTCTGCAATCAGAAAGTTGGCAACCCTATCCTGAGGGGGAACCAGGGGTGGCTCCAGGTCCCAGCACGCCAAGCGTGTGCTTGGGGCGGCATGCCGCAGGGGGGCGCTCTGCCAGTCACCGGGAGGGTGGCAGGCGGCTCTGATGGACTGCCCGCAGGCGTCCCTGTGGAGGGTCCACTGGTCCCACGGCTTCGATAGAGCATCCACAGGCACGCCTGCGGGAGGTCCACTGGAGCTGTGGGACCAGCGGACCCTCCGCAGGCACATCTGCGGGAGGTCCACCGGAGCCGCGGGACTGGCGAGCGGCAGAGCGCCCCCCGCAGCATGCCACCGTGCTTGGGGCAGCAAAATGGCTAGAGCCGCCCCTGGGGGGGAATCCATCCAGAGTGGGGGAGCAGTGGTTGTGGCCATGGCAGAAGGGAGAGCCACCCACCAGGCTGCTGCAGTGAGAAGCCAGGACGAGGGCTGGAAGACAGCAGAACCATGGGTAGAGCCCTGCGTGGATACAAAATGTGTATCTGCAGCCGATCCGCAGATAGGTTTGCAGGGATCTAACCATGAGCGCTCTCCCTGGAAGCCCCTCGAGGCTGTGGGGCTCCTCTCCTGCCCCAGATGTTGCAATCACACTCAGCAGAGCTTGGGAGCAGCTGGTCTGGGGACCACCCACTATTTCGCATCCCTCCTAGGCTTGTCCGAATACGCTGCCCGTAGCTTGCACGAGGTCTCGGGAAGCTGAAGGCGACTAGATCGCAGAGGACCCTGGGAGTTGTAGTCTTTTGTGCAAGACTGAACCATAGGCGCCCCGCTCCTAAGCCCAAGCTGGGAACTACAACCCGCGCTGAGGTCGTTGTTCCCCCGCTAAGATGGCGGCTCCCTTGGTGCTGGGGATTGTGGTGGCCGTCACAGTCCGGGCCGTGCTGTACCGGTCCAGCCTGGCCGGGTTCATCTCCGAGCGGGTCGAGGTGGCGTCTCCTTTAAACGCCTGGAAGCGAGGTGAGACCTGCGGGGTAGCAGGCCCGGGCCCGGCCCTGAGGGAGCAGCCCCCTCCCCCTCCTCCCGGGCCCGGCCCTGAGGGAGCAGCCCCCTCCGCCCCGCACCCCTCTTCCCCCCGGGCCCGGCCCTGAGGGAGCAGCCTTCCCCCCTGCCTCGGGCTCGATGAATGGGCTGCTGGACCCCGCCCCGGCCCGAGGTGAGCCCTGCAGGGCGGTGCGCCTCCCTGACAGGACTGGCGGTTAACACCGGTCCCGAGCGGCGCAGCGCTTTGCAGACAAGCAGCGTGACAGGCCCCTGCTAGCAGGACTTCCTGGGCCAGGCGGTTTGGGGCTAAGTTGCGAGGGGCTAAGCAGGGGCCGGCAGCCTTTCAGTAGTGGTGTGCGGAGTCTTCATTTATTCCCGCTGATTTAATACATTTTAACGCATTTAGAAGGTCTCTTTCTAGAAGTCTATAATATATAACTAAACCATTGTTGTATGTAAAGTAAATGGTTTTTAAAATGTTTAAGAAACTTCATTTAAAATTAAGTTAAAATGCAGAGCCCCCTGGACTGGTGGCCAGGACCTGGGCAGTGTGAGTGCCACTGAAAAGCAGCTCGCGTGCCATAGGTTGCCTCCCCTGGGCTAGAGCCTGCAAGATGTGGCTCTCTCGCGCATGTTTGTAGCTGGCTGCGAACCCTTGGCATGGGAATAGGAATGGGATCAAAGTACCCCCTGTAGGCAGGAGGCCAAGGCTCTTCCCAGAAGCAGAAGCCCTTGGACTGGAGCTGGCAGTTCTGGGGAGAGAGACAAGAACTCTCAGAGTAATTTCCTTGCTTCTGGTTCTTCTTATAAAACCCAATTCAGTGGCCAAAAGAGGCTTGATGCAGTCTCTTCCTTCCTGGTCTGGAACAGCTTGTGAGCCCCACCTCAGAATAGGCCAGTGTTTAGAGAGCTCTCCTGGAGGTGGGAAACCCTGTTCAAGTCTTTTCTCCCACTCTGGCTGCGAGGAGGGGAGGCAAATTGAACCTGGGTCTCCCACATCCCAGGTGAGTGCTCTAACCACTAGGATTAAAGTGATAAGGTGGGCAGCACCACTTCCTCCTGCTATTTTATGTGGCGCATGATAGGTGCCTAACTCAGAAAGCCTGCATTACAAAATTAAGTTGACTTAAGTTACGTTGACATATGGTCGCCCTGGTCTGAAAGCTGGAGCCATTGGCTGATGTAAACAATGCAGTGTCTACACTGACATTGCATCAACCTCACTACATCGACCTAAGCTCTATGCCTCTCACGGAGGTGGAGTTTTTAGGTTGGTGACGTACATCAGTGGGAGCAACATTGTAGTGTAGACGCTTACAGAGTTGTTGACCTAACTCTGCAGTATAGACCAGGGCTTGTTCTCGGAAGAAATGGCTTAGACACTTAAGCTGCCTGACTCCAGGAGAGGGGTTCCTAGTTGTGGATCCCTAGCAGAAAGAGGTGACTAACTCTGGCTGAGAGAGGAGAGTTTTAGGATACACCCCTCTTCTTAACATCTTCCATTGGCTGGCCAAGGTGGGAAGCCACAAAGCTTGCTGGCTTTTATGGATTGCATTCTATAGGTTCCTATCTCTTCCCATTCAGAGCCTAGGTGCCTAACTCAGGCTTTGTGGATCCCACTGTTGTTCTAGTGATTTTCTCGGTGCCTAAAAGTTAAGCACCACAACTCTCAGCATTGCAACACCTAAGTCCCTTTGTGGATCTGAGTCCATATTCTTCAAGATTTTACAACCAGTAGATTTCATCCGCCCACACCTATTTTTTTATTCATATATTGGAAGAGTAAAACAAGCTTTCCAGCTTTTTCAGCTCCTGGTTGGCTTCTTAACACTGAATGCAATAACCTTTGAACTAAACTACAGGTCTGTCACATCTTGCGCTGGGGTTAGGTTCCGCAGTCAGCGCGTAAAGTAAAAATTGCGTATAGTCAAAATGACCTTTGAAAATCCCTTAAATCACCCATAAAGTACAGTTTTGTGTATACAACCCTGTATAGTACTATGTATTGTATACAGCAATGTACAGTACAGTATAAAATAAATACTACATATGCAAAATATAATTTTACAGTATTTTTAATAACATAACAGATGGAAGAATGAAAGAATAAAAGATGAAAACAGTACAGTACTGTAAACCTGAACAGTCACCAGTCATCCTGGATATTCTTGCTAGTTTTGTATTGTACACACGCCAATGATTAGTCTTCCTCTTCCCCTGATAACACTATAACTGAGTCGTCAGGGCTTGATGTCGATCCAGGAGACGATGGGTCAGGCTTGGGTGACGGAGAGCGAGTCGTAGACGAAGTGGTTGGCTCTGGTTCAACTTGAGAAGTTGATTATGTAGGCTCTGCTTCTGCTGGTTGTTTTTTCTTTAAAAACATGGTGTTTGGCAACTGTTGCTGTTGTCTCTTGAGCTCCTCAAACATTTCTTGGTATGGTCTCAAATCATCCATAATACTACGTGTGATTTTGAGGCATCGTTCCGTAGAAGAATCATATTCAGAAATTAAATCATGCAAGTATTTTGCTGCTTGGAACACTTCAGAAAATTTATGAAGATTCCAAGTTGCTGGCTCTTCCTGTTCGTCGTCATCTTCGTCTTCTGTAGACGATTTTATCAGTTTCTCTAACTCTTCGTTAGTCAATGTTTCTCTGTTGCCCTTAATTAATTCCTCAGTTTCTTCCTCGAGGATGTTGATGAAGCCATTACCACCCACTTGCCTGGCCACCTGAACAATGAGTTTCACTTCTTTGTCAATGGTCGGGAAACCCTTAAAATCATTCACACAGTCTTCCCATAGATTTCGACAACATGCATTGACTGTTTCAGGCTTAATTGCATCCACTGCCTGCTTAATGTAAGTGATGCAATTAGCAATAAGGACTTCCAGCACTCCATTACATTAACATTGGGATCAGCATCCATAGCGGTAAGGATCCGTGAGAATGTAAGCCTCATGTACGTGGCCTTGAAACAGCTAATGACGCCTTGGTTGAGAGGTTGGAGTATGGAGGTGGTATTGGGGCGGGGGAGAAAGACGACTTCAGCATTGTTATGCGCAAACCGGAGTGCCGCAGGGTGGCCAGGAGCATTGTCTATGATCAGCCACACTTTAAAGTCAACTCCTTTCTCTACAAGGTACTGCTTGACCTCCAGAATGAAACATTTGTGGAACCAATCCAGAAATAATGCTGCTGTCACCTAAGCCTTTTTATTTGATTGCCAGAACACAGGCAGGAGATTTTTGTTCTTGCCTTTTAGGGCACGGGGATTTGCAGCCCTGTATAGCAAGCCCAGCTTTAAATGTTCAGCCGCATTGCCACAAAGCAACACAGTCACATGGTCTTTAGCTGCTTTGAAACCAGGGGCTTCTCTTTCTGATTTCAAAATGTAAGTGCAAGTAGGCATTTTTTTCCAGAAGAGCCTAGTCTCATCAGCATTAAAAACTTGTTCTGGAAGATAGTCCCTTTCCTCTATGATTTTCTTTAATTGTTTGGGGTAGGCTTTTGCTCCTCCTCAGTGGCAGATGCAGCTTCACCAGTAGTCTGCACGTTTTTGAGGTTGAAGCGGTTCCTAAAACTGTTAAGCCAACCTTGGCTGGATTTGAATTCCTTCTTAGCAGAAGGCTGTCCCTCTTCGACGGGAGGTTTGAAGAGCGCATAGATGCTAAGAGCCTTTTCTCGCAACATGTTGCCGTTGATAGGCATGTGTTTACGGTTCATGTCTTCCAGCCATAAGTTTAATGCCTTTTCAGTCTTCAGTAAAGTCTTATCACACACTTGGCTCATCACCTTAGCAGTTACTGGAGCACTTGATGCCACAGCTTGACGAATTTCTCTCTCTCGAATCTTGATGGCGCAGATGCTAGATTCGTTGTGGCGATATTTACGTGCCACATTAGTGATGGACATACCATCTCTCAATAAGTCCAACACAACCAGTTTTTCCTCCAGCGTTGGAACACATTGCTGTTTCTTTGGTTGAGTGCCAGATGAAGTAGGTGACTTGCGTTTAGGAGCCATGTTATACAAAAAATACATACTGTATTTTTAAACAGTACAGGTACAGTAGAATTTTACTCAGCGTGGCGAGATGCACACAGTATGAGAGGCACAGGGGGACTGAGTACTGTAGTGGGAACAGGAGATTCGCTTCTCCCATCTCACGCTCTGGGGCATACGCACTATTTAAACTGTTTGGGTTTTTTGCCAACCCTCCAGGGTTATTATAGGGGAGAACCTTATCACAGACCTAAAGACATGCTGTTGCTCTCAAGTCCCCCCCCAAAAATATTTTTTTGTATTGTGTACATCTGGTTTAGGACTGTAAAAGTGACATTCAGGGCTGTCCCATGTCTCTCTAGCCAAACACAGTAGTTCCCTTCAAAATGTAGTTTCCCTTCAAGATGTGCAACTTACTAATGGCTTGATGCCTGCTTAGGGAATGGAAAATTTTATCAGCATGGACTAGGTATTAGTTTTGTGGGTGTGGCTGTTATTTCAGAAGAAATGTAATGTGAGAAAATCGGAGACAGTAGCATGCCTTATCAATCAGACACAAGACACATTCTGTGTACAGTTAATTGAAAAACATCCCAACTGTAATATTTTTAATTGCCTGAAACAAATAGTTAAATCATACCATGTGGTGTCAATTTTGACATATTTGCCTGGTAGAAATAAACCAGAAAACACCTTATTCTAGTTGCTTTGTCAGTTTTGTGTGATCTGTTCAGGCAGAGATTCATTTTGAAATTCTTGTGATCACAGATATTTTAAAAGTTATAATTCTACCATTGTGAGATTTGCTATGTCTCCAGTCCACAGAATCCTAATGTGGATATCTTGTGTGTTTCAGTTGTTGAAGGGCTAGCTTTGCTGGATTTGGGTGTCTCGCCCTATTCTGGAGATGTCTTCCATGAAGTAAGTGAATGTGTTTCATTTTTCTAGCGTAATAGTACATACTATCTTATCTACTTACACAGTGCCTTTAAATGTCCAGCTATATGTGTGTGTGCTACTGTGTGAATTTAAAAAAATTAATGACTTGATTTATAAACTTCAGAATCATGTAGTTGTCTGTGTAACAAATATACAAGCAAGTCTCATCTTATGCGCATTTAACATGCGTGAATTCAGCTTTGCGCAGTCGACAAAAAAAAGAGAGAAATGACAATTTTAATACAGTACCTGTAGTGCAGGCGATTCCACCCACCATTACATTCAATGTAATTTTGACTATACACAATTTTTGCTTTACGCGCTGATAGCGGAACGTAACCCCAGCGTAAGATGAGACTCGCCTGTATGCAGTTAGTAGCCCTGCTACAAAGTAGTGTTCATGACAGCGCAGCTGGCTGCTGCAAAATTAATTGACATTGTAACTGGTGATTATTATTGCGTATGCAAAATTAAAACCAGAGGAATTCATTAGCTGCAAATATTCTGTTCACATGCAAATTTTCCTAGCAGAAAAGAGATAATAGAAATGCAGATATTGGTGTTATTGGCATTCTGAACAGAATTGTTCCAGACAGAAATGTTTTCATTTTCTAAATATAATGCACTAGTGTATCAAGACAAGAAACAAACATCAGGTTATGACACTCTTCACAGGAGTCATGAACATATCTGTTGGCTTATCCGTGATCATGCCTGTGGTGTGTGTCATCCAGGCTAGCACTAATAACACTGATACGGTTATTGGGTGGTGTGCTCCTGCATGTCCCTACATTTTGCAGTAATATCAATGCCAGCTTTGATACCATGGTGCTCTTCCTGCTCCTCCACGTGAGGACCTTCATCCTCCAAGCACTTATGCATCTGAGAAAATTTGTGCACATGAGTAGTTGCATGTGGACACTGCAGCTGGGAGGTGTGATTCCTAGCATGGGCAGACAGACCCACGCTAGCGCAGCTTGAGCTAACATGCTAACAATAGCATTGTGGATGTTGCGGCACTAGCAGCGGCTTGGGCTAGCTGCCTGAACTTGGACCAGTGGATTGGGTGGGCTTGGATGCAGGCAGCTAGTCTGAACTGCCACCCATGCAACAACATCCATGCTACAATTTTTAGCATGGTAGCTCAAGATGAGCTAGCGCAAGTCCGTCTACCCATGTTGGGAATCACACATCCCAGCTGCAGTGTAGATACACCAGCAAAGCTCATATGTGTAAATGCTTGCAAGATCAAGGCTGTGGTCAGCTGGAGGAGAAGGATTCAGAAATAAACCTGTGGTGCCAGTGTCAATGTAGTGACACTGTATAAACTGATTAATTCATTGCCTTAATTGGGGCAAACATTTTCTTTCCTTTTTAATGGCCTGATTTTGTGAATGCTACTGAGTATAGCTCTTAATGTTGTGAGTATTCTCAATGAAATAATTACTACTTCTCATGGTACTGAGAGTTTGCAGGACTGGGGCCTGAGTTTGTAGGGGATTGACAAGATTTGACTGTGTCTTTCTCTTTCACTCTCTCTTAGACCCCGTTAATAATATACTTGTTTCATTTCCTGATTGAATATTCTGAGTTGGTGTTCATGGTAAGTTTTGCTTCAATCTTTAAAAAAAAAAAAAAAAAAAAAAAAAACCATTCCAGGAATGCCCTTCTTTTTAAAAGCAAAAATATATTTAATTTTTTTTAATTATTGATTTTTATCCACCAAATCCTTAGCCCAGCTGAGGGATCATTGAGATCAGTGAGGTGTTGAGTGTGCTCAGTTCCCACAGCTTCCATTCACGTCAGTGAGAATTAAGGGCAATCAGCAGTTTTGTAGATTAGGCCCCTAATGAGCCCAAGAGATATTTAGAAAGGAAGACGTCTATAAATATGCATGCTCAGTTTGTACCTCCCTTTCCCTCCAAAAACTAATCTTCATTAGAACTTCCTGCCTGGCTAAATGTCATCAAGGGGGAAAACGGGGACTTGGCACAAACCCTTAACACTGACCTGAAAAGGTAGGGGCGGGGGAGTTTTGTGCCCTATAGCAGTGGTTTTCAACCTTTTTTTCATTTGCAGATCCCTAAAAAATTTCAGATGGAGGTTTGGACCCCTTTGGAAATTTGAGATATAGTCTGCAGACTCCCAGGTTGAAAACCACAGCCCTAAATAAACAGGGTACAAACTCTTGTTTTCCATTGCAAGTGACCTTTAGTGAAGAAGGTAGAGATTATACTTTCAAATTGTGGGCTTCTCTTTGAAGTCAGTGGCAATGCTCTGAGGAGTTCAGTGGGAGCAGAAGCAAGTTCTGTCTGAGCACGTTAGGGTTAAAAACACCTGAGTGTGACTGTAAATTATTTTGTCTATTGTATAATACAAATAAACAGAAATCACCCAGCTAGTTGCATCTATTCTCTGCAGCTCTGATGACAAAGGCAATCTAGCACCTCTCACAAGGGCTAAAAATTGATTATAACACATGTATGGCAACCATTTCAAATTATTTGCTGTGAGCCCTAGACAATTGGTACTGTTATCTGGTTAGCAGTGGGTCAGTTCAGAAGGCTGCTCTTCTGGTTCATTGGTGAACATGTTCTTATCCACATGTGCTGTGTCTAACAAGCTGTCTCTGCTGTGGCTAGATCAGTGGTTCTGTAATTCTTTTATCTTGTCGGCCACTTGATGAGAGACCTCCTATTTTGTGAACAATTTCTCCTCTTCCAGTTCCCCACTTCTTGCTTCTCAAAATATTCACTTCTCTGTACCCACCAGAAAGGGCTTAAAGAAACACTGCTACTCCATGGGCCATAGCTTAAAAGCCACAGGGCTAGAATCTGTAAAGATGTTTCCACCTCACACCCTAAACTATTCCCAATAGTTACTATGGTGAATGTTCAATTCAGAGTATTGGCACAATATCGCAGCTTTCTGTGGTGGTTGCATTTGCTACTGTTTTCCTTGTTTGAGTGACCAGTCAGTCTTTGTCTGCCTTTCTTTCTTTAGATAACTGATGTGCTAACTGCTGTTGCCCTCTACTTGGCCGTCCAAGACTTCAACAAAGTTGTGGTAAGTAGACTTGCAGAATCTTCCAGTCCTTGTTCTCTCGACAAGTGCAAGTGTATTTCATTAAATGAAAATGTGAAGCAAGTCCAAGTCTCCTCAGACAATGCACTTATCGATATCTACTGATTAGCAATAGCTACGAAATCAGCAAAAAGGTCAGCAAACATGGATGCAGAATGTGCGTGAGCCAACATGGACCCTGTTAACTTTTGCTGTTACGTGTGTTTCACAGCAGGTGGCTTCTCAGCATGATGTAGGTATTGTGACGTTACTCAAGTTAACGTAATGGCTGTGCACATCATAGTTTTAATGATGCTCTCACATGCATACCTTCTTTCGTCTGAAAGGATCTTCAAGCATTTGAGAAACTGATTTTGAAGTATACCGTGGGATCAGGTCAACCACCAGGGAAATGCAGCCACTTCTGGGGTGAAACATGGCAGCTGGTTCACAATGCACAGTAATGGGATGCAACAGTTTAAGACAGGAATTGAGGGTTCCTTTTCAGTTGTAGTGGAAATTTTAAGTGTGCAAAACTAATTAGTGTTGTAGGAATTTGGCACGACAGTGGGGCTCTCATTCTTAGGCCTGTTCGCACTACAGCTTTTAACCAGTTACTCACATGGCTGGCTTTGTGTCCACATGCAGCATGGTTAATTTACAGACCAAAAAGTACCTAACAGTAACTATAAGGTTTATTAGCCTTAAAGTAAGTTGTAGTTTGAGTTCACATAATCCAGAATGGTGGAGGATCGATACTTCTGCTGCACTGGGCAAGAAATCTGACACTGGAGTGATTTAATCCCTATCATTCCCTTCAAAATATTAATAAATGGAATTTGAAGCTAGTAACTCTCCCTGAGGAGGGTGTGCTTTGTTTCATAAAAAACTTAATTGAGGCAATCTTTGCAAATAGAAGACTCTGTTTCTTTAATGGCAGCACAGTGCTCCCTAGTATCATGCTGGGACATGGATTCATTACCGATTTAAAAGGAAGGGTACTACCATTTTTCTGCAGCACCTGTGTGTTCATTGGAGGTCTCCCACCTAAGCAGGGACCTGGCCTAACCTTACTTAGCTTGGGAGAGCTGAAGGAATAATAACAAAAGGTGATCTGGCTCCTGGCAGTACAGCAGTACTCCTCAGCAGTACAGCAGTTTTTCAGACTCTCTGTGGGACACTTCAGTAGATTTACAGATCACCTTTTTCACTTCTCTGGAGAAATATATTTTTAGTTGGGGATATATGAAACGTATTTTGGGTACCCAGAGGAGATCTCTGATAGATGCTCTGAAGCAAGGGGCATACACAGATGTGCACAATCCTGAGTATAGCTTAGTGAATGACTTTGTTTGTGTAGGACTTAGATGTTACATTGGGGGTTTGTAAAGTTCACCATTCTTTGGTGACAATGCAGGATTTAGAGAGTGCACAAAAGCTGCCATGTTGCATTTGAAAACACACTGGGTACTCAAAATGTACATAGAAATTACTTGTAATAACTAATTCAATAACTCCCTCATTTCACACACAAATCAAGCAAACATCACTATTGCTGTTACTCGAGGCAACAAAATAAACTAAACTGGAAGCTATTTTGGAACTATGAGCTGGAAAAGCCTTAGGAAATTGTCCAGGAAGTGCGAACACTTTGTTTTTATTTGAGCTCTTATATCTCTCCAGTGCCTCTTCTGACTTCCCTGACTTGACAGAAAAATCCGAGTCTGGCATTCAGTCATGTGTCTGCAACTTCAAGCAGAATGGTTTGGGTCAGGCAAAGTCAGTAAGGAAGGGGAGTCAAAATAGAGCTTGTTAAGCAAACCTTTGTTCTTCCTTAAGTATAAGGTGACTAGCATCTCTACATAGACATCATGGTGATGGACATGGTTACAGACCCTAGATAGATGCAATGTATTTCCATGTCTGACAGCTTTCGATCATTCTCTCTTGTTCAGTTTAAAAAGCAAAAACTCCTAATGGAACTGGATCGGTATGCATCAGATGTGGCTGAACTCATCCGGACCCCAATGGAAATGCACTACATCCCTCTCAAGGTAGCACTGTTGTAAGTATTGCTTCTTGCAAGCATATGCAAGAAACTTAAATTCCAAATCCTCCCATATTTTAATTTTTCTATTTAGGGGTTTCAGCATCTTAGTTAAATATTCTCTTTGCTTCCTTTCTCTTTCCTGGTACACAGAAAAAATGTGTATCTCCATAGTCAAGTAACAGAAAGCTAATGCTAATGCTTCTCCAAATTTATGTTTCACATAGTAAAATAAATTTTCAGCCCCTTTCTATTGGGGTTGACAATGTACAGTCTTTAATATGGAGAGACTGTAGTCTCTCTGTAGTTTAGGTTTCTGTTAGAAGCCCAATTTTGCCCATCTTCTAACTTCTTCAAAACTAAACCAGTGCATCCAAAATGTCTGTTGTGTTCCCTTGCTAGAAGAAAACATTTTTTTTTTTTTGAAAGTTTGGGGGTAATTGGGCAAGATGTTCCCAGGGCATGACTGTTTGAAAACCCAGAAATTATTTTTAAGGGTCTGAGGTACTCAGTTTGCACATAGTTAACTTTAATAACATCCCTCTGAGTCATTATAAGAAACCCCATTATTCAGACCACATGCTCTAAGTTTTTGAAGTAAGTAAAGCTCTAAGTAAAACAAACAGTATAGGAGGCAGGTACTTAAAATCAAAAGAAACAAATCTATCTTTCCTGATCTGAATAAATCGAATAAACCTGGAGTCTGGAATTAATCAAAAAGGATCTGCCTCTTGGCTCTCCCTTACCATTGATGTCCTTTGATCAGAAGAAGGTTTTTCATAAAAGAAACATTAATGATTCTTTCCTGTCCTGATATGAATTGTATAGGTCAGTAAGCCACCACCCCCCGCCACCACCCCAGGGTGAGAAAGCTGAAGCTTTCCTCTTTTGTTTTTATAAAAAAAAAAAGAAAGAAAGAAAGAAAAAGAAAAGTTAGACTATTTCTCATTTTTATTACACTTGGTGCACAATATCACAAAGGAATACTGGAATTGTATCTTAGCATAGCTGCTACGTGTAATATCTCTCTGGTATTTGAAGTAGCCATTAACTTCAGGCGTATGAAAAGGCCAACCTCAGACTGTGAGAACCCACTAGTATGATAAATATTCATAGGAGAGAACAGCTGGCAAATCGTAATCCCCTCTCCTGTATCCAAGGACTGACTTGTTACAATGGAGGTTGGTTGATCTGCTGTCTTGCTTATTGAATCAATAATGTATCAGAACGTTTCTTTGCTCCTTGGAGCCCAGTTAAATTAGACCGCTGCATCAGTCATTTTAAATTTTCAGAGAGGAGCTGGTATCTTTCAAGCATGGTTGCACTCTGAAGAGTGACTCTCAAAGAGCATTGTGGGGTTCTGTTTTTGCTGTCTCTTGGTGATTACAGCTCAGATGTGCTCAGTTTACAAGTAAAAAGATAGTTTATATTTTAAACTGCTAGCCTTGCAGTTACTCTGGGATCTGAGCATCAGCCTGGGTTCTCTGCTTCTCGCACTTCCCACCTGCAATAAAGGTTTGTCAGATCAAATTAGGCCCTACTGGCGCCTATGCAGTCACGTTGCCTTCAGTGGGTTTGCACAGGTGTAACTGACTGGGACATAGGAAACAGTTCCGTTTATGCACAAGAAGGAATAGAATCCATCTTGCTGTCTGTTTAGCCATATTGGCCCCTCCGGGCTAACAGGAATAAAAGTCAGAATATGTGACTTTGAATACAAAGCGGGAGCAGACCAGCTGAGTAACATGGGCCATTTTTATTTGATCACTTTTCAGAACAAATTGCATTTTAAATGGGGTCTTTTCCCTCTGCCATCTCTTGCTTCCCACTGGGCTCTCCCACAATCACCCTATCCTTTGCCATGACATGAAGTCCTGTTTATACACAAGTGCAGCATCTGATTTTGCACCATTTGAAAGGCATCAATTCAGCTGCATCCCTTTGAGGTTGAGAGGAAACCGTACAATGTAAACATTTAAACAATCAAAAAGAAACAGCAAATAATTTCCATTTTCCTTTGATATTTCTCCCTTTGCTTTGGTATTTTTTTTTAATGGCATGAGTGTAATTGAGTTTTTGTTCTTTTTCAGTTATCTCCTAAATCCGTACACAGTGATGTCTTGTGTTGCAAAGTCCACCTGTGCCATCAACAATACTGTCATTGCATTCTTCATTTTGGCTACAATAAAAGGTAATGCACTGGGAAAATCTTGCCCCGGCTCATATTTTTCTGTAAATATTTGAACCGTAAGCTATTGGAAATGCAGTTAATAGTAGACACATCACAGTCTGGGTTAAGGCAGTGTCAAAGGTCTGCTTTGAACCACTGAAGCAAAAGGCAAATGCACAGTTAAGTACAAGGTCTGTCATCCCAATATGTATAAAAGTCTACACTACACACTAAGCCCAGGCTCGGACTCAGGTTTGAGCCAAAACCATCCTTCCATCCACACAGAGACACACAGCCTGCCTTGTGTCAGCAAGGACTTGGGACCCTGGGTCCTAGCATCCTGGTAGATGTGGGAGGGTCAGAGCCCGAGTCCTGCTGTGACTCGAGTCCAACCCCTGTCATTTTGCAGTGTGGACACAGCTCAAGCCACAGACCCAGGTCAAAAGGTCTGCATGGTGCAGTGTGGACACATTGGCATAGCTGTGAGATTCAAGTCCAGCAATTGCAGTTATTTACAGTGCAGTGTGGACACTCAAGCACAGCCTGGGAAATGAGTCCACAAACCTGCATCTGAGTGACACGAGTTTACAATGCAGTGAAAACATTCCCTAAATATTGATTGATTCTTATGGCTGGTGCCCTCTTTTGGACAACTTTGATTATTTTTCTATTTAGAAACCAATCTGCCTCTGTATCTTTTATTTCTGAGGGGGAGGTGGGGCACTGTTGCTTCCTCTTTTTTTTTTCCTTCTTAAGGATATTTGCATGAGAGTTCACTTACTTCTATTGTCTAACTCTCACCTGCAGTCATAACCTTGTTTGATATCAGCAAATTGTGGTGTTACAAACATCTATAGCTTCAGAGAGGGATAAGCAGCAGGAGCAGATGAATGCTAAAGGAACATTATGCCACTGTCCCTAATTTTTTTAATAGTAGAAGATATAGAATAGATTACACTAGGCTGGCAGCTACCTTAATCTCATAATTAAAGCTAAATTTCTCTTCAGTCTAAGATCCCATCATAGAATATCAAGGCTGGAAGGGACCTCAGGAGGTCATCTAGTCCAACCCCCTGCAGGACCAATCCTGACAGATTTTTGCCCCAGATCCCTAAATGGCCCCCTCAAGGACTGAACTCAGAACCCTGGGTTTAGCAGGCCAATGCTTATCCCTCCCCCAGCAGAGCATCTGGGTGGCTCTGTAATATTCACATAAGAACATAGGGATTTCTCTAGTGGCCCAGATCAGTGGTCAGTCTAATCTGTTATCTTGTCTCCAATAGTGGCCAGTACCAGATGACTCAGAGAAAGAAGGGACACACTTCAGAATAAACAATTACAAGCTAATATATCTGTAAGGGAAGGTTCTTCCTAACCCTTATTTGGTTAGTGGTTGGATTATGCCATTGAAGCAGGAGGGTTTATATTTGAAACTATATTTGCAAAAATAAGTGAACAAGATCCACTTTGGTGTAGTATAATTGTTCACCTACTTAGATTGCTGTTGAAAGTTGAATAATTCCCAGTGAACTGCTCTGTAGCAGTGTTTCCCAACGACTGGTCCATGGACTGATGCCAGTCCCTCAGATCTCCCTGATCGTTTAGAAAGACGACAAGCTAGTCCTCAGTATCAAAAAGGTTAAGAAAAACTGCTCTGTAGTAATCGTCCCGTGTGCTGCTTTCCTGAATCGGTGTGTGGCAACCTCTAGTGCTGAAAGTGTGTTTAGGGGGAGAATCAGATTATGGGTAAAAGATTTTCGTTGGAGTTTTTGATATAACGATAGATTTCTGCATAGCAAGCCTTTGCACATAGATATTTCTAATCTAACACTTGCTGAAACAGGCGACAGGTAGGTTTCTGTCTAGGAGAATGTAATTGTGAAAGGGAGAGGATTCTTCATTTTAGAGATCCCAGTGAAGGGTCTGTGCTGCTCATTCTCTCCTTCACTTCCATCCTCTTTAAGAAAAGCTTATTTGTGTTAGTGATGCGGAGTGAACTAGTGTGATCTACTGGTTAGCCCCTTTGGACTGAGCCGTGACTCCTGCTTTCCAATCCTTTCTTTGTCACTAACTTTGAGCAAATTAATTAGGCCAAAATGTTCAGAAATAGCTCCTGGTCAGGGGTGCTTCCTTTTATTGGTGTCCAACTGGAGTTCCCTTGGGCCAGATCTGAGCACCCACAATTTCAGTTGAAGTTGATGAGCAGTGTGGGTGCTCAGCAGTTAGCTCAGCCCAGGATGTCTCAAATTGGGCAACCAAAAATGTAGGCATTCAAAATTAGAAGTCACTTCTAAAATTTTTAATTAAGCTCTGTGCCTAAATTACCACATCTGTAAAATAGGGCTAATGCTACTTCCCTACTTTTACTTGTGAAGCTCAAGTAATGTTTGCAGAGCACTCTAAGACAGTCCAGTGAAAACGGGCTCTCAAGTGCATAGTATTAATAGACAGCTGCTTAATGCAGAAATGACTCCAGACAACACATTCTCCCACATAAATAGTGTCTAGTATCTATGTATGAGACGTGAGTTATATAAATCTCTCTAGGTAGATTATAGGGATATAAACCAGTTGTATCAGTTGCTGTTTCATGCTATTAACTGTTTGTCAGAGCCCTTCTTTTTGTCTCAATGTCCCTGTAATACATAGAGGGACAAGCTCCAGAACATGCTGAAATAGTTATTTTTATCCCCTCTAATTGCTTGTGGAATTCTGATGATCACAGCAGGCACTGTGCAGTACTTCCCCCTATTTGAGCAGTGACTCAATATTTAAAGGACTGTTTATTTGAATATGACCCTCTTCATGATCACGGTTTAACTGAGGTTTGTTTCCTCCCTGCAGGTAGTACCCTCCTCAGTGCTATATTCCTGGCCTTAGCAACATACCAGTCACTGTATCCTCTCACCTTGTTTGCACCAGCATTGCTGTATCTTCTGCAGGTAAATACTCTCTTAAGAGTAATTGTATTGGCTGTAACCTCTGATATCCTATGCATGTCCAATTCCTATCAGCCAGCAAGGATTGCCCTGTGTCTAGGTGGAGGGAGGAGATTCACTGTGAGATTCAGTGGCCAGTTTTCAAGATTTGGAAAAAATAATCTTATCCTTCCCCAGACCAGTGCAGGTTTAACATCTTGCAATAGTCATGTGACTAGGAGGAAAGCAGAAACTCATTTACTCCCTGTCTGCAAATTTGCAGGCAGTTCTCCTTACTGAAACACAAAGCTGCGTTTGGTGTCACATGACCACCAAAGAGAATTTTGGAGCAGCAGAGTTTCTTCGATAGTGACTCCGCATCAGTGCCATGAGGTATAGTGACAGTCCTTTTGCCTGAATCATCCGGGCCCAACAATGCACTCTAAAAGACAGTGATCATGTCTAACTTGCCCCACAGTGTCAGGCATGCACTGGTGGTACTTGCAAACATCTGCTCTCCCCAGCCTCATTCCTCCTCCATTAACAGAATGTTGATCAGATTGTACCAGGGATTCTGAAGAAGATGGTATCCTTAATTATTAATGGATGCCCAAAGCCCTGCAAGACGAACGCTGAACCGCAAAGCAGTTTAATTTATCAGTAGGCCAAGAGCTACCGTCCCAAAACTGGAAAGGGGTATTAAAGTGGAGGCGACTCTTTGCTAGTGATGTAAAAGACAAATGCATGCTGATAGCTACTGCTGAGAGCACAATGTTGTGGAATAGAGAGGATGATGTAAAGAGACTATTCGTGTTCACTGGAAGAAGAGATAATTAACTGGAAATGAGTGTCTCCCTACTAATCTAATCTGTTTCTCTAGGTGCTTCTACTGTACCCATCACCACAGTACTCAGTATTTCCCTTTCCTTTCCCTTTCTCTGGGGTTTCAGGTGGCTTGATACCTGTCTTAAGTCTTCTGCTGATATTGTGAGAGGTGACTGGAACAAGATTCTAAATCATAAAGGGCCTTATGGAAACTGATCAGTTTCTCATTTCATCTAGTTGGGAAAGCAAGGGGATGCTCCAGGGAAAGGCTATGGACACTAGTGAAAGGACTCTTACCCAGCATCTGTACAGAGATTTATAAGTAGTGTCTGAAAAAATCTTGCCAGGTCCCAGATGAGTGTCAGTCATATATTTCCACTGACATGCCTCCCTCTGTGATTTTACAGTGGATGTTCATTAGAGATTACTCACTCTCTCTCTTCCCTGAAGCCCATTCTCAATTTCTTTAACTCTGAAAGAAAATGGAGAAGAGTCATTTACAGACTGTTCCTCCTTCCCCCTGTGTACGTCTTTTGTTTTTCTCCAAAACATCCAGGAAATTTCATTGTTGTTTTAAATCTTTGCCGTAATGGAGCATCTACAAAGTCAAAACTATTTGCTAAATCTGAAAAGAGACCGTGCTGTTATTTGGGGAACAGTGAGTTCCCTGCATATGGTCCCAATTGTGCACTTCTCTTTATTTTAAGCAAAACATCTGCATGGCGGTGGCAGAGCATAAGTGTAGTGTTTCCAGAGTTGGTGACCTGTGATGATACGCGAACACCTAATGCCTTTGGATTTATAAGGGGACTTTCAAAAGCATTCAGAGCTGCCAAAAGATGTATGTTTGGCAGGATTTGTTGTTGAACTTCACTGCCTCCTTTGTAAGGTTTGTCCAGCATTAAATGGCTGCTGTCCTGCACTTTCTGTCTCATGGCTTGAGATGTTCCAGAAAGTTTTCCGATGTTAAATCTGCCGTGGTTCAGAGGGACAGAGCACCCTTCCATCATAGCCCTTTGCAGCCATGAGTCAGTATTGCTTCTCAGGACCCTGGCAAGACATGTACAGTACAAATATGGATGGCAAAGCAGCTTCACTGATTTGGAGCTGCTGAATTCTGGTGGAGCTTGTGTCGGAGATGGCCCAGATTTCCAAACCTGGAGTGCCTGCTTGGCTGCACAATTACCAACATTCTGCATGTACATCAGGGAATCACTCACTCACCCACCCACACACACCGTTATGGTTACTTGAATGTGAAATTATTTGACTTTTCAGGCACAGTTCTGAAAGTATTGGGCAGAGTGTGTGATTTGATTGGCCAAGAAGCTACTCCCTTTGTAGCAGACCCACTGTTTGCTGCTTTCTGTCAGCAGTGCAGCAGGGCAGATCTTGTTAATAGAAAGCCACAGGATGTCCTCTTACATTCCTTGTTTGTGTTTTGTTTCCAGCGTGAGTTCATACCAGTGAAGCTGAAAAGCAAAGGCTTCTGGTTGTACACCACACAATATGCAGCACTGTATCTCTGTAGCTTGGTGGTAATTGTCTGCCTCTCATTCTTCCTCCTCAACTCCTGGGACTTTATACCATCTGTGTATGGTTTCATGTAAGTAGTTGTAATTTTTTTTCTGGGAATGTCCATACTGTGATAGGCATTATCCATGCATACCAGAGACCCATTCCCTGTCCCAAAGAGCTTTCAGTCTCAGGAAAAATTTACCAGCAATGTAGGGGAAACAAACACACACATTAATAACAAAAATATATAACCCAAGTTCCTTTAAACCATCACCGCCAGAACTGGAGCAGTGGTACTCAACCAGGGGTATGTGTATCCCTGCGTGTACAGAGGTCTTCCGAGGGGGACATCAACTCATCTAGATATTTGCTTAGTTTTACGACAGGCTACATAAAAAGCACTAGTGAGGTCAGTACAAACTAAGATTTCATACAGACAATGACTTGTTTATACTGCTCTATATATAGAAGTGAAATATAAGTGCAATATTTATATTCCAATTGATTTATTTTATAATTATATGGTAAAAATAAGAATGTGAGCAATTGTTCAGTAACAGTGTGCTGTGATACTTTGATGTCCAATTATGTATTTTGATGTCCAATTATGTAAGCAAGTAGTTTTTAAGTGAGGTAAAACTTGGGGTACGCAAGACAAATCAGACTCCTGCAAGGGGTACAGTCGTCTGGAAAGATTGAGAGCCACTGAACTAGAGAAGACGAACTAGGTGAGGAGAAGATACTGGAGTTTCTTCAGTTTCCCTATAATTAACCAGAAGTGGATCTGTTTCTTGGCATGTGCTTTGAAGTAGCCAAATTGACCAGTGGGTGTCACTGATGATGGACTCCACAGGAGTAAAGCTGCATGTGTGTTTAGCTGTATAAAATGGCCTTAAAGTGACATTAAGGAAAAAGTTAGATGCTGCTTGAGAAAATAGTGATTAGGATGTTTACATATCTTGGGGATCATAGGTGTTCAATAAGTGGATGCAGCCTTTCCTTGTCCACTTTGCCCCAATTTCATGTGTCATCGTCAGTTTTGTACTGCTGTGATGAACTCTCTGACTAGTTAAAGATGTAACTAGTGCTGACAGCTAGAAGCACTGACACCAGCTACGGAGGGTGATTTCCCTCCCTGAGTTTTCTCCCCTTTGGTTTCCTCACAATGCATTCTAAGACATAGCCTCCCCACCACCCCCACACCTCTCCTTCCAGTAGCACACGATTCAATAATTTCATAGAAGCAAGTAAGTCAAATACCAACTGCTTTAAAATGTTACCTTGATTTTTCTCTTTAAATTTCAGCCTTTCCGTTCCAGATCTGACTCCCAACATTGGCCTCTTCTGGTACTTCTTTGCTGAGATGTTTGAACACTTCAGTCTGTTCTTCGTGTGTGTATTTCAGATCAATGTTTTCTTCTACACCATTCCCTTAGCAGTAAAGCTAAAGTAAGTGGGTCTATTTGCTATCCCTTTTGTCTCTGTCAGATGCCAGCCAAAGGAGTTGCTACTATTCTGTCTCTGTTGGCAGGAGTGGAAATGATAGAGACTTTCTTTTCTTAATATACTTCCTACACCAAAAATGATTTCAGCCCACAAAGCCCACTGTCATGTTACTGTCCAGTAGAAACCCATGTAGGTCAGTGTCAGACATCTGGAGCTGTGAAATGAAAAAGAGCAGAATTAGGTTTTATCAGCTCTTTCCTTCTCACTTCCTAAAGTGACAGTGTTCTTCTCTCAAGGAGGGAAGCGTGTTAAGCCTTTGGTGTACTGAAAATGTACCTCATATCCTTTAAGAACCCTGCATGTTAGTGCATTTTGTACTTGTTCCCTAGGATAGTGGGATGCAGCTTTTTTCTATAGAGAAGCCCGTTGCTTCATGTAACACTGGGATGTACAAGATACCAGGATACCTCAAATATTCTGGGGAGGTAATACTGCAGAATGGTTAGAGCAAGGAACTGGTTTCCAGGACTTCATGGATTCTGTTCCTGGCTCTGAATCAGCTCTGTGGCCTGGAAC
This sequence comes from Mauremys reevesii, assembly GCF_016161935.1. NCBI lineage: Eukaryota > Metazoa > Chordata > Testudines > Geoemydidae > Mauremys > Mauremys reevesii. The sequence continues at coordinate 24,250,801 of NC_052635.1, read as the reverse complement.
AATTTTGCTATCTCACCCTGTGCCTCAGTTTCCCCATCGATAAAATGGGGATAAAAATATACCACCTTCAAGGCAGAAGTTGTGTGAGGCTCAGTCCATTAATGTTCGTAAAGTGCTTTCATGAAATGCTCTGTGCAAGGACAAGATCATCTTAGTATCTGGTTTTCCAAGGAAGGAGCTGCCCTCATTGCCTGTGTCAAGGCTTGGGACTCTTGCTGCTCCTGTATGGGGAATCGTGGGAGGTCCCACACTTCTCCCCTCCTAGCATGCATCGTCCTCTTCTGCTGTGGAGCTGTGAAGATAGTTTCATTGCAGATTGCCTTAGAAGTGCAGGCAGTTTTCTGAGGTAATAGCTGACGTGTTCCCTGCTCTGTTGGAGCCAGGCCATTCTCTCCCTGTCTATCAGTCTGGAAGGCTAAGAATAGTGTGTGGTCATGAGTGGTGACAGGCAAACACAACTGTGTCCTGAGAATTCAGTGTAAGGAAACATCTTCATATCTCTTGGCTGTAAGGCATTAGCATCACTATGGGGCCCCAGGTGCTGGAGCCAGGGGGTGGGAGGGAGTGCCAATGCCCCTCCACTTTTGAGAACTTAAGCTTGGCAGGGGCACAACAAGGGGGGACCCTGAGGGTCCGGGCCCAGACCCCCCACTTGGCCCTGGATCAGAGCTGGGTGGCATAATGGCAAAGTCCCTTCCCTGCTGGCATGACAGAGGGGCAGCTGGGCCACATTAGAGTGAGTGGCGTTGTGACCTGGCGCATAGGGTCACAACTCCAGTTGTTCCCCTCATTTTTGCAGTCCTTCCAGCACCTCTCTGCGGGACTTCCCAGGACCAGCGTTTCCTAAGAGGCTGCTGCAGTGAACCAGACCTCTCCAGGATATTTCACAGCATCCTCTCCCCTTCTTCACCAGTACCCAGAATAGCTGTGGTGGGCCCGTTCTGACTCACAGTTGTCTGGGAATGAACTGGCTGCTGTCTGTGCTTCAGGAGTCCTCTATCCTTAAGAACATGTCAGTCCAGTTTCAGCCTCGCTTTTTAAATGTAATATAAACAGCTCTAAAGACCAAAAAAAAAAAAAAGCTCTCATTGTGCCTGAAGCATGCAAGGTTGCCCAGTACCATAGTCTGAAAGTCAAATATGAAAGTCATTCTGGTACATTGTGTCTCTCTCCTTTATTTTAATGTTTCTTCAGTACTGCAAAGTCAGTTCATTTATATTAAAAATAGGGCTGTCAAGCGATTTTAAAAAAAAATTGTGATGAATCACACGATTAAAAATTAATCATGCGATTAATCGCACTGTTAAACAATAGAATTCCATGTATTTAAATATTTTGGGACGTTTTCTACATTTTCAAATATATTGATTTCAATTACAACATAGAATACAAAGTGTACAGTGCTCACTTTATATTTATTTTTAATTACAAGTATTTGCACTGTAAAAAAACAAAAGAAATAGTATTTTTCAGTTCTCCTAATACAAGTACTGTAGTGCAATCTCTTTATCATGAAGTTGAACTTACAAATGTAGAATTATGTACAAAAAAACTGAATTCAAAAGTAAAACTATCTAAAATTTTAGAGCTTGCAAGTCCACTCAGTCCTACTTCTTGTTCAGCCAGTCACTTAGATAAACAAGATTGCTTACATTTGCAGGAGATAATGCTGCCCACTTCTTGTTTACAATGTCTCCTGAAAGTGAAAACAGGCGTTCTCATGGCACTGTTGTAGCCAGCATTGTACAATATTTATGTGCCAGATGGACTAAAGATTCATATATCCCTTCCTGCTTCAACCACCATTCCAGGGGGCATGCATCCATGCTGATGACGGGTTCTGCTGGATAACAATCCAAAGCAGTGCGGACTGATGCATGTTCATTTTCTTTATCCGAGTCAGATGTCACCAGCAGAAGGTTGATTTTCTTTTTTGGTGGTTCAGGTTCTGTAGTTTCCGCTCTTTTAAGACTTCTGAAAGCATGCTCCACACCTCGTCCCTCTCAGATTTTGGAAGTCATTTCAGATTCTTAAACCTTGAGTCAAGTGCTGTAGCTATCTGTAGAAATCTCACATTGGTCCCTTCTTTGTGTTTTATCAAATCTGCAGTGAAAGTGTTCTTAAAATGAACAAAGTGCTGGGTCATCATCCGAGGCTGCTATAACATGAACTATATGGCAGAAACAGAACAAGAGATATACAGTTCTCCCCCAAGGAGTTCAGTCACAAATTTAATTAACACATTATTTTTTTAATGAGCATCATCAGCATGGAAGCATGTCCTCTGGAATGGTGGTGGGAGCATGAAGGGACATACGAATGTTTAGCATATCTGGCACGTAAATACCTTGATATGCCGGCTACAAAAGTGCCATGCAAATGTCTGTTCTCACTTTGTGGTGACATTGTAAATAAGACGAGGGCAGCATTATCTCCTGTAAATGTAAACAAACTTTTGTCTGAGCAGTTGGCTGAACAAGAAGTAGGACTGAGTAGAGTTGTAGGCTCTGAAGTTTTACATTGTGTTGTTTTTGAGTGCAGTTACATAACAAAAAAAAATCTACATTTTTAAGTTGCACTTTCACGACAGTTTCATTTGCACTGTAAAATGATAAACAAATATTTATATTCAAAAATAATATACACTGATTTCAATTACAACACAATACAATATATATGAAAATGTAGAAAAACATGCAAAATATTTAATAAATTTCAATTGGTATACTGTTTAACAGTGCGATTAAAAATAAACTGTGCTCCAGAGCCTGATGCTTTCTACACACTCTGTAGCCCTCTGTCTCGTGCTTGTAAGAGAGACAAGGTGAGTGAGGTAATATCTTTTATTGGAACAACTTCTGTTGGTGAGAGAGACAAGCTTTTGAACCACACAGTACTCTTCTTCAGGTCCGACACAGCTACAACTACTCATGCTTATAAAACAGGCAGAAAGCTGCACTGTGGAGATTCTTGTAAATATGTCTCTTACACATGTACCAAATGCTTACACTGTCATAAGTTCAATATGTAGGTCATTATTTTGGCCTACAGGCCTTTGACTGTGACACATACTTTCATTCATGATTTGTAAAATACCCGTATGTGTTATGCTGGTTTTGGAGTAGTTATGCAGGAAGCTGGCTGAATATTTCTGATTGAGGAGCTGCTGCATTCTTATCCTAATACATATTGACCCATCAGTAGGGCTGTATGTCATACAGTAGTCAAAAACATGGACTTGGGAGTGGAGGGGCAGCTGGAGGGGATGCTTGATCACAGCTGGCTGTTGAGATGGATTCTGCTGTGGATTGGACAGCAGGACACTCAAAGCCAGTTCTGTAAAGTCCTTCATTGCAAAAGTAAAATAAAAGGTTCAGGAAAGTTACTAAAGGGTTGTGATAAGAACTGTGCCATTCTGTTTGAGCCCAGTAACTGTCTGGATTTCAGATGGGACTGTTATAACGACTTGGAATGTATACAGCTGCTGCTCTGATATGCCATAGGGTAAATCTGCCAGGCAGTGAGCTTCTCAAAACAGTCCTCATGGGGCAAAAGCATCTCAGAGTGAAGTAGCCTTGGTTGCTCTTCCTACCACAACAACAGAAGGCAGCACTGGAAAAGCCTGGACACAACAGGATGATCATGTAAATGTGGGCAATGTGTATGTGCCCAAAGTATCCATGTGTAGGTACACAAATGCCCTGGGAATACTCCTCTCAAATCGGCTCAGTGCTTGCAGCCCAGCACACTGGGAGACTTGCTGGGCAAACAGAGCAAGAGCATGAAAGCTTGTAGGAGTCTGGCCCCAGTATGTTCGTGTGTCCCTGCCAATCCTTGGCACCAGGTTCCAGAGAGAAATGCTGCTCCTCCAGTACCTTGTTATGTCCAGTCACTGCCTTTTTCCTTTCTCTAGGGAGCACCCCATCTTCTTCTTGTTCGTTCAGCTTGCCATCATTTCTATCTTCAAGTCCTACCCAACCGTGGGAGATGTAGCGCTGTACATGGCCTTCCTTCCACTCTGGAGCCACCTTTATAGATGTAAGTTCTTTGTGTTTGATTCTTCCCTCCCCCAAGCCCCACAGTCCCTGTGGCACTCTCAATCCAAACCTTGGTTTGTTGACATGGCTGAGGTGAGGGGCTTAACTAAGGTCAGCTCTACACTACAGACTTATATCGGTATAACTGCGTCGCTTGGGAGTATGCAAAATCCACACTCCTGAGCAATGTAGTTGTACTGACCTAACCCCCAGGGTCGACAGTGCTATGTCGGCGGAAGAGCTTCTCCCATTGACATAGCTACTGCCTCTCGCGGAGGTGAATTAACTATGCCGATGGGAGAAGCTCTCCAATCCGAGTAAGAGCGTCTTCACTTAAGCACCATAGCGGTGCAACTGCACCAATGCAGTGTTTTAAGAGTAGACCTGCCCCCAAACTCTTCACTGCAGGATGAAGGTAGGAAAACCAGATGTGGCCTGGTGCTGTGCAATACAACTGCATGCCACAGGGGGCACTGTCCCTCTTGGACTGTCCACTGTCTGGAAGTAAACAAGTCTGATCAGTACAAACCATGAAGTGTGTGGGGAGATTTTATGACTTTCGTGAACAACTTTCCCTCCCTTCTTGCCCAGGTTGTTCTGAGGATTAATTGCTTGTGTGCAAAGCTCTTTGAGATCCTTGCATGAAGGATACTTTATGAGTGCAAAGTATTTATTATCATATCATTGATATAAAGTACAGGCACCCTTTGAATTGGGTCGGGAGTGTCTCTAATCTCAGTTTATGGCTCTGGTAATCTGAGCACCAGCCCTACAGTTAATCCAGTCACTAGAACCCTCCGTTCCAACACTGTTAGTTCTGTGTTTTGTACAGTGCCTGGAACATTGGTGTCCTGGTCCAGGATGAGGGCTCCTAGGTGCTACAATAATACAAATTATAATTCACAGTTGTCAGTTTGTTGTGTGTGAGATCACACACTCAGAATGTGCGCTGACTAGATCACCCCATTTAGCCAAGCCATTGCTTAGCCTCTCTTAGACCACAAAGACCCTTTCCAGCCCCTGAGCATTGGACTTGGTGTAATTGTCAGGTAGCTTGCAGCTCATTTTCACAGACTCAGATTCCATGAGGTACCATCTCAGGGTGACTTTAAATGTCTGCTGAGATAATGTTGCAGCAGCTAATGAGCTTGGCAGTGTAACGTTCCAGGAAGATTTGTGTTGCTTCCTGGAGTGACTGGTTTCAGGTGGCTACAGCAGTCAGTACCAGCCAACCCTGCTTGGCTGTTTTTTTGGATTGTGTCAATCCATTGCTAACCCAAATATGACCTCAATTTCCTTAATAAGCAATTTCAGCCTTAAGACAAAGGAGCCTAGTTAGGCCTGGAAATGTGAAACCTGCCATCTTTGTTTCCCTTTGGCTTTTGTAATCCAAAACTAGGGGGTTTGGTTCACAAGACTCACACCCTGGCCTCTCTGCTCCAGTTATTTCTATGAAGTTTTTGAAATCACTACAAATTATATGTTTCTTGAAAATCCAAGCTAATCCTGAGCCCTCAAAAGGGAACAAGAGGAAGAACGAAGGGGATTGAATGGTTGTCACATAGTCAGGGCTTCATTGAAGTGACCCATGACTGGTTCTCTGTGGCAGCACTAGCTACTAGTAGGTGGGGCTTTTTACCTCCTTTGAGGACAGCTGCTCCTCCAGTCTTGGAATTACTATAGCAGAGGATAAAACAGCCTTGATAATACAGCCCAGCAACTCCATCAGTTAGACTTGATCCCTTAGGCAGCCAGGCCTGACAGACCGAGGCAGCATGTTTCCAAAACACCTTGGTTTAGCATGGGTGAGCTGGGTGCTCCAGGCTCACACAACCAAGGGACCATGGCTACCCGAGAAGGACAATCCTCTTTCAGTACCTCATTGGAGGTTTTTTAAGAACAGGTTAGACAAACACCAGTCAGGAATGGTCCAGTTCAGGGGTTGGCAACCTTTTAGAAGTGGTGTGCCAAGTCTTCATTTATTCGCTGTAATTTAAGGTTTCGTGTGACAGTAATACATTTTACGTTTGCAGGGACCAGCGGATGGAACCCCAGACTGGCAGTGGGCTGAGTGGGGCCAGCAGCTGGGACCCCAGGCCTGCAGTGGGCTGAGTGGCTCAGCCTGCTGCCGGTCTAGGGTGCTGGCCCGGGGTTCCATCCATCCAGACCGGCAGCAGGCTAAATGGGGCCGTCGGCCAGGACCCAGGCCAGCAGCAGCGTGCCACAGTAAATCAGCTCGCGTGCCATCTTTACCACATGTGCCATAGGTTGCCGACCCCTGGTGTAGTTATTACGTAGTCCTGCCTTAAGTGCAGGGGGCTGGATTATATGGCCTGTTGAGGTCCTTTCCCGTCCTACACTTCTATGATTCTATTATCCTGCAATGTCCTATTATAGTTATGAAATAGGGAATTAATATATTAAAGGGAGAATGGTCTGCATCCTTTACGACAACATTGACAGCCAATTGAAAAGCTCCCCTAGGATCCAGGCTAATCCAAAGTGATTTGGGTACCTTCAGTAATTGATCACTCCAGCTCTCCTGTAGGCAAGCACAGCAACCTGATTTGATGCTGCGGTGAGGTGCAATATCCCTCTCAGAGAATGAGCTTTAATGGCTCTTGAATAACCCAGAGACACTGCCCCCTGCTGCTATTGTGAGGTCTTCTGCTTTTGCTGTCATCAGAGCTGCACTTGCTGGAAACCAGGAGCCGCAAAATGGGGGATCCAATCTAAAAATTAAACAGGCAAAATTATTTTCTTTTAAAGAAAAATCCCAGTTGTTTTATTATAGAATGCAATAGCGGGATTATTATAGCAAATATTTATCATTATGAAAGGTTGTGCTGGTGGAGAGAACCACCCTTTAATTAGTGCCTCCAAGCTGCTGGGTGGCGCTATAGACATGCTAAGTACCATCCACTAGATGATCTCCTGAGATGATCTTTGAACCCTAATAATCTATGATTCACTCACTGACATGAGGTCAGCTGCTTGTTAGTATCTCAACTACACTGTTATAATATCTTTGTTTTTTCTTACAGTCCTTCGGAACATCTTTATCCTCTCCTGTGTGCTCATTGTCTGCTCCCTGCTGTTCCCAGTGCTCTGGCATCTCTGGATTTATGCAGGAAGTGCCAATTCCAATTTTTATTATGCCATCACTTTGACGTTCAATGTAGGGCAGGTTAGTAAAATGAGGCAATTGGCAACACTTATGCAGCACAACTGGGTGCCTGGTAACATGATTGTCAAATAATATCTGGGTCTGTTACAGCAGCAGTTCTCAAGTAGGGGTCCGGGACTTCCTGGGGAGGCCATGAGCAAGTTTCAGGAGATCCTCCACAATCAGCCGGCAAGCCGGGCTAGTGTTAGACTCACTGGGGCTCAGGGCAGAAAGCCGAAGCCCAAGCTGCGGGGGGGTCGGGGGGTGAAGCCAAAGCCCAAGCAAGTCCACTCTGCAAGGCGTCCTGTGGTGTGGGGCCCCACAGGCAGTTGCTCTGCTTGCTACCCCCAATGCCTGCCCTGGCTTTTAGTCTACTGGATATGCATAAAAACAGTTGTGGCACAGGTGGGCTGTGGAGGCTTTTATAGCGTGTTCGGGGGGCAAGGGGGCTCAAAAAGAAAAAGGTTGAGAACCCCTGTGTTACAGAATGTGGTCCATTTTGTGCATCCTGCACTGATTGTAGCAAGCGTCCTGGCTCTCTTGTCAAGCTGAGATCTGCACTGCCAAGAGCTTAGTCACGAGGTTCTAACACATTAATAAGAAGCAGAACTATTCTGTCTGATTACTTGAACCATATCTTAATGTTCTATCCAGTTTATGCTGCAAAAAATACAGCCTGTAGCTTGGAAACAAAGGAAGGATCCCAGGCGTCTGGTTTGGAAGCTGGCAGATTTGTAAAACAGCAGTAAAGGCTTGTATTTAAGTTAACGTCCTACAAAGGAAAGTTAATACCCAAAAGCACCCAGATAATCTTCTTTCCTCCTCTTGAGCTCAAGTCCTGCAAGGTGCTGGTCATCCCCCCGCTCCCATTGACTTCACTGAGACTGAACATGCTCAGCACCTTGTGGGATTGAGATGCTTGTCCACAATTTCTGCAACCTGCTAATTTCTTTTTCCTCTTTGTATTACTAGTATTTACTGGCAATAGACAGATCCCCAAACTCCATCCACACTTCTCCCATTTACAGTTTGTGTGCAGAAAACGTAAAGGAGTAACTAAGCCACTCCATATTGCTGACCTTCACTGAGTCTTGCATCAATTTCGCATGCAGAATAATTAGACTTTGTTTGCCCTTTGAAGAAACTGAATGTTCTTTTCATGTTAAAAATTAGACCACCTCTAACCCTTTGGCACTCTGGGGGCGTGTGCTTCACCTTGTACTAGACAGGCAAGCTTACTGACAGGCCAGAAATGAGCCATTTGTGCAGTTAAAACACAGTAGATTTATAAAGGGTGAAAGTTCTGAACTGTGAAAGCAAACAGTGGTAAGAGTGGGGGAGATGGCTATAAAGATACTGATCAAAATAATCAGTGGCTCACATTGACTAATTTATTTTTCTTTCTGGTGGTCTGGGGAGACATAACAGAAGGGTTGGCAGTCCTCCTTCTTATGCTGCCACTAGTGCTTCTGTCCAAAAACAAGCCCAAACACAGGAGTGTGGCCTGAGTCAGCACCAGTGTCCGCCTGCTGCTGCTACTAGATGTGTGTAACACATAGTGATGCTAAGGATGGTGATTTAATCATGCTGATGTTATAATGGTACCAACTGGGACTGAAAATTAACAGTTGACTGATGATCACTGGAGGAAGCGCATTTGTCTGTTGAATGCCAGACTCCAGCTGCACACGTTAACTTGCCCACCATCCCTACTGCTGAAGTGTAGCCTACAGGTCCAGTGGGACCTCCAATGAAGCAATAGTAGGCAGCAATCTGCTCACATCCTATGAGATTCTGCTTGTCTGTAACACAGCACCATGAGGGAAATTGTCCCTGTCGCTGGAAGGGACGGGTTTAGTTTGTGGAAAGACCCATATATCTGCTGGAGTCAGGGAGTTGGATTGCCTCAACAATGTTCACAATACGTGACATAGCAAGTTAGAGCATTAGTGAGACATCACTTTTAATAAAAGCAAGATGTTCCCTTTGCCCTTGAGTTCGCAAACAGATGATAGAGTGGTTCTGTAGCTGTCACTAAGCCCTCAGAGCTGCCGTAGGAGTGCTGTAGGCATTCCTACTGGGTGCCTCCCTTCCCCCTCCAGCCCCCAGACGTTTGGGGGGAGGGATAGCTCAGTGGTTTGAGCATTGGTCTGCTAAACCCAGGATTGTGAGTTCAATCCTTGAGGGGGCCATTTAGGGAACTGGGATAAAAATCTGTCTGGGGATTGGTCCTGCTTTGAGTAAGGGGTTGGACTAGATGACCTCCTGAGGTCCCTTCCAACCCTGATGTTCTATGATTCTATGTCCAGTGGATCCCTGTAGTCTCCCTATTTGTCTTGGGCTACCTTATCCCCCAATCTCCCATGTGCTGGGATGCAGGGACCCTCTGTGGTGCTGTGTTTAGTGGAAGGTAGAATGTGTGGAACCCTGTATGTGAACTCCCAGAACCCTGAACCTCCATGCAGATAGCGCCACATCAGTTCCATTGCATCCTGCCCCTAAGCCAGAGGTGGGCAAACTACAGCCCACGGACCACATCTGGCCCACAGGACCCTCCTTCCCGGCCCCTGAGCTCCCGGCCAGGGAGGCTAGCCCCCGGCCCCTCCCCTGCAGTTCCCCCTCCCCCACAGACTCAGCTCGCTCCGCCGCCAGCGCAGTGCTCTGGATGGCAGGGCTGCAAGCTTCTGGGGCAGCGCAGCTGCAGAGCCCGGCCTGACCCAGTGCTCTGTGCTGCACAGTGGCGATGGCATGCCTGGCTCCAGCTGAGCAGCATGGCTGTACTGCCACCAGTGCTCCAGGCAGTTCAATAAGGGGGCAGGAAGTGGGGGGGTTGGATAGAGGACACGGGAGTTCGGAGGGGTGGATAGAGGTTGGGGCAGTCAGAGGGTGGGGAACAGGGGGGTTGAATGGGGGCAGGGGTTCCGGGGAGGCAGTCGGGAATGAAGGAGGGGCTGGATGGGGCGGCAGGGGGCAGCCAGGGAACAGGGGAGGGGTTGGATGGTGCAGGAGTCCTGGGGGTGGGGGCTGGGCCACAACCCCTTCCCCTAATCAACCCTCCATACAGTTTCTGAAACCTGATTCAGCCCTCAGGCCAAAAAGTTTGCCTGCCCTTGCCCTAAGCACTCATGGTAGGGTAGGAGTTGCCCCAGTGGGAGGTTGTACCTTCCTGGCTCTGTTGTCTTATTTATAATGACAAAGGCACGCTTGCTTCCTTTTTCAATTCAGTCTCATTCAGTGACATTTCCGTTTTTATTTTTGGTTCTAAACATTTGGTTCTTTACACTGTATTACTCATGCAGCTGGAAGGTACACACAGTCAGGCTTCCTGAGCTTTCTGCCAGTGTGAACCGTTCATCCTAGAAATCTTTAAGAAATGCCGCAATGTCTCCCTTTTTGGGAAAGGAATATGCTGACTTGTCAGTAACTGCAGCGTTTTTCTGGGGTTAATAGTCACATGGACTGCTCCCCTCAGGTCATTAATCTCCAGGAAGTGCCATGCAATTGCATGAGTATTGCTATTGCAAGCTGAAAGCAGGGATCTCTTTACTGATGATGTTGGTTCAGTTGGAATGTATAGAGTATTACTAGATAATAAATGCCTTATACATTGTTAATCAATGTAATCAAGTATTACAGGTTCAAATGTAATTAAGTAAGGGGACCTTAAGTAACTTAGCTTGATTTGATTTATTAAGCAATGGTTAGCACAAAAGAGAAGTATACATATTACCAAGTTTGTAGAACCATGCCTTGCAACCTGATGACAGCGACAAAGAGTCTTGTGGCACCTTATAGACTAACAGGCGTATTGGAGCATGAGCTTTCGTGGGTGAATACCCACTTCGTCAGACGCACTGTCTTGGTTTTGTCTATTATACCCAACTTGTTCAAATTTCATTACTGTCGTTTTCTTTTTCCCCAGCCTGCAGACATTTTATTTTAGTATATTTCCTAACTTGTTACATTTTATAAATGTCCAACTGCATGACTGAACACCTGTGGTTTGTCCTTCACATTTGGCTAACTCATAACTCTGTTATTGTGACTAGTATGTTTAAAAATACTGATTAACTCTTGGGAAATATGACACAGGTTGTCATAAGCCAGTACTTTTCCACTCTTAACATTACTACAAAGCATCATAGGACTCTTGCTTACAAACGTGCCATAAAGCCTCTGGGAGGGCCTTGCCTACAAGTCAACAACATTCACCAGTTGGATACCTTGAATCTTCACTTGGCATTCTGTTCAGCAGAATGTGATGTGATGTGTAGCATCCCTAACCTGTTGTTAGAGAGGTGTGCACAGTCTTGGCTGCTTTTATGACTTGACATCGTGAGCTGGGATTCTTTGTTGCAGATAGCATGAGAGCTACAGAGACCAGCTTCCCTGCTGTTAGTGAGCACTGCCCAATGTCACATGCCGCATATTGGCACATGATCCCTCTCCCACACAGATCCCTGAATGTTGCATCCCTTTCCACAAGCATCACCCCTTTCTGTGACTCTTTCCCTGTAGGCAGAGTCTGGTGGGAGACTCCGTCAGCAGAAGACCCTCTGCAGTGCTCACCCTCAGTCTTGTCACTTGTCAGTAGAGCTGGGTGAAACACTTCAGACAAAACTTGTTTTTCCCCAAAGAATGCGGGTTCGGGTCAGCGTTGGCAGCTTATTTCAGCTGAAATGAAAAAAGGAAAAATTCCAGAAATGTCAGAATAAATTGTATCAGAACAAAACATTTCATTTTGGGGGGCTAGATTCACAAGAGGAATAAGGTGCCATTCACAAAATGGAGGGAGGGAAGGGCTGCCACCACTTCTCCCCTACTTACAACCACTAGCCCTGTAGTTAGGGCTCTCACTGGGGATGTGGGAGACCCACATTTGAAACCTGCTCTGGATTTGTAGGGACTTGAACCTAGGCTTCCCCCTTCCCAGGTCAGTGCCCTAACCCCTAGGCTATAGGGTATCCTGGGGTAGCTTTCTCTCCGGCTGTCCTGTTGAAGCTGTTCCATTTTGTATAAAATTCTTGAATGGCTAATGTGCCAGACGGGGAAGAGAGAATGACCTCGTATGCTGGTAGTTAAGGTACTTACCTAGAGGGAGACTCTCTCCCATCCCAGGTGAGTGCCAATCCTACTGGGCTATTGGGCATGACATCACCATCTAGGCCTTCATTTCCTTTTCCTTTATAAAAACAAAGTTTAAAATACCCAAAACGTTTTGTCTGATCCAAAATGGAGTTTTTCTGACTTTTTCAATTAATTGAAAATTAAAAAATTTGGTTTGAGTTTGACCCTATTCCTGGAATTGACAGCGAACTGAAATATCAGTTACTCACACAGCTTTTCTTGTCAGACCTGCTTTAAAAGGAAGGGAGGGTAGCACCAAAGCAGTCTTGTCTGTGACCTCAGCATTCCTGTTGGCATTGCAAGGACTCCCTTCCTGTCTTGACTTTCAGGTTCTCCCAGTTGCAGTTTCAAAACTGGCGCATCCCTGGACATTAATCATTCTGGCCTTCAGTGCTGTCTTGCAGATAGTATGTTGCAGTCATCAGAGGGCTGTTAATGACCGGCCAAGCTGCATTCTGGCCAGCCATCATCTTAAAGTTCCAAAACACATACACACAATACCCATTAGAGCTTTAAACAGAAATAATTGCTGTCCTGAAATGGGCAGTCCCTTGGAAATCTCTCTTTTTATTTATTTTTGGGAGGGTGCTGTGTCTGCAAGGCATCTAGAACTATTTTGCTATTAGATTCAAGAAAACAAATTGGAATCCATTTTTCTGGCTGGCACCTTCAGTTTGATCAAGTGACCTTTGTAGAGTCATGCAGCAGACGATACTACTTTGTGCTGTGATGTTGTTAGAAGGTCAGGCCAGTTCAGTGCTTGAATAGGAGACCTCCAAGGGATGCCTAGATGCTGGAGATGTGGGCCATGGTGACACTGCTTCTTTCTGAGTGAGTGCAGAACCAATACATCAGCATGGTGCTAGGCTGTTGCAGGTGCTGTTGAGGTTCTGACCACTTGTGATCGTTAAAGTTCCCATGGAAATCTTTGTAGAGGGAACAGTCGTAAAAGTGATTTGGCCACATTCCAGCGTGGGTAATTATGTTCTGCTTCCTTTAATTCCCTTACAGCTTCAGCAAGACAAAGAATTCTTCTTCACTTGCTAACCGGTTTTATAGCTTTGCTGCATGTTGTTAAACAGCTTCCTTGTTTCACCCTGCATCTTATCACCACTTCACTAGTGGATGGAGTTATCCCTGTGTGTATAGTCTCCATCTCCATTTCAGTTTGCAGCATGTCTGGGGAGCCAACAGGATGAAAAATACTGGGATAGTAATGTAAGAGCATTCATTGTCTATGTGGGACCTTTGTTTGCTGAACTGCCAAAAACCCTTTTACCCCTCCAGATTGTCGCTGTGTAAACCTTTCTTGAGATCCTTGTGCACAGATTTCCTAGCCAGCGGTACAGCAAGCCAGCAAACCTTGCATTCAAGGCAACAAATTACTTGCCCACTGATGTGATCTGGGAGGAGCAGTGGTTTTCTGTCATTTAATAGTTATCTTGAGTTGTTTTCATATAGACTTACAAATGCAGCTGCCCAGTTTGGAAACTCCCCCCTCCTCAGCAAGATGCATTACCAAGAATAACAGCAGTTACATAAGAATAATATTCAGGGTGGTCATAAAGCTATAAATACTACGTGTCTGCATCCATTGAGGTCAATGGCAAAAGGGCCATTATGAGACTTTTGTACATAATGGCACCTAAGTTACTTAAGAGCCAGAGTCTCAGAGAAAATCAACAGGACTTGGACACTTTTGAAAATGTTTTCCTTAGTCATCTCATCACCCAGGAATATGTGTTTGTCATATGAGAACCATCTATCTTACAAAGTTGTTTCATGAACAAAGGATCTTCCATTTATATTGCATTAAACCCATTGATCAAATGCAATTTAACACAAAATAGAATACAAAGTAAATGTTTGTTTTGTGAAGATTCTTTCATCAGTATCCTAAAATGCTTTTCAGAGTGTAAACAACAAGTAAAGACAGAGAGAAATCAGATCTATTAAGCAAGGAGAAAAGATCCATTTTCAGATAGGTTATGGAAATGGAGGAGCTCTGAGTTATCTTAGAGTATGAATGGATGAGACATTGAGGTACAGGACTCCAGGGGCTGCATAGGAGAAGGCTCTTGCGTTGATAGTGGCAAGATTGTGTATGGACAAGATTTGCACAACTTTCCTTTTGTTATGTTTGTATTTCTTTAACTATTCTTTGATCAGTTGTATTTCACTTTAAGGCATAAATTCATTCAGGAGGGCTTAGACCACTTTAATCCAAACTCTGAAAATTGCTGGGAGATTTCATCAGTTTTGAGGAGAAGCCAGAAAAGATGACGGGGTTTTTTTTGTTTGTTTGTTTGTTTGTTTGTTTGTTTTTTTAATTTATATCAGGAGCAAGTTTTAGGCTAAAATCAGGGGTGGGGAAGATTGGAACTTCCCCCACAAGTAGTAGCCTCTCACACTCTGTCTAGTTGAAGGAACAATGGTTAGTTGCTGTGTGTCTCCGTATCATACAGGCTCCTAAAACCTCTACTGGATTGTATTAATTTTCTAAAGGAAGAACGAGAGCAATCTCTAAGCAAAAACCCTAAGGCTAAAATCAAACAAAACATTGGAACCAGTTTAAAGTGTTTGCTGTCCTGCTCAAGATACATTAGAAGTTGCCTGTTATCTGCGTTCACATCACATCTGTTCCCCAGGGTGCTGTCCTGTTTTAACCCGTGGCTTTTTGTGTAAGATGAGCGCAGCAACTTTTCCACAAGCTGCAGCATATTAGCATAAAGTTTAGAGGCTGTGGGAAATAAACCACCTCCTTTTAAGTTCCCATAACTCTCTGGGTTTTTAACAAGGAACCTGTCGCTGTAATGTCACAGGCAGACTTCTTTGGGAGCCTTCACAAAAAGGAGCTGCTGCTAGCGCTTTGGTTACTGTCCATGAGAGCAACATGTCACCGAGGGCCATAAAGGAAAGGAATGAAAATAGGGATTCGCAAAGGGTTGTTTCTTGTGCCCTTGTTTTTGGCATGTGTGATGTCGTCATTCACAGTGGCAGGGAAGCCAGGGCATCTGCAGCTTCACTTGGCCAGAGCTGGTTATCTGCAGTGACTGGCCTGGCTTCTCAGAAAGGCAAAGGGCTGCGAGGAATGGCAAAGGAGCACAAGGCTGGGATTCAGGAAGCCCTAAGGTCTAGCCTTGGTTCTGTCACGGGCGGTTTTAAGAATTTATGTGAGACCAGCACATAACAGCCCCAGTCAGGACACTGTACGGTCACAGTGTACTGAGGAGTTACTGTAGCTAAATCATTTCATCTCTTTGTGCCTTAGAGTCTTCATCTGTAGAGTGCGGATAACAGCACTCACCCACCTCCCTGGAGAATGGTGAGGGCTGATATTCCAACAGTGCCTTGCCCATGGATAGGGCCATGGGTCTATTACTGAGCGACTGGTCTTGGATTACTTTTACCATTATTTTGTGAACTTCAGTCTCCGCTTGGCCTGCCTTTTCCAGGGAGACTCCCTCCCCACTACTTGGGGTTGAGGGCTGCAGGGAGCTGGCCCGCCCTGGGACTCTACCTGTTCTGTCCTTCTGTCAGGGTTTTAACCGTTACTCACATGCCAATCAATACCAGATTGGAGCTATTGTTGCATGCAAAAAGCTGTATTAATGCAACACTGGGATTTAACTTTGATTTCTGTGCCTTTATAATCTGTTCCCTGCAGCAGTCGTAACTCAGACCCCTTCTGTGCATTAAAAAGGTTCCATTAAAATCAGCACTTCCCAAGAGATACCATACCATGCTGTCTAAGGTACCATGCTTACCTCCTGTTCTAAGTATACTGCTGTGTGGTAACTGATTATCGACTTTCTAATGATGGTCACTGTATAAAATTTGTATTCTACATAGTGGTGACTCCAGGGATTTTAATATAGTTGTGCTGTTACTTTTCCTGTGGGAAGCATCACTGCATGTTCCATGAGGGGGTGAAATCTGAAAGGAGGCAGATGAGAAGTGCCTCTGAGAAAGGGGACTGTGCGATTAGAGTGAAAGATTACCCACCCTAAGGCCATGTGTTCCCGCCCCGCCCATCTGAGCTTTGCAGTGCCGGTCCGTCCTTGGGCCTGGCAGCCTTTTTGCTGTGCTGTCACACATGGGACGCTCAGCCCCAGAACAATCTGACCTTGAAATTAATGTGTGATCATCAGCGCACCCACTCATTTGTGTATTTATTTCAGAAGACAGCCTGGTTGGTGCACATTGGTGTACCTAGCTCTGATATAGCGCTTTTCGTCAGTAGATCTCAAAGCAATTTACAAATGAGGTCAGCTTCGTTATCCCTATTTTACAGGGAAACCGAGTCACAGAGCAGTGAAATGACTTGCCCAGGGTCACCCAACTGCCCTTTGGCAGAGGCGGGAATAGATCCTAGGCCTCCTGAGTGCCAATCCAGAGTCCTGGCCACTAGGCAACACTGCCTCCCTCACCAACAATTCTGCCAGACCTCTGGGGCTCCTTAGGACGCCAGCAAAACTACACATACAACCTGTGGTGTAAATCACTTACAACACAATTGTCCTCATTCTGTTCCTCAGTGTAGACTGGCCATTACAGTCAGTCTGCCCTGTCATTAATAGCAAGTGGATGCTGCAGGCAGAGAGATGCACTCCCACATGGAGTGTAGAAATGCCATCCAGGGGCTCTCAGCTCTTTAGCCTTGGCTAGATGCTTTCTCATTGCATACATGAGGCTGCTCTCAGAGTTGTTTTGCTGCAGCAGAGCTGTGTGTTCACAGGAGTGCTCATGCTTTTAACAGTTGGAAGATGTGAAGATTTCAGTCACGGGCCAAAACAAGTCTTACAGCAAATGGGTGCAGTTGTGAGTGATTTATGGACTAACCTGGTGGTTCAGGACAAGGCAGATTTATAGACAATATTTGACATTTCTGTGGTGCCTCTATATGAGGCTGTTGAAGTGTTTTCCAGATGTTAATGAGTTGAGCCTCACAATCTCATGGCTGAGGTAATTAACCTCACGTGGAGAATCTGGGGAACCCAGGGGCTGTGACTGGCCTAGGTTCTGAGTTCTAGTCCTGGCACTGCCACTGGTTTGGTGTGGGGTCTGGAGAAAGTCACTTAACTTCTCAGGTTCCCCAGCTGTGAAATGGGACTGTTCTGAGGCTTCATTAATGTCTGCACAGCACCCTGCAAAAGAACAGTATCATGTAAGTGGTAGGCATTCCTGTCATCACTAAAATTACCCTGTGAGGAAAACCTGAGGTGGCTGTTTCTGGCAGCTCTGGAGAGAGTGGGAGCAGTTGTCATGTGCATCTCTCTTTTACTAGTATATTGCAGTGTCTGACAGGTCACCCTTGTGGCCAGTACCACTGCAAACCCTTCCTGAGTCACTTTTCTTCCTTCCTCTGCCGAGGTATTTCTTAGCAAGATGCTAGGAGAGGGAAATGGCGTAAATAGAAACTCATGGCTTCCCTGCTCAGGACTTTAACCAATTGAAAATCGTCAGCTCTCAAGGCTTAAACAAGTGGAGTTTGACAGAAACTCCACCCTCCCACCCCCACCCCAGGAGATGTTGCAGAGCGAAGGGTATTATTTTGGATTTTACACTTTTTCTTCTGAAGTATCCAGCTTTGGCTATTATTAGAGATGGGATGCCACGTCAGACGGAGCATTAGCTTCTTCCAATGCAGCAAGTCTGGGCTGTTGGGATTCCCTCCAAGACCTTTTTCAGCTTATTCAGACACTTTATACAGTTCTGGGAGAAAACTTCATCCAGTTCTCTGGGGTCCAAAAAACTCAGTTTGATTCCAGATTTCATCACTCAGGTGTCTTTATTTGGCATACAGCAAAGCTATTCTGAGTTGATCAAACTCAAGTGTAGTGAGTACATAAGAACGGCCATACTGCATCAGACCAATTGTCCATCTAGCCCAGATTCCTGTCTTCTGACAGTGGCCAATGCCAGGTGCCCCAGAGAGAGTGAACAAAACAGGTAATCATCAAGCAATCCATCCCCTGTCTCCCATTCCCAGCTTCTGGCAACAGGGGCTAGGGACACCATCCCTGCCCATCCTGGCTAATAGCCATTGGTGGACGTATCCATCAATGGGTATAGAGTGTACCACACATCCAAAGAAATCCTTTCCCTTCATATACATTTACACATCTCATTGCATTTACAATATATTACATCACACAGTTTTGGACTGGTGTGGTTACTTTGCAGGAACCAGTCCCTGTGCAGCATGCTCTGTCTATGCATGTCCACATTCAACCTACTCCTTACCTCATCTTTACATTCCTAACTAATCTTGTCCATTGTTAGTAAATGGTTCCCTGGGTGGTGTTCTTATCTGAGCTGGCTCAGACATAGTGTGTGTTTCAACTTAATGATCTGTTTACCTTCCTAATTGTGTGCTCCAAGAAATGAGGCCTCCTTCCAGGAGTTAATTACTCATGTCAGGCCAGGCCTCAGCTACATGGGGCTTCTAAAAGTTCCATATAGCTGGAGACGTTTGCAGTGACAATGGGTGGGAATTATTTCCCCATCTGTGCTAGAGAAAGTAAATATTCCAGAAAGAAACCCCCTGGAAGGAGTGTGTGTATTTACTACACATAAGGTCCAGGCTTGCATCTTGGCATATCCACGCATAAGCAAGGCTGCCAGTCTAAAGGGAAGATTAGTGGAAGCTTTGTGCTGGTGCAGCTAATGAGTAGATTGCCTTCCTGGACTGTGTTGCAGCTATGGGGGATCACCTGTTGTCAGCATCCTTCATGCAAGGTAACACTGATTTCCCCTGGAACCAGAGAACACTAACTACAGGTGTCTTTGCCGCTGCCTTGCATGGGACTTAGAACCTCTTTCGCTTGAGGCTATTGACACCTCCTGTGTTGCTGTGCCACTAGTGAGAGCGGCATGTCTAAACAAGATGCGCCATAGCCTCTGCTTGAAGGAATCAGCCTTGACTGGGAACAGCATCAACACAAGCAGTTGTGTTGTCGCAGGGTTTTAGAGATGAGCTCTGTAAGCTGCAGATTTCTTCAGTAATAAAGAGTCAGGGTGGGGAAGGGGATGCAGAAAATGTAGGATCTGGAAGCAGAATTGTTTTTCAGATCAAAAGTTTTTACAGCCTTCCATGGAAGTGCTGACTCATCTTTGTGAAGTGAGCACTGTGGGAGAGAGCGGGAGATCTGAGCCTTCTTTCACACCCCACTTCAGGCACTGCCTCCCAGCTCCTTCTCTCCCAGCCTTGCCTCAGCTCTCTGCTGCCTCGTGCTTTCCCCTTCTGTCTCTGCCAGCCCCACTGACCACCCAAACTTCCACAATCCCCTGCCCTTCCCACTCCATCAGACCTGTCCTGCCCTCCCATCTGTAGCCATATTACCTACTCCACACCAAGCTGCCTCCTGCTGACAGTGCAGCTCCCTTCCTGCCTCTCCCACCCAGGCCATCACCCCATTGCCTTGGTCCAGTCAGCACCCAGAAGGGCTGTCAGGTAAGATTCCATCTTGAATGAATTCACTGAGTAACATCATGAATGCTCAGGAAGTGCTTTGCAGCTATGACACGCTGTTATTTGGTTGTTATAGTGATTGCTACCCCTGTACAGTGCTATAAAGGCCTCCGGCTCCAGAATGGGTCAGGGTCACTGCTTTGTTCCCAGGCAGACAGGATCCAAGTGCTGATGGGCAGATATGGGGACAATGGTATCAGTGGATGACTGGCAAGTAGGTAAATAACAAATAGTGTTTTAAGAATGATCAAACTTTGGCACTCACTGAAAGCCAGTCCCTGTTGTGGGAGCTGCCCGGATTGGCAGTTACAGAAAACAAGCCCTTCCTAAATGTTGGAGTTTACGCCTTCCCCCCAGAACTGTTCATTGAGTTAGCTCTTGAGTTTTCACAAACTCTTGTACAGAACCCAGCACAATGGGGCCTTACTGCAAAAGAGATTCATTTGGGAGGAAGGGTATCCTAGTGGTTAGTGCCCAGGACTCCTGTGGTCTCTTTCCCACTCTGCCACTGACTTGCTGTAATAACCTGGGCAAGTCACTTAGGCATTGCTCCGCTCCACTCAATGCAACACCTAAATACCGTTAAAAAGCTGGGCCTTAGTCGTCCTGCGATTTACCCATCAGTACAATGTGTATTGGTAGCACTGAAGTTCCAAAAGCCTCTATCTCGTTTCCTTTTGTGTTAGACCCCGAGCGTTTGTGGCTTTTCTTCTAGTCCCTCCTAGGCTTTTGTCCTTTCTGAATAAAACAGTCACTCAGAAGTGATCAGACTTAAAACTAAAGACCATTAGAAGTGATCGGCATGGGGTTCTGAGATGGGAGAGGTTGGATTGGGTTGTGTTACTGCTCTCCTGAATGAGAGACGAAGCTGGGAGTGATATGGGAAAGAGAGCTTTGCATCAGTGGTCTGTAAAGCTAGCTAGTCTTTGGTCTGAAGTGTCACTTACACCCTGTACATTTCACTTCTGCAGATCCTGCTCATCTCTGATTATTTCTACGCCTTCCTCCGGCGAGAGTACTACCTCACTCACGGACTCTACTTGACAAGGAAAGACGGGACGGAGGCCATGCTGGTTCTGAAATAATCATCCTGCCCTGCATGACTTGGGGAATGGACTTCTCTCTGAAACACGCAAAGCTTGGGGTGGGTGGGGAGGGTTCCCTGAGAGTGGTCTGACTCGTGGGATGTTACCTACTGCGGAGGAAGAGAGGGCTGAGGGTCGGATGGGAAATACCCTCATTGGCAGTGGCGTTGAAGTCAAAGCCAAGATCATAAGAACTGGCCAAAAACTGCTGCTGCTAGGGCCACATGGCCTCTGTCGAAGCACCTCCCTTCTTCCTTCAGCTGTGCTTTCTGCTAGGACACCAGCCATCAGTTCCGGGCAGTCCAGCAGGGATCAGAGCAGGTAGCTGGGCTCACGTCGGGGCTGCATCTCAGGCCCAGAGAGTTAAGGCCATAAACCCTTTTAATTTATTATCATCACTTGTGGGGAAAACCACTGGAGATGTGTGTTTCTTTTTCTGGAACTGGCTGGAAATTTCTTTGTAGACTGCTTTGGTTCCTCCTCCTCCATTGCTTTCCTCAGTGGTGTTCCTGCTTGGCATGCAGCAAGCTCTGGGGACTTAGCTGTGACTGACTCAGACACTTGTTTCTTCATTCTGTTGTTGCATCTGGAAATCAGAGAGTTTCTTGCACAGTGAACAGCTCCTGCAATGAATAGATGATCCAGGGGACAGCCCAGAGGGACAGCGATAGCATGAACCGTCTGGGAGGGATGTACAGGAAAATCACCAAACCGAAATACAAACCACCAGAAGAGTGGGAAGGGAAGTGAGTGCAGGGGGGGTTGGGGATAGTCTGGGGGTTTCCCTTTAAGGGAGAAGAGAGACTGTCCTTTTGGAAGCTAGACAGCAGCATTGTGAGGGTTCAGGGGAAGGGACAAAATAATAGAAATAACATAGCATCACTTATTGAATCCATGCAGCACATGGCTGCATGCGGAATACAGAGTGTCAGCCCAGTGCTTCAGTTTCCTAGGAAGGTCTCTCCCATTCAGCCCACCCCCTCTTTTGTTATTTGGGGCTTATGTTTAGATCCTGGAGCTGCCCCACTCTGGGATTTTGGGAGACAGGCCAGGAGAGAGAATTCTTCTCTCTAGAAATACAAATCCAAACTGGAAGGAGCTTCTTAGTACTTTGGGCTGCAGCCACTTAGCAAGGAGAGACATTTACCCAAAGTGTTATTCCCTCGCACCTAGAGCAGCATTAAAATAGGGCTACCCTCAGAAAAGTGACTATGCAAAAATGGCATCTTACTCCCAGCTCTGCTCCCTATGTGCCAGAGCCACACACTTTAGGGACCAAGATAAGTGTTGCTGCTGCTATTAACTCTTCAGACCTGACACAGCTCCGAGAAACCAAGCAGGATCCTAGCCAGGGTCCTTGGCACTGATGCCGGCAACACAAACCAGAGAGAACCCAGCTCAACTCTCAGATAACAAGGGGGTGAAGGGCTGCTAATTCAAAACCCCCTTTCATCATTTTACTTTTAAACCGAGCACATTCAGCAGAGAATGATTGAGACACGGTCATGCCCACTCCTGCCCAGGCCATTTTTACAGAGTCACTCTGCTGGATGTGGTGCCCTTTCTCCTACATTTTCTGTCTGGTTGAGCAGTTGTTCAAATAGCTTTTTGTAAGAAAACGATAAACTCTTGCCTTATTGTACTACTGTTGGCGCTTGGGAGGGTGGGTTTGGGCTGAGTCCAACCTGCTGTACACAACACCCAGCTGTTCCCGTGTGGGAATTCCCCGGAAGAGAGAGGCTCCTGGTCCTGGCTGCAGCAGGGCACCTGGGACCAGCTCTCCTCTCGGCGGTCAGGTGTTTGGGACATCACAAAGTGAATAATAAATCATGCAAGTTTTAAATGCTTCCTGAGTGCTCTGTGCAGCAGTGATGCTGGGGGGCCGAGGGGCTCCTTACCCTCTGCCCCAGCCCATTGTTTTGGGCTTGTGCTTGGAGGAAAACTCCAGGGTCCGGGGTCATTTCCTGTTTAAATAAATCCAGGATTCTTCTTGTTCCAAGGCCTGAACTGCCTTCAATTGT